>NC_072855.1:62854982-63222482 GCF_028858705.1 Grus americana
TCGCCTGGGAGCAGGGCCCAGACGTTTGCAGTTTTGAGGGCTGAACTCGGGCTAAGGCCAGCGAGCCGCTGCGTCGCACGTCTAACTTTTTCTATGACTAAAGTTCCCTACAGCCCCAGTGCTAGAAGGGCTGTGAATGTGGCCATGGTAGAGGTTTCAGCAGAAGACACAGCATTCGGGGCTGACAGGTTTCGCCTGGGCGCAGGGCCCGGACGTTTGCAGTTTTGAGGCTGGAATCTCGAAAATGGCTAGAGAGATGCTAAGTCTCATCTCGGAGTTTTTGGATGCCTAAAGGAGCCTGCAGCTCCAGGGTCAGTAGCGCTGTGAATGGGGCCATGGTAGAGGTTTCAGGAAAGCAACACCTTTCGGAGCTGGGAGGTTTCCCCTGGGAGCAGGGCCCGAACTTTTGCAGTTTTGACGGCCGAAGGAGCGTGAAGGCTAGAAAGCTGCTCCGTCGCATTACGGCGTTTTTGGTTTCGTAAAGGAGCCTGCAGTCCAAGGGTTACTAGGGTTGTGAATGGTGCGATGGTAGAGGTTTCAGCAGAAGACACAGCATTCGGGGCTGACAGGTTTCGCCTGGGCGCAGGGCCCGGACGTTTGCAGTTTTGAGGCTGGAATCTCGAAAATGGCTAGAGAGGTGCTAAGACGCATGTCGGAGTTTTTGGATGCCTAAAGGAGGCTGCAGCCACAGGGTTATTCGGGCTGTGAATGGGGCCATGGTAGAGGTTTCAGGAAAGAAACAGCATTCGGGGCTGACAGGTTTCGCCTGGGCACAGGGCCCGGATGTTTGCAGTTTTGAGGCTGGAATCTCGAAAATGGCTAGAGAGATGCTAAGTCTCATCTCGGAGTTTTTGGATGCCTAAAGGAGCCTGCAGCCCCAATGTTAGTAGCGCTGTGAATGGGGCCATGGTAGAGGTTTCAGGAAAGACACAGCATTCGGGGCTGGGAAGTTTTGCCTGGGAGCATGCCCTGACATTTGCAGTTTTGAGGCTGGAATCTCGAAAATAGCTAGAGAGATGCTAAGTCTCATCTCGGAGTTTTTGGATGCCTAAAGGAGCCTGCAGCCCCAGGGTCAGTAGCGCTGTGAATGGGGCCATGGTAGAGGTTTCAGGAAAGACACAGCATTTGGGGCTGGGAGGTTCCGCCTGGGAGCAGGGCCCGGACGTTTGCAGTTTTGACAGCGGAAGGCGCGTGAAAGCTGGCAAGCTGCTGCGTCGCATTACGGCGTTTTTGGTTGCGTAAAGGAGCCTGCATCCCCAGGGTTAGTAGGGCTGTGAATGGTGCGATGGTAGAGGTTTCAGCAAAAGACACAGCATTCGGGGCTGGCAGGTTTCGCCTGGGAGCAGTGTCGGCACCTTCTCAATTTTGATGGCTGAAGGCGGGCTAAGGCCAGCGAGCCGCTGCGTTGCACGTCGGACTTTTTCTATGACTAAAGTTCCCTACAGCCCCAGGGTTAGTAGGGCTGTGAATGGGGCCATGGTAGAGGTTTCAGGAAAGCAACACCATTTGGGGCTGGGACCTTTCGCCTGGGAGCAGGGCCCTGACGTTTGCAGTTTTGAGGGCTGAACTCGGGCTAAGGCCAGCGAGCCGCTGCGTCGCACGTCTGACTTTTTCTATGCCTAAAGTTCCCTACAGCCCCAGTGCTAGAAGGGCTGTGAATGTGGCCATGGTAGAGGTTTCAGCAGAAGACACAGCATTCGGGGCTGACAGGTTTCGCCTGGGCACAGGGCCCGGACGTTTGCAGTTTTGAGGCTGGAATCTCGAAAATGGCTAGAGAGATGCTAAGTCTCATCTCCGTGTTTTTGGATGCCTAAAGGAGCCTGCAGCCCCAATGTTAGTAGCGCTGTGAATGGGGCCATGGTAGAGGTTTCAGGAAAGCAACACCTTTCGGAGCTGGCAGGTTTCCCCTGGGAGCAGGGCCCAAACGTTTTCAATTTTGAGGGCTGAAAGCGGGCTAAGGCCAGCGAGCCCCTGCGTCGCATATCGGAGTTTTCTGCGACTAGAGTTCCCTACAGCCAGAAGGTTAGTAGGGCTGTGAATGGGGCCATGGTAGAGGTTTCAGGAAACAAACACCATTCGGGGCTGGGAGGTTTCGCCTGGAAGCAGGGCCCGAACTTTTGCAGTTTTGACGGCCGAAGGAGCGTGAAGGCTAGAAAGCTGCTCCGTCGCATTATGGCGTTTTTGGTTTCATAAAGGAGCCTGCAGTCCAAGGGTTACTAGGGTTGTGAATGGTGCGATGGTAGAGGTTTCAGCAGAAGACACAGCATTCGGGGCTGGGAGGTTTCGCCTGGGCGCAGGGTGCGGACGTTTGCAGTTTTGAGGCTGGAATCTCGAAAATGGCTAGAGAGATGCTAAGACGCATGTCGGAGTTTTTGGATGCCTAAAGGAGGCTGCAGCCACAGGGTTATTCGGGCAGTGAATGGGGCCATGGTAGAGGTTTCAGGAAAGAAACAGCATTCGGGGCTGACAGGTTTCGCCTGGGCACAGGGCCCGGACGTTTGCAGTTTTGAGGCTGGAATCTCGAAAATGGCTAGAGAGATGCTAAGTCTCATCTCCGAGTTTTTGGATGCCTAAAGTTCCCTACAGCCCCAGTGCTAGAAAAGCTGTGAATGTGGCCATGGTAGAGGTTTCAGCAGAAGACACAGCATTCGGGGCTGACAGGTTTCCCCTGGGAGCAGGGCCCGAACTTTTGCAGTTTTGACGGCCGAAGGAGCGTGAAGGCTAGAAAGCTGCTCCGTCGCATTATGGCGTTTTTGGTTTCGTAAAGGAGCCTGCATCCCCAGGGTTAGTAGGGCTGTGAATGGTGCGATGGTAGAGGTTTCAGCAAAAGACACAGCATTCGGGGCTGGCAGGTTTCGCCTGGGAGCAGTGTCCGCACCTTCTCAATTTTGATGGCTGAAGGCGGGCTAAGGCCAGCGAGCCGCTGCGTCGCACGTCGGACTTTTTCTATGACTAAAGTTCCCTACAGCCCCAGGGTTAGTAGGGCTGTGAATGGGGCCATAGTAGAGGTTTCAGGAAAGCAACACCATTTGGGGCTGGGACCTTTCGCCTGGGAGCAGGGCCCAGACGTTTGCAGTTTTGAGGGCTGAAATCGGGCTAAGGCCAGCGAGCTGCTGCGTCGCACGTCTGACTTTTTCTATGACTAAAGTTCCCTACAGCCCCAGTGCTAGAAGGGCTGTGAATGTGGCCATGGTAGAGGTTTCAGGAAAGACACAGCATTCGGGGCTGACAGGTTTCGCCTGGGCGCATGGCCCGGACGTTTGCAGTTTTGAGGCTGGAATCTCGAAAATGGCTAGAGAGATGCTAAGTCTCATCTCCGAGTTTTTGGATGCCTAAAGGAGCCTGCAGCTCCAGGGTCAGTAGCGCTGTGAATGGGGCCATGGTAGAGGTTTCAGGAAAGCAACACCATTTGGGGCTGGAACCTTTCGCCTGGGAGCAGGGCCCAGACGTTTGCAGTTTTGAGGGCTGAAATCGGGCTAAGGCCAGCGAGCCGCTGCGTCGCACGTCGGACTTTTTCTATGACTAAAGTTCCCTACAGCCCCAGTGCTAGAAGGGCTGTGAATGTGGCCATGATAGAGGTTTCAGCAGAAGACACAGCATTCGGGGCTGACAGGTTTCGCCTGGGCGCAGGGCCCGGACGTTTGCAGTTTTGAGGCTGGAATCTCGAAAATGGCTAGAGAGATGCTAAGTCTCATCTCCGAGTTTTTGGATGCCTAAAGTTCCCTACAGCCCCAGTGCTAGAAGGGCTGTGAATGGGGCCATGGTAGAGGTTTCAGGAAAGCAACACCTTTCGGTGCTGGGAGGTTTCCCCTGGGAGCAGGGCCCGAACTTTTGCAGTTTTGACGGCCGAAGGAGCGTGAAGGCTAGAAAGCTGCTCCGTCGCATTACGGCGTTTTTGGTTTCGTAAAGGAGCCTGCAGTCCAAGGGTTACTAGGGTTGTGAATGGTGCGATGGTAGAGGTTTCAGCAGAAGACACAGCATTCGGGGCTGGGAGGTTTCGCCTGGGCGCAGGGTGCGGACGTTTGCAGTTTTGAGGCTGGAATCTCGAAAATGGCTAGAGAGATGCTAAGACGCATGTCGGAGTTTTTGGATGCCTAAAGGAGGCTGCAGCCACAGGGTTATTCGGGCTGTGAATGGGGCCATGGTAGAGGTTTCAGGAAAGCAACACCTTTCGGAGCTGGGAGGTTTCCCCTGGGAGCAGGGCCCGAACTTTTGCAGTTTTGACGGCCCAAGGAGCGTGAAGGCTAGAAAGCTGCTCCGTCGCATTATGGCGTTTTTGGTTTCGTAAAGGAGCCTGCATCCCCAGGGTTAGTAGGGCTGTGAATGGTGCGATGGTAGAGGTTTCAGCAAAAGACACAGCATTCGGGGCTGGCAGGTTTCGCCTGGGAGCAGTGTCCGCACCTTCTCAATTTTGATGGCTGAAGGCAGGCTAAGGCCAGCGAGCCGCTGCGTCGCACGTCGGACTTTTTCTATGACTAAAGTTCCCTACAGCCCCAGGGTTAGTAGGGCTGTGAATGGGGCCATAGTAGAGGTTTCAGGAAAGCAACACCATTTGGGGCTGGGACCTTTCGCCTGGGAGCAGGGCCCAGACGTTTGCAGTTTTGAGGGCTGAAATCGGGCTAAGGCCAGCGAGCTGCTGCGTCGCACGTCTGACTTTTTCTATGACTAAAGTTCCCTACAGCCCCAGTGCTAGAAGGGCTGTGAATGTGGCCATGGTAGAGGTTTCAGCAGAAGACACAGCATTCGGGGCTGACAGGTTTCGCCTGGGCGCAGGGCCCGGACGTTTGCAGTTTTGAGGGTGGAATCTCGAAAATGGCTAGAGAGATGCTAAGTCTCATCTCGGAGTTTTTGGATGCCTAAAGGAGCCTGCAGCTCCAGGGTCAGTAGCGCTGTGAATGGGGCCATGGTAGAGGTTTCAGCAAAGAAACACCTTTCGGAGCTGGCAGGTTTCCCCTGGGAGCAGGGCCCAAACGTTTTCAATTTTGAGGGCTGAAAGCGGGCTAAGGCCAGCGAGCCCCTGCGTCGCATATCGGAGTTTTCTGCGACTAGAGTTCCCTACAGCCAGAAGGTTAGTAGGGCTGTGAATGGGGCCATGGTAGAGGTTTCAGGAAACAAACACCATTTGGGGCTGGGAGGTTTCGCATGGAAGCAGGGCCCGAACTTTTGCAGTTTTGACGGCCGAAGGAGCGTGAAGGCTAGAAAGCTGCTCCGTCGCATTATGGCGTTTTTGGTTTCGTAAAGGAGCCTGCAGTCCAAGGGTTACTAGGGTTGTGAATGGTGCAATGGTAGAGGTTTCAGCAGAAGACACAGCATTCGGGGCTGGGAGGTTTCGCCTGGGCGCAGGGTGCGGACGTTTGCAGTTTTGAGGCTGGAATCTCGAAAATGGCTAGAGAGATGCTAAGACGCATGTCGGAGTTTTTGGATGCCTAAAGGAGGCTGCAGCCACAGGGTTATTCGGGCAGTGAATGGGGCCATGGTAGAGGTTTCAGGAAAGAAACAGCATTCGGGGCTGACAGGTTTCGCCTGGGCACAGGGCCCGGACGTTTGCAGTTTTGAGGCTGGAATCTCGAAAATGGCTAGAGAGATGCTAAGTCTCATCTCGGAGTTTTTGGATGCCTAAAGGAGCCTGCAGCTCCAGGGTCAGTAGCGCTGTGACTGGGGCCATGGTAGAGGTTTCAGGAAAGACACAGCATTCGGGGCTGGGAGGTTCCGCCTGGGAGCAGGGCCCGGACGTTTGCAGTTTTGACGGCGGAAGGCGCGTGAAGGCTGGCAAGCTGCTGCGTCGCATTACGGCGTTTTTGGTTGCGTAAAGGAGCCTGCATCCCCAGGGTTAGTAGGGCTGTGAATGGTGCGATGGTAGAGGTTTCAGCAAAAGACACAGCATTCGGGGCTGGCAGGTTTCGCCTGGGAGCAGTGTCCGCACCTTCTCAATTTTGATGGCTGAAGGCAGGCTAAGGCCAGCGAGCCGCTGCGTCGCACGTCGGACTTTTTCTATGACTAAAGTTCCCTACAGCCCCAGGGTTAGTAGGGCTGTGAATGGGGCCATAGTAGAGGTTTCAGGAAAGCAACACCATTTGGGGCTGGGACCTTTCGCCTGGGAGCAGGGCCCAGACGTTTGCAGTTTTGAGGGCTGAAATCGGGCTAAGGCCAGCGAGCTGCTGCGTCGCACGTCTGACTTTTTCTATGACTAAAGTTCCCTACAGCCCCAGTGCTAGAAGGGCTGTGAATGTGGCCATGGTAGAGGTTTCAGCAGAAGACACAGCATTCGGGGCTGACAGGTTTCGCCTGGGCGCAGGGCCCGGACGTTTGCAGTTTTGAGGCTGGAATCTCGAAAATGGCTAGAGAGATGCTAAGTCTCATCTCGGAGTTTTTGGATGCCTAAAGGAGCCTGCAGCTCCAGGGTCAGTAGCGCTGTGAATGGGGCCATGGTAGAGGTTTCAGGAAAGCAACACCATTTGGGGCTGGAACCTTTCGCCTGGGAGCAGGGCCCAGACGTTTGCAGTTTTGAGGGCTGAAATCGGGCTAAGGCCAGCGAGCCGCTGCGTCGCACGTCGGACTTTTTCTATGACTAAAGTTCCCTACAGCCCCAGTGCTAGAAGGGCTGTGAATGTGGCCATGATAGAGGTTTCAGCAGAAGACACAGCATTCGGGGCTGACAGGTTTCGCCTGGGCGCAGGGCCCGGACGTTTGCAGTTTTGAGGCTGGAATCTCGAAAATGGCTAGAGAGATGCTAAGTCTCATCTCCGAGTTTTTGGATGCCTAAAGTTCCCTACAGCCCCAGTGCTAGAAGGGCTGTGAATGGGGCCATGGTAGAGGTTTCAGGAAAGCAACACCTTTCGGAGCTGGGAGGTTTCCCCTGGGAGCAGGGCCCGAACTTTTGCAGTTTTGACGGCCGAAGGAGCGTGAAGGCTAGAAAGCTGCTCCGTCGCATTACGGCGTTTTTGGTTTCGTAAAGGAGCCTGCAGTCCAAGGGTTACTAGGGTTGTGAATGGTGCGATGGTAGAGGTTTCAGCAGAAGACACAGCATTCGGGGCTGGGAGGTTTCGCCTGGGCGCAGGGTGCGGACGTTTGCAGTTTTGAGGCTGGAATCTCGAAAATGGCTAGAGAGATGCTAAGACGCATGTCGGAGTTTTTGGATGCCTAAAGGAGGCTGCAGCCACAGGGTTATTCGGGCAGTGAATGGGGCCATGGTAGAGGTTTCAGGAAAGAAACAGCATTCGGGGCTGACAGGTTTCGCCTGGGCACAGGGCCCGGACGTTTGCAGTTTTGAGGCTGGAATCTCGAAAATGGCTAGAGAGATGCTAAGTCTCATCTCGGAGTTTTTGGATGCCTAAAGGAGCCTGCAGCCCAAGGGTCAGTAGCGCTGTGACTGGGGCCATGGTAGAGGTTTCAGGAAAGACACAGCATTCGGGGCTGGGAGGTTCCGCCTGGGAGCAGGGCCCGGACGTTTGCAGTTTTGACGGCGGAAGGCGCGTGAAGGCTGGCAAGCTGCTGCGTCGCATTACGGCGTTTTTGGTTGCGTAAAGGAGCCTGCATCCCCAGGGTTAGTAGGGCTGTGAATGGTGCGATGGTAGAGGTTTCAGCAAAAGACACAGCATTCGGGGCTGGCAGGTTTCGCCTGGGAGCAGTGTCCGCACCTTCTCAATTTTGATGGCTGAAGGCGGGCTAAGGCCAGCGAGCCGCTGCGTCGCACGTCGGACTTTTTCTATGACTAAAGTTCCCTACAGCCCCAGGGTTAGTAGGGCTGTGAATGGGGCCATAGTAGAGGTTTCAGGAAAGCAACACCATTTGGGGCTGGGACCTTTCGCCTGGGAGCAGGGCCCAGACGTTTGCAGTTTTGAGGGCTGAACTCGGGCTAAGGCCAGCGAGCCGCTGCGTTGCACGTCTGACTTTTTCTATCACTAAAGTTCCCTACAGCCCCAGTGCTAGAAGGGCTGTGAATGTGGCCATGGTAGAGGTTTCAGCAGAAGACACAGCATTCGGGGCTGACAGGTTTCGCCTGGGCGCAGGGCCCGGACGTTTGCAGTTTTGAGGCTGGAATCTCGAAAATGGCTAGAGAGATGCTAAGTCTCATCTCCGAGTTTTTGGATGCCTAAAGGAGCCTGCAGCTCCAGGGTCAGTAGCGCTGTGAATGGGGCCATGGTAGAGGTTTCAGGAAAGCAACACCATTTGGGGCTGGGACCTTTCGCCTGGGAGCAGGGCCCAGACGTTTGCAGTTTTGAGGGCTGAAATCGGGCTAAGGCCAGCGAGCCGCTGCGTCGCACGTCGGACTTTTTCTATGACTAAAGTTCCCTACAGCCCCAGTGCTAGAAGGGCTGTGAATGTGGCCATGATAGAGGTTTCAGCAGAAGACACAGCATTCGGGGCTGACAGGTTTCGCCTGGGCGCAGGGCCCGGACGTTTGCAGTTTTGAGGCTGGAATCTCGAAAATGGCTAGAGAGATGCTAAGTCTCATCTCCGAGTTTTTGGATGCCTAAAGTTCCCTACAGCCCCAGTGCTAGAAGGGCTGTGAATGGGGCCATGGTAGAGGTTTCAGGAAAGCAACACCTTTCGGTGCTGGGAGGTTTCCCCTGGGAGCAGGGCCCGAACTTTTGCAGTTTTAACGGCTGAAGGAGCGTGAAGGCTAGAAAGCTGCTCCGTCGTATTACGGCGTTTTTGGTTTCGTAAAGGAGCCTGCAGTCCAAGGGTTACTAGGGTTGTGAATGGTGCGATGGTAGAGGTTTCAGCAGAAGACACAGCATTCGGGGCTGGGAGGTTTCGCCTGGGCGCAGGGTGCGGACGTTTGCAGTTTTGAGGCTGGAATCTCGAAAATGGCTAGAGAGATGCTAAGACGCATGTCGGAGTTTTTGGATGCCTAAAGGAGGCTGCAGCCACAGGGTTATTCGGGCTGTGAATGGGGCCATGGTAGAGGTTTCAGGAAAGAAACAGCATTCGGGGCTGACAGGTTTCGCCTGGGCACAGGGCCCGGACGTTTGCAGTTTTGAGGCTGGAATCTCGAAAATGGCTAGAGAGATGCTAAGTCTCATCTCCGAGTTTTTGGATGCCTAAAGGAGCCTGCAGCCCCAGGGTCAGTAGCGCTGTGAATGGGGCCATGGTAGAGGTTTCAGGAAAGCAACACCTTTCGGAGCTGGGAGGTTTCCCCTGGGAGCAGGGCCCGAACTTTTGCAGTTTTGACGGCCGAAGGAGCGTGAAGGCTAGAAAGCTGCTCCGTCGCATTATGGCGTTTTTGGTTTCGTAAAGGAGCCTGCATCCCCAGGGTTAGTAGGGCTGTGAATGGTGCGATGGTAGAGGTTTCAGCAAAAGACACAGCATTCGGGGCTGGCAGGTTTCGCCTGGGAGCAGTGTCCGCACCTTCTCAATTTTGATGGCTGAAGGCAGGCTAAGGCCAGCGAGCCGCTGCGTCGCACGTCGGACTTTTTCTATGACTAAAGTTCCCTACAGCCCCAGGGTTAGTAGGGCTGTGAATGGGGCCATAGTAGAGGTTTCAGGAAAGCAACACCATTTGGGGCTGGGACCTTTCGCCTGGGAGCAGGGCCCAGACGTTTGCAGTTTTGAGGGCTGAAATCGGGCTAAGGCCAGCGAGCTGCTGCGTCGCACGTCTGACTTTTTCTATGACTAAAGTTCCCTACAGCCCCAGTGCTAGAAGGGCTGTGAATGTGGCCATGGTAGAGGTTTCAGCAGAAGACACAGCATTCGGGGCTGACAGGTTTCGCCTGGGCGCAGGGCCCGGACGTTTGCAGTTTTGAGGCTGGAATCTCGAAAATGGCTAGAGAGATGCTAAGTCTCATCTCCGAGTTTTTGGATGCCTAAAGGAGCCTGCAGCTCCAGGGTCAGTAGCGCTGTGAATGGGGCCATGGTAGAGGTTTCAGGAAAGCAACACCATTTGGGGCTGGAACCTTTCGCCTGGGAGCAGGGCCCAGACGTTTGCAGTTTTGAGGGCTGAAATCGGGCTAAGGCCAGCGAGCCGCTGCGTCGCACGTCGGACTTTTTCTATGACTAAAGTTCCCTACAGCCCCAGTGCTAGAAGGGCTGTGAATGTGGCCATGATAGAGGTTTCAGCAGAAGACACAGCATTCGGGGCTGACAGGTTTCGCCTGGGCGCAGGGCCCGGACGTTTGCAGTTTTGAGGCTGGAATCTCGAAAATGGCTAGAGAGATGCTAAGTCTCATCTCCGAGTTTTTGGATGCCTAAAGTTCCCTACAGCCCCAGTGCTAGAAGGGCTGTGAATGGGGCCATGGTAGAGGTTTCAGGAAAGCAACACCTTTCGGTGCTGGGAGGTTTCCCCTGGGAGCAGGGCCCGAACTTTTGCAGTTTTGACGGCCGAAGGAGCGTGAAGGCTAGAAAGCTGCTCCGTCGCATTACGGCGTTTTTGGTTTCGTAAAGGAGCCTGCAGTCCAAGGGTTACTAGGGTTGTGAATGGTGTGATGGTAGAGGTTTCAGCAGAAGACACAGCATTTGGGGCTGGGAGGTTTCGCCTGGGCGCAGGGTGCGGACGTTTGCAGTTTTGAGGCTGGAATCTCGAAAATGGCTAGAGAGATGCTAAGACGCATGTCGGAGTTTTTGGATGCCTAAAGGAGGCTGCAGCCACAGGGTTATTCGGGCTGTGAATGGGGCCATGGTAGAGGTTTCAGGAAAGAAACAGCATTCGGGGCTGACAGGTTTCGCCTGGGCACAGGGCCCGGACGTTTGCAGTTTTGAGGCTGGAATCTCGAAAATGGCTAGAGAGATGCTAAGTCTCATCTCGGAGTTTTTGGATGCCTAAAGGAGCCTGCAGCCCCAGGGTCAGTAGCGCTGTGAATGGGGCCATGGTAGAGGTTTCAGGAAAGCAACACCTTTCGGAGCTGGGAGGTTTCCCCTGGGAGCAGGGCCCGAACTTTTGCAGTTTTGACGGCCGAAGGAGCGTGAAGGCTAGAAAGCTGCTCCGTCGCATTATGGCGTTTTTGGTTTCGTAAAGGAGCCTGCATCCCCAGGGTTAGTAGGGCTGTGAATGGTGCGATGGTAGAGGTTTCAGCAAAAGACACAGCATTCGGGGCTGGCAGGTTTCGCCTGGGAGCAGTGTCCGCACCTTCTCAATTTTGATGGCTGAAGGCAGGCTAAGGCCAGCGAGCCGCTGCGTCGCACGTCGGACTTTTTCTATGACTAAAGTTCCCTACAGCCCCAGGGTTAGTAGGGCTGTGAATGGGGCCATAGTAGAGGTTTCAGGAAAGCAACACCATTTGGGGCTGGGACCTTTCGCCTGGGAGCAGGGCCCAGACGTTTGCAGTTTTGAGGGCTGAAATCGGGCTAAGGCCAGCGAGCTGCTGCGTCGCACGTCTGACTTTTTCTATGACTAAAGTTCCCTACAGCCCCAGTGCTAGAAGGGCTGTGAATGTGGCCATGGTAGAGGTTTCAGCAGAAGACACAGCATTCGGGGGCTGACAGGTTTCGCCTGGGCGCAGGGCCCGGACGTTTGCAGTTTTGAGGCTGGAATCTCGAAAATGGCTAGAGAGATGCTAAGTCTCATCTCGGAGTTTTTGGATGCCTAAAGGAGCCTGCAGCTCCAGGGTCAGTAGCGCTGTGAATGGGGCCATGGTAGAGGTTTCAGGAAAGCAACACCATTTGGGGCTGGAACCTTTCGCCTGGGAGCAGGGCCCAGACGTTTGCAGTTTTGAGGGCTGAAATCGGGCTAAGGCCAGCGAGCCGCTGCGTCGCACGTCTGACTTTTTCTATGACTAAAGTTCCCTACAGCCCCAGTGCTAGAAGGGCTGTGAATGTGGCCATGATAGAGGTTTCAGCAGAAGACACAGCATTCGGGGCTGACAGGTTTCGCCTGGGCGCAGGGCCCGGACGTTTGCAGTTTTGAGGCTGGAATCTCGAAAATGGCTAGAGAGATGCTAAGTCTCATCTCCGAGTTTTTGGATGCCTAAAGTTCCCTACAGCCCCAGTGCTAGAAGGGCTGTGAATGGGGCCATGGTAGAGGTTTCAGGAAAGCAACACCTTTCGGTGCTGGGAGGTTTCCCCTGGGAGCAGGGCCCGAACTTTTGCAGTTTTGACGGCCGAAGGAGCGTGAAGGCTAGAAAGCTGCTCCGTCGCATTACGGCGTTTTTGGTTTCGTAAAGGAGCCTGCAGTCCAAGGGTTACTAGGGTTGTGAATGGTGCGATGGTAGAGGTTTCAGCAGAAGACACAGCATTCGGGGCTGGGAGGTTTCGCCTGGGCGCAGGGTGCGGACGTTTGCAGTTTTGAGGCTGGAATCTCGAAAATGGCTAGAGAGATGCTAAGACGCATGTCGGAGTTTTTGGATGCCTAAAGGAGGCTGCAGCCACAGGGTTATTCGGGCTGTGAATGGGGCCATGGTAGAGGTTTCAGGAAAGAAACAGCATTCGGGGCTGACAGGTTTCGCCTGGGCACAGGGCCCGGACGTTTGCAGTTTTGAGGCTGGAATCTCGAAAATGGCTAGAGAGATGCTAAGTCTCATCTCCGAGTTTTTGGATGCCTAAAGGAGCCTGCAGCCCCAGGGTCAGTAGCGCTGTGAATGGGGCCATGGTAGAGGTTTCAGGAAAGCAACACCTTTCGGAGCTGGGAGGTTTCCCCTGGGAGCAGGGCCCGAACTTTTGCAGTTTTGACGGCCGAAGGAGCGTGAAGGCTAGAAAGCTGCTCCGTCGCATTATGGCGTTTTTGGTTTCGTAAAGGAGCCTGCATCCCCAGGGTTAGTAGGGCTGTGAATGGTGCGATGGTAGAGGTTTCAGCAAAAGACACAGCATTCGGGGCTGGCAGGTTTCGCCTGGGAGCAGTGTCCGCACCTTCTCAATTTTGATGGCTGAAGGCAGGCTAAGGCCAGCGAGCCGCTGCGTCGCACGTCGGACTTTTTCTATGACTAAAGTTCCCTACAGCCCCAGGGTTAGTAGGGCTGTGAATGGGGCCATAGTAGAGGTTTCAGGAAAGCAACACCATTTGGGGCTGGGACCTTTCGCCTGGGAGCAGGGCCCAGACGTTTGCAGTTTTGAGGGCTGAACTCGGGCTAAGGCCAGCGAGCCGCTGCATTGCACGTCTGACTTTTTCTATGACTAAAGTTCCCTACAGCCCCAGTGCTAGAAGGGCTGTGAATGTGGCCATGGTAGAGGTTTCAGCAGAAGACACAGCATTCGGGGCTGACAGGTTTCGCCTGGGCGCAGGGCCCGGACGTTTGCAGTTTTGAGGCTGGAATCTCGAAAATGGCTAGAGAGATGCTAAGTCTCATCTCCGAGTTTTTGGATGCCTAAAGGAGCCTGCAGCTCCAGGGTCAGTAGCGCTGTGAATGGGGCCATGGTAGAGGTTTCAGGAAAGCAACACCATTTGGGGCTGGGACCTTTCGCCTGGGAGCAGGGCCCAGACGTTTGCAGTTTTGAGGGCTGAAATCGGGCTAAGGCCAGCGAGCCGCTGCGTCGCACGTCGGACTTTTTCTATGACTAAAGTTCCCTACAGCCCCAGTGCTAGAAGGGCTGTGAATGTGGCCATGATAGAGGTTTCAGCAGAAGACACAGCATTCGGGGCTGACAGGTTTCGCCTGGGCGCAGGGCCCGGACGTTTGCAGTTTTGAGGCTGGAATCTCGAAAATGGCTAGAGAGATGCTAAGTCTCATCTCCGAGTTTTTGGATGCCTAAAGTTCCCTACAGCCCCAGTGCTAGAAGGGCTGTGAATGGGGCCATGGTAGAGGTTTCAGGAAAGCAACACCTTTCGGTGCTGGGAGGTTTCCCCTGGGAGCAGGGCCCGAACTTTTGCAGTTTTGACGGCCGAAGGAGCGTGAAGGCTAGAAAGCTGCTCCGTCGCATTACGGCGTTTTTGGATGCCTAAAGGAGCCTGCAGCTCCAGGGTCAGTAGCGCTGTGAATGGTGCGATGGTAGAGGTTTCAGCAGAAGACACAGCATTCGGGGCTGGGAGGTTTCGCCTGGGCGCAGGGTGCGGACGTTTGCAGTTTTGAGGCTGGAATCTCGAAAATGGCTAGAGAGATGCTAAGACGCATGTCGGAGTTTTTGGATGCCTAAAGGAGGCTGCAGCCACAGGGTTATTCGGGCTGTGAATGGGGCCATGGTAGAGGTTTCAGGAAAGAAACAGCATTCGGGGCTGACAGGTTTCGCCTGGGCACAGGGCCCGGACGTTTGCAGTTTTGAGGCTGGAATCTCGAAAATGGCTAGAGAGATGCTAAGTCTCATCTCCGAGTTTTTGGATGCCTAAAGGAGCCTGCAGCCCCAGGGTCAGTAGCGCTGTGAATGGGGCCATGGTAGAGGTTTCAGGAAAGCAACACCTTTCGGAGCTGGGAGGTTTCCCCTGGGAGCAGGGCCCGAACTTTTGCAGTTTTGACGGCCGAAGGAGCGTGAAGGCTAGAAAGCTGCTCCGTCGCATTATGGCGTTTTTGGTTTCGTAAAGGAGCCTGCATCCCCAGGGTTAGTAGGGCTGTGAATGGTGCGATGGTAGAGGTTTCAGCAAAAGACACAGCATTCGGGGCTGGCAGGTTTCGCCTGGGAGCAGTGTCCGCACCTTCTCAATTTTGATGGCTGAAGGCGGGCTAAGGCCAGCGAGCCGCTGCGTCGCACGTCGGACTTTTTCTATGACTAAAGTTCCCTACAGCCCCAGGGTTAGTAGGGCTGTGAATGGGGCCATAGTAGAGGTTTCAGGAAAGCAACACCATTTGGGGCTGGGACCTTTCGCCTGGGAGCAGGGCCCAGACGTTTGCAGTTTTGAGGGCTGAAATCGGGCTAAGGCCAGCGAGCTGCTGCGTCGCACGTCTGACTTTTTCTATGACTAAAGTTCCCTACAGCCCCAGTGCTAGAAGGGCTGTGAATGTGGCCATGGTAGAGGTTTCAGCAGAAGACACAGCATTCGGGGCTGACAGGTTTCGCCTGGGCGCAGGGCCCGGACGTTTGCAGTTTTGAGGCTGGAATCTCGAAAATGGCTAGAGAGATGCTAAGTCTCATCTCGGAGTTTTTGGATGCCTAAAGGAGCCTGCAGCTCCAGGGTCAGTAGCGCTGTGAATGGGGCCATGGTAGAGGTTTCAGGAAAGCAACACCATTTGGGGCTGGAACCTTTCGCCTGGGAGCAGGGCCCAGACGTTTGCAGTTTTGAGGGCTGAAATCGGGCTAAGGCCAGCGAGCCGCTGCGTCGCACGTCGGACTTTTTCTATGACTAAAGTTCCCTACAGCCCCAGTGCTAGAAGGGCTGTGAATGTGGCCATGATAGAGGTTTCAGCAGAAGACACAGCATTCGGGGCTGACAGGTTTCGCCTGGGCGCAGGGCCCGGACGTTTGCAGTTTTGAGGCTGGAATCTCGAAAATGGCTAGAGAGATGCTAAGTCTCATCTCCGAGTTTTTGGATGCCTAAAGTTCCCTACAGCCCCAGTGCTAGAAGGGCTGTGAATGGGGCCATGGTAGAGGTTTCAGGAAAGCAACACCTTTCGGTGCTGGGAGGTTTCCCCTGGGAGCAGGGCCCGAACTTTTGCAGTTTTGACGGCCGAAGGAGCGTGAAGGCTAGAAAGCTGCTCCGTCGCATTACGGCGTTTTTGGTTTCGTAAAGGAGCCTGCAGTCCAAGGGTTACTAGGGTTGTGAATGGTGCGATGGTAGAGGTTTCAGCAGAAGACACAGCATTCGGGGCTGGGGGGTTTCGCCTGGGCGCAGGGTGCGGACGTTTGCAGTTTTGAGGCTGGAATCTCGAAAATGGCTAGAGAGATGCTAAGACGCATGTCGGAGTTTTTGGATGCCTAAAGGAGGCTGCAGCCACAGGGTTATTCGGGCTGTGAATGGGGCCATGGTAGAGGTTTCAGGAAAGAAACAGCATTCGGGGCTGACAGGTTTCGCCTGGGCACAGGGCCCGGACGTTTGCAGTTTTGAGGCTGGAATCTCGAAAATGGCTAGAGAGATGCTAAGTCTCATCTCCGAGTTTTTGGATGCCTAAAGGAGCCTGCAGCCCCAGGGTCAGTAGCGCTGTGAATGGGGCCATGGTAGAGGTTTCAGGAAAGCAACACCTTTCGGAGCTGGGAGGTTTCCCCTGGGAGCAGGGCCCGAACTTTTGCAGTTTTGACGGCCGAAGGAGCGTGAAGGCTAGAAAGCTGCTCCGTCGCATTATGGCGTTTTTGGTTTCGTAAAGGAGCCTGCATCCCCAGGGTTAGTAGGGCTGTGAATGGTGCGATGGTAGAGGTTTCAGCAAAAGACACAGCATTCGGGGCTGGCAGGTTTCGCCTGGGAGCAGTGTCCGCACCTTCTCAATTTTGATGGCTGAAGGCAGGCTAAGGCCAGCGAGCCGCTGCGTCGCACGTCGGACTTTTTCTATGACTAAAGTTCCCTACAGCCCCAGGGTTAGTAGGGCTGTGAATGGGGCCATAGTAGAGGTTTCAGGAAAGCAACACCATTTGGGGCTGGGACCTTTCGCCTGGGAGCAGGGCCCAGACGTTTGCAGTTTTGAGGGCTGAAATCGGGCTAAGGCCAGCGAGCTGCTGCGTCGCACGTCTGACTTTTTCTATGACTAAAGTTCCCTACAGCCCCAGTGCTAGAAGGGCTGTGAATGTGGCCATGGTAGAGGTTTCAGCAGAAGACACAGCATTCGGGGCTGACAGGTTTCGCCTGGGCGCAGGGCCCGGACGTTTGCAGTTTTGAGGCTGGAATCTTGAAAATGGCTAGAGAGATGCTAAGTCTCATCTCGGAGTTTTTGGATGCCTAAAGGAGCCTGCAGCTCCAGGGTCAGTAGCGCTGTGAATGGGGCCATGGTAGAGGTTTCAGGAAAGCAACACCATTTGGGGCTGGAACCTTTCGCCTGGGAGCAGGGCCCAGACGTTTGCAGTTTTGAGGGCTGAAATCGGGCTAAGGCCAGCGAGCCGCTGCGTCGCACGTCGGACTTTTTCTATGACTAAAGTTCCCTACAGCCCCAGTGCTAGAAGGGCTGTGAATGTGGCCATGATAGAGGTTTCAGCAGAAGACACAGCATTCGGGGCTGACAGGTTTCGCCTGGGCGCAGGGCCCGGACGTTTGCAGTTTTGAGGCTGGAATCTCGAAAATGGCTAGAGAGATGCTAAGTCTCATCTCCGAGTTTTTGGATGCCTAAAGTTCCCTACAGCCCCAGTGCTAGAAGGGCTGTGAATGGGGCCATGGTAGAGGTTTCAGGAAAGCAACACCTTTCGGTGCTGGGAGGTTTCCCCTGGGAGCAGGGCCCGAACTTTTGCAGTTTTGACGGCCGAAGGAGCGTGAAGGCTAGAAAGCTGCTCCGTCGCATTACGGCGTTTTTGGTTTCGTAAAGGAGCCTGCAGTCCAAGGGTTACTAGGGTTGTGAATGGTGCGATGGTAGAGGTTTCAGCAGAAGACACAGCATTCGGGGCTGGGAGGTTTCGCCTGGGCGCAGGGTGCGGACGTTTGCAGTTTTGAGGCTGGAATCTCGAAAATGGCTAGAGAGATGCTAAGACGCATGTCGGAGTTTTTGGATGCCTAAAGGAGGCTGCAGCCACAGGGTTATTCGGGCAGTGAATGGTGCGATGGTAGAGGTTTCAGCAAAAGACACAGCATTCGGGGCTGGCAGGTTTCGCCTGGGCACAGGGCCCGGACGTTTGCAGTTTTGAGGCTGGAATCTCGAAAATGGCTAGAGAGATGCTAAGTCTCATCTCCGAGTTTTTGGATGCCTAAAGGAGCCTGCAGCCCCAGGGTCAGTAGCGCTGTGAATGGGGCCATGGTAGAGGTTTCAGGAAAGCAACACCTTTCGGAGCTGGGAGGTTTCCCCTGGGAGCAGGGCCCGAACTTTTGCAGTTTTGACGGCCGAAGGAGCGTGAAGGCTAGAAAGCTGCTCCGTCGCATTATGGCGTTTTTGGTTTCGTAAAGGAGCCTGCATCCCCAGGGTTAGTAGGGCTGTGAATGGTGCGATGGTAGAGGTTTCAGCAAAAGACACAGCATTCGGGGCTGGCAGGTTTCGCCTGGGAGCAGTGTCCGCACCTTCTCAATTTTGATGGCTGAAGGCAGGCTAAGGCCAGCGAGCCGCTGCGTCGCACGTCGGACTTTTTCTATGACTAAAGTTCCCTACAGCCCCAGGGTTAGTAGGGCTGTGAATGGGGCCATAGTAGAGGTTTCAGGAAAGCAACACCATTTGGGGCTGGGACCTTTCGCCTGGGAGCAGGGCCCAGACGTTTGCAGTTTTGAGGGCTGAAATCGGGCTAAGGCCAGCGAGCTGCTGCGTCGCACGTCTGACTTTTTCTATGACTAAAGTTCCCTACAGCCCCAGTGCTAGAAGGGCTGTGAATGTGGCCATGGTAGAGGTTTCAGCAGAAGACACAGCATTCGGGGCTGACAGGTTTCGCCTGGGCGCAGGGCCCGGACGTTTGCAGTTTTGAGGCTGGAATCTCGAAAATGGCTAGAGAGATGCTAAGTCTCATCTCGGAGTTTTTGGATGCCTAAAGGAGCCTGCAGCTCCAGGGTCAGTAGCGCTGTGAATGGGGCCATGGTAGAGGTTTCAGGAAAGCAACACCATTTGGGGCTGGAACCTTTCGCCTGGGAGCAGGGCCCAGACGTTTGCAGTTTTGAGGGCTGAAATCGGGCTAAGGCCAGCGAGCCGCTGCGTCGCACGTCGGACTTTTTCTATGACTAAAGTTCCCTACAGCCCCAGTGCTAGAAGGGCTGTGAATGTGGCCATGATAGAGGTTTCAGCAGAAGACACAGCATTCGGGGCTGACAGGTTTCGCCTGGGCGCAGGGCCCGGACGTTTGCAGTTTTGAGGCTGGAATCTCGAAAATGGCTAGAGAGATGCTAAGTCTCATCTCCGAGTTTTTGGATGCCTAAAGTTCCCTACAGCCCCAGTGCTAGAAGGGCTGTGAATGGGGCCATGGTAGAGGTTTCAGGAAAGCAACACCTTTCGGTGCTGGGAGGTTTCCCCTGGGAGCAGGGCCCGAACTTTTGCAGTTTTGACGGCCGAAGGAGCGTGAAGGCTAGAAAGCTGCTCCGTCGCATTACGGCGTTTTTGGTTTCGTAAAGGAGCCTGCAGTCCAAGGGTTACTAGGGTTGTGAATGGTGCGATGGTAGAGGTTTCAGCAGAAGACACAGCATTCGGGGCTGGGAGGTTTCGCCTGGGCGCAGGGTGCGGACGTTTGCAGTTTTGAGGCTGGAATCTCGAAAATGGCTAGAGAGATGCTAAGACGCATGTCGGAGTTTTTGGATGCCTAAAGGAGGCTGCAGCCACAGGGTTATTCGGGCTGTGAATGGGGCCATGGTAGAGGTTTCAGGAAAGAAACAGCATTCGGGGCTGACAGGTTTCGCCTGGGCACAGGGCCCGGACGTTTGCAGTTTTGAGGCTGGAATCTCGAAAATGGCTAGAGAGATGCTAAGTCTCATCTCCGAGTTTTTGGATGCCTAAAGGAGCCTGCAGCCCCAGGGTCAGTAGCGCTGTGAATGGGGCCATGGTAGAGGTTTCAGGAAAGCAACACCTTTCGGAGCTGGGAGGTTTCCCCTGGGAGCAGGGCCCGAACTTTTGCAGTTTTGACGGCCGAAGGAGCGTGAAGGCTAGAAAGCTGCTCCGTCGCATTACGGCGTTTTTGGTTTCGTAAAGGAGCCTGCAGTCCAAGGGTTACTAGGGTTGTGAATGGTGCGATGGTAGAGGTTTCAGCAGAAGACACAGCATTCGGGGCTGGGAGGTTTCGCCTGGGCGCAGGGTGCGGACGTTTGCAGTTTTGAGGCTGGAATCTCGAAAATGGCTAGAGAGATGCTAAGACGCATGTCGGAGTTTTTGGATGCCTAAAGGAGGCTGCAGCCACAGGGTTATTCGGGCTGTGAATGGGGCCATGGTAGAGGTTTCAGGAAAGAAACAGCATTCGGGGCTGACAGGTTTCGCCTGGGCACAGGGCCCGGACGTTTGCAGTTTTGAGGCTGGAATCTCGAAAATGGCTAGAGAGATGCTAAGTCTCATCTCCGAGTTTTTGGATGCCTAAAGGAGCCTGCAGCCCCAGGGTCAGTAGCGCTGTGAATGGGGCCATGGTAGAGGTTTCAGGAAAGCAACACCTTTCGGAGCTGGGAGGTTTCCCCTGGGAGCAGGGCCCGAACTTTTGCAGTTTTGACGGCCGAAGGAGCGTGAAGGCTAGAAAGCTGCTCCGTCGCATTATGGCGTTTTTGGTTTCGTAAAGGAGCCTGCATCCCCAGGGTTAGTAGGGCTGTGAATGGTGCGATGGTAGAGGTTTCAGCAAAAGACACAGCATTCGGGGCTGGCAGGTTTCGCCTGGGCGCAGTGTCCGCACCTTCTCAATTTTGATGGCTGAAGGCAGGCTAAGGCCAGCGAGCCGCTGCGTCGCACGTCGGACTTTTTCTATGACTAAAGTTCCCTACAGCCCCAGGGTTAGTAGGGCTGTGAATGGGGCCATAGTAGAGGTTTCAGGAAAGCAACACCATTTGGGGCTGGGACCTTTCGCCTGGGAGCAGGGCCCAGACGTTTGCAGTTTTGAGGGCTGAAATCGGGCTAAGGCCAGCGAGCTGCTGCGTCGCACGTCTGACTTTTTCTATGACTAAAGTTCCCTACAGCCCCAGTGCTAGAAGGGCTGTGAATGTGGCCATGGTAGAGGTTTCAGCAGAAGACACAGCATTCGGGGCTGACAGGTTTCGCCTGGGCGCAGGGCCCGGACGTTTGCAGTTTTGAGGCTGGAATCTCGAAAATGGCTAGAGAGATGCTAAGTCTCATCTCGGAGTTTTTGGATGCCTAAAGGAGCCTGCAGCTCCAGGGTCAGTAGCGCTGTGAATGGGGCCATGGTAGAGGTTTCAGGAAAGCAACACCATTTGGGGCTGGAACCTTTCGCCTGGGAGCAGGGCCCAGACGTTTGCAGTTTTGAGGGCTGAAATCGGGCTAAGGCCAGCGAGCCGCTGCGTCGCACGTCGGACTTTTTCTATGACTAAAGTTCCCTACAGCCCCAGTGCTAGAAGGGCTGTGAATGTGGCCATGATAGAGGTTTCAGCAGAAGACACAGCATTCGGGGCTGACAGGTTTCGCCTGGGCGCAGGGCCCGGACGTTTGCAGTTTTGAGGCTGGAATCTCGAAAATGGCTAGAGAGATGCTAAGTCTCATCTCCGAGTTTTTGGATGCCTAAAGTTCCCTACAGCCCCAGTGCTAGAAGGGCTGTGAATGGGGCCATGGTAGAGGTTTCAGGAAAGCAACACCTTTCGGAGCTGGGAGGTTTCCCCTGGGAGCAGGGCCCGAACTTTTGCAGTTTTGACGGCCGAAGGAGCGTGAAGGCTAGAAAGCTGCTCCGTCGCATTACGGCGTTTTTGGTTTCGTAAAGGAGCCTGCAGTCCAAGGGTTACTAGGGTTGTGAATGGTGCGATGGTAGAGGTTTCAGCAGAAGACACAGCATTCGGGGCTGGGAGGTTTCGCCTGGGCGCAGGGTGCGGACGTTTGCAGTTTTGAGGCTGGAATCTCGAAAATGTCTAGAGAGGTGCTAAGACGCATGTCGGAGTTTTTGGATGCCTAAAGGAGGCTGCAGCCACAGGATTATTCGGGCAGTGAATGGTGCGATGGTAGAGGTTTCAGCAAAAGACACAGCATTCGGGGCTGGCAGGTTTCGCCTGGGCACAGGGCCCGGACGTTTGCAGTTTTGAGGCTGGAATCTCGAAAATGGCTAGAGAGATGCTAAGTCTCATCTCCGAGTTTTTGGATGCCTAAAGGAGCCTGCAGCCCCAGGGTCAGTAGCGCTGTGAATGGGGCCATGGTAGAGGTTTCAGGAAAGCAACACCTTTCGGAGCTGGCAGGTTTCCCCTGGGAGCAGGGCCCGAACTTTTGCAGTTTTGACGGCCGAAGGAGCGTGAAGGCTTGAAAGCTGCTCCGTCGCATTATGGCGTTTTTGGTTGCGTAAAGGAGCCTGCATCCCCAGGGTTAGTAGGGCTGTGAATGGTGCGATGGTAGAGGTTTCAGCAAAAGACACAGCATTCGGGGCTGGCAGGTTTCGCCTGGGAGCAGTGTCCGCACCTTCTCAATTTTGATGGCTGAAGGCGGGCTAAGGCCAGCGAGCCGCTGCGTCGCACGTCGGACTTTTTCTATGACTAAAGTTCCCTACAGCCCCAGGGTTAGTAGGGCTGTGAATGGGGCCATAGTAGAGGTTTCAGGAAAGCAACACCATTTGGGGCTGGGACCTTTCGCCTGGGAGCAGGGCCCAGACGTTTGCAGTTTTGAGGGCTGAACTCGGGCTAAGGCCAGCGAGCCGCTGCGTCGCACGTCTGACTTTTTCTATGACTAAAGTTCCCTACAGCCCCAGTGCTAGAAGGGCTGTGAATGTGGCCATGGTAGAGGTTTCAGCAGAAGACACAGCATTCGGGGCTGACAGGTTTCGCCTGGGCGCAGGGCCCGGACGTTTGCAGTTTTGAGGCTGGAATCTCGAAAATGGCTAGAGAGATGCTAAGTCTCATCTCCGAGTTTTTGGATGCCTAAAGGAGCCTGCAGCTCCAGGGTCAGTAGCGCTGTGAATGGGGCCATGGTAGAGGTTTCAGGAAAGCAACACCATTTGGGGCTGGAACCTTTCGCCTGGGAGCAGGGCCCAGACGTTTGCAGTTTTGAGGGCTGAAATCGGGCTAAGGCCAGCGAGCCGCTGCGTCGCACGTCGGACTTTTTCTATGACTAAAGTTCCCTACAGCCCCAGTGCTAGAAGGGCTGTGAATGTGGCCATGATAGAGGTTTCAGCAGAAGACACAGCATTCGGGGCTGACAGGTTTCGCCTGGGCGCAGGGCCCGGACGTTTGCAGTTTTGAGGCTGGAATCTCGAAAATGGCTAGAGAGATGCTAAGTCTCATCTCCGAGTTTTTGGATGCCTAAAGTTCCCTACAGCCCCAGTGCTAGAAGGGCTGTGAATGGGGCCATGGTAGAGGTTTCAGGAAAGCAACACCTTTCGGAGCTGGGAGGTTTCCCCTGGGAGCAGGGCCCGAACTTTTGCAGTTTTGACGGCCGAAGGAGCGTGAAGGCTAGAAAGCTGCTCCGTCGCATTACGGCGTTTTTGGTTTCGTAAAGGAGCCTGCAGTCCAAGGGTTACTAGGGTTGTGAATGGTGCGATGGTAGAGGTTTCAGCAGAAGACACAGCATTCGGGGCTGGGAGGTTTCGCCTGGGCGCAGGGTGCGGACGTTTGCAGTTTTGAGGCTGGAATCTCGAAAATGGCTAGAGAGATGCTAAGACGCATGTCGGAGTTTTTGGATGCCTAAAGGAGGCTGCAGCCACAGGGTTATTCGGGCAGTGAATGGGGCCATGGTAGAGGTTTCAGGAAAGAAACAGCATTCGGGGCTGACAGGTTTCGCCTGGGCGCAGGGCCCGGACGTTTGCAGTTTTGAGGCTGGAATCTCGAAAATGGCTAGAGAGATGCTAAGTCTCATCTCCGAGTTTTTGGATGCCTAAAGGAGCCTGCAGCCCCAGGGTCAGTAGCGCTGTGAATGGGGCCATGGTAGAGGTTTCAGGAAAGCAACACCTTTCGGAGCTGGGAGGTTTCCCCTGGGAGCAGGGCCCGAACTTTTGCAGTTTTGACGGCCGAAGGAGCGTGAAGGCTAGAAAGCTGCTCCGTCGCATTATGGCGTTTTTGGTTTCGTAAAGGAGCCTGCATCCCCAGGGTTAGTAGGGCTGTGAATGGTGCGATGGTAGAGGTTTCAGCAAAAGACACAGCATTCGGGGCTGGCAGGTTTCGCCTGGGAGCAGTGTCCGCACCTTCTCAATTTTGATGGCTGAAGGCAGGCTAAGGCCAGCGAGCCGCTGCGTCGCACGTCGGACTTTTTCTATGACTAAAGTTCCCTACAGCCCCAGGGTTAGTAGGGCTGTGAATGGGGCCATAGTAGAGGTTTCAGGAAAGCAACACCATTTGGGGCTGGGACCTTTCGCCTGGGAGCAGGGCCCAGACGTTTGCAGTTTTGAGGGCTGAAATCGGGCTAAGGCCAGCGAGCTGCTGCGTCGCACGTCTGACTTTTTCTATGACTAAAGTTCCCTACAGCCCCAGTGCTAGAAGGGCTGTGAATGTGGCCATGGTAGAGGTTTCAGCAGAAGACACAGCATTCGGGGCTGACAGGTTTCGCCTGGGCGCAGGGCCCGGACGTTTGCAGTTTTGAGGCTGGAATCTCGAAAATGGCTAGAGAGATGCTAAGTCTCATCTCGGAGTTTTTGGATGCCTAAAGGAGCCTGCAGCTCCAGGGTCAGTAGCGCTGTGAATGGGGCCATGGTAGAGGTTTCAGGAAAGCAACACCATTTGGGGCTGGAACCTTTCGCCTGGGAGCAGGGCCCAGACGTTTGCAGTTTTGAGGGCTGAAATCGGGCTAAGGCCAGCGAGCTGCTGCGTCGCACGTCGGACTTTTTCTATGACTAAAGTTCCCTACAGCCCCAGTGCTAGAAGGGCTGTGAATGTGGCCATGATAGAGGTTTCAGCAGAAGACACAGCATTCGGGGCTGACAGGTTTCGCCTGGGCGCAGGGCCCGGACGTTTGCAGTTTTGAGGCTGGAATCTCGAAAATGGCTAGAGAGATGCTAAGTCTCATCTCCGAGTTTTTGGATGCCTAAAGTTCCCTACAGCCCCAGTGCTAGAAGGGCTGTGAATGGGGCCATGGTAGAGGTTTCAGGAAAGCAACACCTTTCGGTGCTGGGAGGTTTCCCCTGGGAGCAGGGCCCGAACTTTTGCAGTTTTGACGGCCGAAGGAGCGTGAAGGCTAGAAAGCTGCTCCGTCGCATTACGGCGTTTTTGGTTTCGTAAAGGAGCCTGCAGTCCAAGGGTTACTAGGGTTGTGAATGGTGCGATGGTAGAGGTTTCAGCAGAAGACACAGCATTCGGGGCTGGGAGGTTTCGCCTGGGCGCAGGGTGCGGACGTTTGCAGTTTTGAGGCTGGAATCTCGAAAATGGCTAGAGAGATGCTAAGACGCATGTCGGAGTTTTTGGATGCCTAAAGGAGGCTGCAGCCACAGGGTTATTCGGGCTGTGAATGGGGCCATGGTAGAGGTTTCAGGAAAGAAACAGCATTCGGGGCTGACAGGTTTCGCCTGGGCACAGGGCCCGGACGTTTGCAGTTTTGAGGCTGGAATCTCGAAAATAGCTAGAGAGATGCTAAGTCTCATCTCGGAGTTTTTGGATGCCTAAAGGAGCCTGCAGCCCCAGGGTCAGTAGCGCTGTGAATGGGGCCATGGTAGAGGTTTCAGGAAAGCAACACCTTTCGGAGCTGGGAGGTTTCCCCTGGGAGCAGGGCCCGAACTTTTGCAGTTTTGACGGCCGAAGGAGCGTGAAGGCTAGAAAGCTGCTCCGTCGCATTATGGCGTTTTTGGTTTCGTAAAGGAGCCTGCATCCCCAGGGTTAGTAGGGCTGTGAATGGTGCGATGGTAGAGGTTTCAGCAAAAGACACAGCATTCGGGGCTGGCAGGTTTCGCCTGGGAGCAGTGTCCGCACCTTCTCAATTTTGATGGCTGAAGGCAGGCTAAGGCCAGCGAGCCGCTGCGTCGCACGTCGGACTTTTTCTATGACTAAAGTTCCCTACAGCCCCAGGGTTAGTAGGGCTGTGAATGGGGCCATAGTAGAGGTTTCAGGAAAGCAACACCATTTGGGGCTGGGACCTTTCGCCTGGGAGCAGGGCCCAGACGTTTGCAGTTTTGAGGGCTGAAATCGGGCTAAGGCCAGCGAGCTGCTGCGTCGCACGTCTGACTTTTTCTATGACTAAAGTTCCCTACAGCCCCAGTGCTAGAAGGGCTGTGAATGTGGCCATGGTAGAGGTTTCAGCAGAAGACACAGCATTCGGGGCTGACAGGTTTCGCCTGGGCGCAGGGCCCGGACGTTTGCAGTTTTGAGGCTGGAATCTCGAAAATGGCTAGAGAGATGCTAAGTCTCATCTCGGAGTTTTTGGATGCCTAAAGGAGCCTGCAGCTCCAGGGTCAGTAGCGCTGTGAATGGGGCCATGGTAGAGGTTTCAGGAAAGCAACACCATTTGGGGCTGGAACCTTTCGCCTGGGAGCAGGGCCCAGACGTTTGCAGTTTTGAGGGCTGAAATCGGGCTAAGGCCAGCGAGCCGCTGCGTCGCACGTCGGACTTTTTCTATGACTAAAGTTCCCTACAGCCCCAGTGCTAGAAGGGCTGTGAATGTGGCCATGATAGAGGTTTCAGCAGAAGACACAGCATTCGGGGCTGACAGGTTTCGCCTGGGCGCAGGGCCCGGACGTTTGCAGTTTTGAGGCTGGAATCTCGAAAATGGCTAGAGAGATGCTAAGTCTCATCTCCGAGTTTTTGGATGCCTAAAGTTCCCTACAGCCCCAGTGCTAGAAGGGCTGTGAATGGGGCCATGGTAGAGGTTTCAGGAAAGCAACACCTTTCGGTGCTGGGAGGTTTCCCCTGGGAGCAGGGCCCGAACTTTTGCAGTTTTGACGGCCGAAGGAGCGTGAAGGCTAGAAAGCTGCTCCGTCGCATTACGGCGTTTTTGGTTTCGTAAAGGAGCCTGCAGTCCAAGGGTTACTAGGGTTGTGAATGGTGCGATGGTAGAGGTTTCAGCAGAAGACACAGCATTCGGGGCTGGGAGGTTTCGCCTGGGCGCAGGGTGCGGACGTTTGCAGTTTTGAGGCTGGAATCTCGAAAATGGCTAGAGAGATGCTAAGACGCATGTCGGAGTTTTTGGATGCCTAAAGGAGGCTGCAGCCACAGGGTTATTCGGGCTGTGAATGGGGCCATGGTAGAGGTTTCAGGAAAGAAACAGCATTCGGGGCTGACAGGTTTCGCCTGGGCACAGGGCCCGGACGTTTGCAGTTTTGAGGCTGGAATCTCGAAAATGGCTAGAGAGATGCTAAGTCTCATCTCCGAGTTTTTGGATGCCTAAAGGAGCCTGCAGCTCCAGGGTCAGTAGCGCTGTGAATGGGGCCATGGTAGAGGTTTCAGGAAAGCAACACCATTTGGGGCTGGAACCTTTCGCCTGGGAGCAGGGCCCAGACGTTTGCAGTTTTGAGGGCTGAAATCGGGCTAAGGCCAGCGAGCCGCTGCGTCGCACGTCGGACTTTTTCTATGACTAAAGTTCCCTACAGCCCCAGTGCTAGAAGGGCTGTGAATGTGGCCATGGTAGAGGTTTCAGGAAAGACACAGCATTCGGGGCTGACAGGTTTCGCCTGGGCACAGGGCCCGGACGTTTGCAGTTTTGAGGCTGGAATCTCGAAAATGGCTAGAGAGATGCTAAGTCTCATCTCCGAGTTTTTGGATGCCTAAAGGAGCCTGCAGCTCCAGGGTCAGTAGCGCTGTGAATGGGGCCATGGTAGAGGTTTCAGGAAAGCAACACCATTTGGGGCTGGAACCTTTCGCCTGGGAGCAGGGCCCAGACGTTTGCAGTTTTGAGGGCTGAAATCGGGCTAAGGCCAGCGAGCCGCTGCGTCGCACGTCGGACTTTTTCTATGACTAAAGTTCCCTACAGCCCCAGTGCTAGAAGGGCTGTGAATGTGGCCATGATAGAGGTTTCAGCAGAAGACACAGCATTCGGGGCTGACAGGTTTCGCCTGGGCGCAGGGCCCGGACGTTTGCAGTTTTGAGGCTGGAATCTCGAAAATGGCTAGAGAGATGCTAAGTCTCATCTCGGAGTTTTTGGATGCCTAAAGTTCCCTACAGCCCCAGTGCTAGAAGGGCTGTGAATGGGGCCATGGTAGAGGTTTCAGGAAAGCAACACCTTTCGGTGCTGGGAGGTTTCCCCTGGGAGCAGGGCCCGAACTTTTGCAGTTTTGACGGCCGAAGGAGCGTGAAGGCTAGAAAGCTGCTCCGTCGCATTACGGCGTTTTTGGTTTCGTAAAGGAGCCTGCAGTCCAAGGGTTACTAGGGTTGTGAATGGTGCGATGGTAGAGGTTTCAGCAGAAGACACAGCATTCGGGGCTGACAGGTTTCGCCTGGGCGCAGGGTGCGGACGTTTGCAGTTTTGAGGCTGGAATCTCGAAAATGGCTAGAGAGATGCTAAGACGCATGTCGGAGTTTTTGGATGCCTAAAGGAGGCTGCAGCCACAGGGTTATTCGGGCTGTGAATGGGGCCATGGTAGAGGTTTCAGGAAAGAAACAGCATTCGGGGCTGACAGGTTTCGCCTGGGCACAGGGCCCGGACGTTTGCAGTTTTGAGGCTGGAATCTCGAAAATGGCTAGAGAGATGCTAAGTCTCATCTCCGAGTTTTTGGATGCCTAAAGGAGCCTGCAGCCCCAGGGTCAGTAGCGCTGTGAATGGGGCCATGGTAGAGGTTTCAGGAAAGCAACACCTTTCGGAGCTGGGAGGTTTCCCCTGGGAGCAGGGCCCGAACTTTTGCAGTTTTGACGGCCGAAGGAGCGTGAAGGCTAGAAAGCTGCTCCGTCGCATTATGGCGTTTTTGGTTTCGTAAAGGAGCCTGCATCCCCAGGGTTAGTAGGGCTGTGAATGGTGCGATGGTAGAGGTTTCAGCAAAAGACACAGCATTCGGGGCTGGCAGGTTTCGCCTGGGAGCAGTGTCCGCACCTTCTCAATTTTGATGGCTGAAGGCAGGCTAAGGCCAGCGAGCCGCTGCGTCGCACGTCGGACTTTTTCTATGACTAAAGTTCCCTACAGCCCCAGGGTTAGTAGGGCTGTGAATGGGGCCATAGTAGAGGTTTCAGGAAAGCAACACCATTTGGGGCTGGGACCTTTCGCCTGGGAGCAGGGCCCAGACGTTTGCAGTTTTGAGGGCTGAAATCGGGCTAAGGCCAGCGAGCTGCTGCGTCGCACGTCTGACTTTTTCTATGACTAAAGTTCCCTACAGCCCCAGTGCTAGAAGGGCTGTGAATGTGGCCATGATAGAGGTTTCAGCAGAAGACACAGCATTCGGGGCTGACAGGTTTCGCCTGGGCGCAGGGCCCGGACGTTTGCAGTTTTGAGGCTGGAATCTCGAAAATGGCTAGAGAGATGCTAAGTCTCATCTCGGAGTTTTTGGATGCCTAAAGGAGCCTGCAGCTCCAGGGTCAGTAGCGCTGTGAATGGGGCCATGGTAGAGGTTTCAGGAAAGCAACACCATTTGGGGCTGGAACCTTTCGCCTGGGAGCAGGGCCCAGACGTTTGCAGTTTTGAGGGCTGAAATCGGGCTAAGGCCAGCGAGCCGCTGCGTCGCACGTCGGACTTTTTCTATGACTAAAGTTCCCTACAGCCCCAGTGCTAGAAGGGCTGTGAATGTGGCCATGATAGAGGTTTCAGCAGAAGACACAGCATTCGGGGCTGACAGGTTTCGCCTGGGCGCAGGGCCCGGACGTTTGCAGTTTTGAGGCTGGAATCTCGAAAATGGCTAGAGAGATGCTAAGTCTCATCTCCGAGTTTTTGGATGCCTAAAGTTCCCTACAGCCCCAGTGCTAGAAGGGCTGTGAATGGGGCCATGGTAGAGGTTTCAGGAAAGCAACACCTTTCGGTGCTGGGAGGTTTCCCCTGGGAGCAGGGCCCGAACTTTTGCAGTTTTGACGGCCGAAGGAGCGTGAAGGCTAGAAAGCTGCTCCGTCGCATTACGGCGTTTTTGGTTTCGTAAAGGAGCCTGCAGTCCAAGGGTTACTAGGGTTGTGAATGGTGCGATGGTAGAGGTTTCAGCAGAAGACACAGCATTCGGGGCTGGGAGGTTTCGCCTGGGCGCAGGGTGCGGACGTTTGCAGTTTTGAGGCTGGAATCTCGAAAATGGCTAGAGAGATGCTAAGACGCATGTCGGAGTTTTTGGATGCCTAAAGGAGGCTGCAGCCACAGGGTTATTCGGGCAGTGACTGGGGCCATGGTAGAGGTTTCAGGAAAGAAACAGCATTCGGGGCTGACAGGTTTCGCCTGGGCACAGGGCCCGGACGTTTGCAGTTTTGAGGCTGGAATCTCGAAAATGGCTAGAGAGATGCTAAGTCTCATCTCCGAGTTTTTGGATGCCTAAAGGAGCCTGCAGCCCCAGGGTCAGTAGCGCTGTGAATGGGGCCATGGTAGAGGTTTCAGGAAAGCAACACCTTTCGGAGCTGGGAGGTTTCCCCTGGGAGCAGGGCCCGAACTTTTGCAGTTTTGACGGCCGAAGGAGCGTGAAGGCTAGAAAGCTGCTCCGTCGCATTATGGCGTTTTTAGTTTCGTAAAGGAGCCTGCATCCCCAGGGTTAGTAGGGCTGTGAATGGTGCGATGGTAGAGGTTTCAGCAAAAGACACAGCATTCGGGGCTGGCAGGTTTCGCCTGGGCGCAGTGTCCGCACCTTCTCAATTTTGATGGCTGAAGGCAGGCTAAGGCCAGCGAGCCGCTGCGTTGCACGTCGGACTTTTTCTATGACTAAAGTTCCCTACAGCCCCAGGGTTAGTAGGGCTGTGAATGGGGCCATAGTAGAGGTTTCAGGAAAGCAACACCATTTGGGGCTGGGACCTTTCGCCTGGGAGCAGGGCCCAGACGTTTGCAGTTTTGAGGGCTGAAATCGGGCTAAGGCCAGCGAGCTGCTGCGTCGCACGTCTGACTTTTTCTATGACTAAAGTTCCCTACAGCCCCAGTGCTAGAAGGGCTGTGAATGTGGCCATGATAGAGGTTTCAGCAGAAGACACAGCATTCGGGGCTGACAGGTTTCGCCTGGGCGCAGGGCCCGGACGTTTGCAGTTTTGAGGCTGGAATCTCGAAAATGGCTAGAGAGATGCTAAGTCTCATCTCGGAGTTTTTGGATGCCTAAAGGAGCCTGCAGCTCCAGGGTCAGTAGCGCTGTGAATGGGGCCATGGTAGAGGTTTCAGGAAAGCAACACCATTTGGGGCTGGGACCTTTCGCCTGGGAGCAGGGCCCAGACGTTTGCAGTTTTGAGGGCTGAAATCGGGCTAAGGCCAGCGAGCCGCTGCGTCGCACGTCGGACTTTTTCTATGACTAAAGTTCCCTACAGCCCCAGTGCTAGAAGGGCTGTGAATGTGGCCATGATAGAGGTTTCAGCAGAAGACACAGCATTCGGGGCTGACAGGTTTCGCCTGGGCGCAGGGCCCGGACGTTTGCAGTTTTGAGGCTGGAATCTCGAAAATGGCTAGAGAGATGCTAAGTCTCATCTCCGAGTTTTTGGATGCCTAAAGTTCCCTACAGCCCCAGTGCTAGAAGGGCTGTGAATGGGGCCATGGTAGAGGTTTCAGGAAAGCAACACCTTTCGGTGCTGGGAGGTTTCCCCTGGGAGCAGGGCCCGAACTTTTGCAGTTTTGACGGCCGAAGGAGCGTGAAGGCTAGAAAGCTGCTCCGTCGCATTACGGCGTTTTTGGTTTCGTAAAGGAGCCTGCAGTCCAAGGGTTACTAGGGTTGTGAATGGTGCGATGGTAGAGGTTTCAGCAGAAGACACAGCATTCGGGGCTGGGAGGTTTCGCCTGGGCGCAGGGTGCGGACGTTTGCAGTTTTGAGGCTGGAATCTCGAAAATGGCTAGAGAGATGCTAAGACGCATGTCGGAGTTTTTGGATGCCTAAAGGAGGCTGCAGCCACAGGGTTATTCGGGCAGTGAATGGGGCCATGGTAGAGGTTTCAGGAAAGAAACAGCATTCGGGGCTGACAGGTTTCGCCTGGGCACAGGGCCCGGACGTTTGCAGTTTTGAGGCTGGAATCTCGAAAATGGCTAGAGAGATGCTAAGTCTCATCTCGGAGTTTTTGGATGCCTAAAGGAGCCTGCAGCCCCAGGGTCAGTAGCGCTGTGAATGGGGCCATGGTAGAGGTTTCAGGAAAGCAACACCTTTCGGAGCTGGGAGGTTTCCCCTGGGAGCAGGGCCCGAACTTTTGCAGTTTTGACGGCCGAAGGAGCGTGAAGGCTAGAAAGCTGCTCCGTCGCATTATGGCGTTTTTGGTTTCGTAAAGGAGCCTGCATCCCCAGGGTTAGTAGGGCTGTGAATGGTGCGATGGTAGAGGTTTCAGCAAAAGACACAGCATTCGGGGCTGGCAGGTTTCGCCTGGGAGCAGTGTCCGCACCTTCTCAATTTTGATGGCTGAAGGCGGGCTAAGGCCAGCGAGCCGCTGCGTCGCACGTCGGACTTTTTCTATGACTAAAGTTCCCTACAGCCCCAGGGTTAGTAGGGCTGTGAATGGGGCCATAGTAGAGGTTTCAGGAAAGCAACACCATTTGGGGCTGGGACCTTTCGCCTGGGAGCAGGGCCCAGACGTTTGCAGTTTTGAGGGCTGAACTCGGGCTAAGGCCAGCGAGCTGCTGCGTCGCACGTCTGACTTTTTCTATGACTAAAGTTCCCTACAGCCCCAGTGCTAGAAGGGCTGTGAATGGTGTGATGGTAGAGGTTTCAGCAGAAGACACAGCATTCGGGGCTGACAGGTTTCGCCTGGGCGCAGGGCCCGGACGTTTGCAGTTTTGAGGCTGGAATCTCGAAAATGGCTAGAGAGATGCTAAGTCTCATCTCGGAGTTTTTGGATGCCTAAAGGAGCCTGCAGCTCCAGGGTCAGTAGCGCTGTGAATGGGGCCATGGTAGAGGTTTCAGGAAAGCAACACCATTTGGGGCTGGAACCTTTCGCCTGGGAGCAGGGCCCAGACGTTTGCAGTTTTGAGGGCTGAAATCGGGCTAAGGCCAGCGAGCCGCTGCGTCGCACGTCGGACTTTTTCTATGACTAAAGTTCCCTACAGCCCCAGTGCTAGAAGGGCTGTGAATGTGGCCATGGTAGAGGTTTCAGCAGAAGACACAGCATTCGGGGCTGACAGGTTTCGCCTGGGCGCAGGGCCCGGACGTTTGCAGTTTTGAGGCTGGAATCTCGAAAATGGCTAGAGAGATGCTAAGTCTCATCTCCGAGTTTTTGGATGCCTAAAGTTCCCTACAGCCCCAGTGCTAGAAGGGCTGTGAATGGGGCCATGGTAGAGGTTTCAGGAAAGCAACACCTTTCGGTGCTGGGAGGTTTCCCCTGGGAGCAGGGCCCGAACTTTTGCAGTTTTGACGGCCGAAGGAGCGTGAAGGCTAGAAAGCTGCTCCGTCGCATTACGGCGTTTTTGGTTGCGTAAAGGAGCCTGCAGTCCAAGGGTCAGTAGCGCTGTGAATGGTGCGATGGTAGAGGTTTCAGCAGAAGACACAGCATTCGGGGCTGGGAGGTTGCGCGTGGGCGCAGGGTGCGGACGTTTGCAGTTTTGAGGCTGGAATCTCGAAAATGGCTAGAGAGATGCTAAGACGCATGTCGGAGTTTTTGGATGCCTAAAGGAGGCTGCAGCCACAGGGTTATTCGGGCAGTGAATGGGGCCATGGTAGAGGTTTCAGGAAAGAAACAGCATTCGGGGCTGACAGGTTTCGCCTGGGCACAGGGCCCGGACGTTTGCAGTTTTGAGGCTGGAATCTCGAAAATGGCTAGAGAGATGCTAAGTCTCATCTCCGAGTTTTTGGATGCCTAAAGGAGCCTGCAGCCCCAGGGTCAGTAGCGCTGTGAATGGGGCCATGGTAGAGGTTTCAGGAAAGCAACACCTTTCGGAGCTGGGAGGTTTCCCCTGGGAGCAGGGCCCGAACTTTTGCAGTTTTGACGGCCGAAGGAGCGTGAAGGCTAGAAAGCTGCTCCGTCGCATTATGGCGTTTTTGGTTTCGTAAAGGAGCCTGCATCCCCAGGGTTAGTAGGGCTGTGAATGGTGCGATGGTAGAGGTTTCAGCAAAAGACACAGCATTCGGGGCTGGCAGGTTTCGCCTGGGAGCAGTGTCCGCACCTTCTCAATTTTGATGGCTGAAGGCAGGCTAAGGCCAGCGAGCCGCTGCGTCGCACGTCGGACTTTTTCTATGACTAAAGTTCCCTACAGCCCCAGGGTTAGTAGGGCTGTGAATGGGGCCATAGTAGAGGTTTCAGGAAAGCAACACCATTTGGGGCTGGGACCTTTCGCCTGGGAGCAGGGCCCAGACGTTTGCAGTTTTGAGGGCTGAAATCGGGCTAAGGCCAGCGAGCTGCTGCGTCGCACGTCTGACTTTTTCTATGACTAAAGTTCCCTACAGCCCCAGTGCTAGAAGGGCTGTGAATGTGGCCATGGTAGAGGTTTCAGCAGAAGACACAGCATTCGGGGCTGACAGGTTTCGCCTGGGCGCAGGGCCCGGACGTTTGCAGTTTTGAGGCTGGAATCTCGAAAATGGCTAGAGAGATGCTAAGTCTCATCTCGGAGTTTTTGGATGCCTAAAGGAGCCTGCAGCTCCAGGGTCAGTAGCGCTGTGAATGGGGCCATGGTAGAGGTTTCAGGAAAGCAACACCATTTGGGGCTGGAACCTTTCGCCTGGGAGCAGGGCCCAGACGTTTGCAGTTTTGAGGGCTGAAATCGGGCTAAGGCCAGCGAGCCGCTGCGTCGCACGTCGGACTTTTTCTATGACTAAAGTTCCCTACAGCCCCAGTGCTAGAAGGGCTGTGAATGTGGCCATGATAGAGGTTTCAGCAGAAGACACAGCATTCGGGGCTGACAGGTTTCGCCTGGGCGCAGGGCCCGGACGTTTGCAGTTTTGAGGCTGGAATCTCGAAAATGGCTAGAGAGATGCTAAGTCTCATCTCCGAGTTTTTGGATGCCTAAAGTTCCCTACAGCCCCAGTGCTAGAAGGGCTGTGAATGGGGCCATGGTAGAGGTTTCAGGAAAGCAACACCTTTCGGTGCTGGGAGGTTTCCCCTGGGAGCAGGGCCCGAACTTTTGCAGTTTTGACGGCCGAAGGAGCGTGAAGGCTAGAAAGCTGCTCCGTCGCATTACGGCGTTTTTGGTTTCGTAAAGGAGCCTGCAGTCCAAGGGTTACTAGGGTTGTGAATGGTGCGATGGTAGAGGTTTCAGCAGAAGACACAGCATTCGGGGCTGGGAGGTTTCGCCTGGGCGCAGGGTGCGGACGTTTGCAGTTTTGAGGCTGGAATCTCGAAAATGGCTAGAGAGATGCTAAGACGCATGTCGGAGTTTTTGGATGCCTAAAGGAGGCTGCAGCCACAGGGTTATTCGGGCTGTGAATGGGGCCATGGTAGAGGTTTCAGGAAAGAAACAGCATTCGGGGCTGACAGGTTTCGCCTGGGCACAGGGCCCGGACGTTTGCAGTTTTGAGGCTGGAATCTCGAAAATGGCTAGAGAGATGCTAAGTCTCATCTCCGAGTTTTTGGATGCCTAAAGGAGCCTGCAGCCCCAGGGTCAGTAGCGCTGTGAATGGGGCCATGGTAGAGGTTTCAGGAAAGCAACACCTTTCGGAGCTGGGAGGTTTCCCCTGGGAGCAGGGCCCGAACTTTTGCAGTTTTGACGGCCGAAGGAGCGTGAAGGCTAGAAAGCTGCTCCGTCGCATTATGGCGTTTTTGGTTTCGTAAAGGAGCCTGCATCCCCAGGGTTAGTAGGGCTGTGAATGGTGCGATGGTAGAGGTTTCAGCAAAAGACACAGCATTCGGGGCTGGCAGGTTTCGCCTGGGAGCAGTGTCCGCACCTTCTCAATTTTGATGGCTGAAGGCAGGCTAAGGCCAGCGAGCCGCTGCGTCGCACGTCGGACTTTTTCTATGACTAAAGTTCCCTACAGCCCCAGGGTTAGTAGGGCTGTGAATGGGGCCATAGTAGAGGTTTCAGGAAAGCAACACCATTTGGGGCTGGGACCTTTCGCCTGGGAGCAGGGCCCAGACGTTTGCAGTTTTGAGGGCTGAACTCGGGCTAAGGCCAGCGAGCTGCTGCGTCGCACGTCTGACTTTTTCTATGACTAAAGTTCCCTACAGCCCCAGTGCTAGAAGGGCTGTGAATGTGGCCATGGTAGAGGTTTCAGCAGAAGACACAGCATTCGGGGCTGACAGGTTTCGCCTGGGCGCAGGGCCCGGACGTTTGCAGTTTTGAGGCTGGAATCTCGAAAATGGCTAGAGAGATGCTAAGTCTCATCTCGGAGTTTTTGGATGCCTAAAGGAGCCTGCAGCTCCAGGGTCAGTAGCGCTGTGAATGGGGCCATGGTAGAGGTTTCAGGAAAGCAACACCATTTGGGGCTGGAACCTTTCGCCTGGGAGCAGGGCCCAGACGTTTGCAGTTTTGAGGGCTGAAATCGGGCTAAGGCCAGCGAGCCGCTGCGTCGCACGTCGGACTTTTTCTATGACTAAAGTTCCCTACAGCCCCAGTGCTAGAAGGGCTGTGAATGTGGCCATGATAGAGGTTTCAGCAGAAGACACAGCATTCGGGGCTGACAGGTTTCGCCTGGGCGCAGGGCCCGGACGTTTGCAGTTTTGAGGCTGGAATCTCGAAAATGGCTAGAGAGATGCTAAGTCTCATCTCCGAGTTTTTGGATGCCTAAAGTTCCCTACAGCCCCAGTGCTAGAAGGGCTGTGAATGGGGCCATGGTAGAGGTTTCAGGAAAGCAACACCTTTCGGTGCTGGGAGGTTTCCCCTGGGAGCAGGGCCCGAACTTTTGCAGTTTTGACGGCCGAAGGAGCGTGAAGGCTAGAAAGCTGCTCCGTCGCATTACGGCGTTTTTGGTTTCGTAAAGGAGCCTGCAGTCCAAGGGTTACTAGGGTTGTGAATGGTGCGATGGTAGAGGTTTCAGCAGAAGACACAGCATTCGGGGCTGGGAGGTTTCGCCTGGGCGCAGGGTGCGGACGTTTGCAGTTTTGAGGCTGGAATCTCGAAAATGGCTAGAGAGATGCTAAGACGCATGTCGGAGTTTTTGGATGCCTAAAGGAGGCTGCAGCCACAGGGTTATTCGGGCTGTGAATGGGGCCATGGTAGAGGTTTCAGGAAAGAAACAGCATTCGGGGCTGACAGGTTTCGCCTGGGCACAGGGCCCGGACGTTTGCAGTTTTGAGGCTGGAATCTCGAAAATGGCTAGAGAGATGCTAAGTCTCATCTCCGAGTTTTTGGATGCCTAAAGGAGCCTGCAGCCCCAGGGTCAGTAGCGCTGTGAATGGGGCCATGGTAGAGGTTTCAGGAAAGCAACACCTTTCGGAGCTGGGAGGTTTCCCCTGGGAGCAGGGCCCGAACTTTTGCAGTTTTGACGGCCGAAGGAGCGTGAAGGCTAGAAAGCTGCTCCGTCGCATTACGGCGTTTTTGGTTTCGTAAAGGAGCCTGCATCCCCAGGGTTAGTAGGGTTGTGAATGGTGCGATGGTAGAGGTTTCAGCAAAAGACACAGCATTCGGGGCTGGCAGGTTTCGCCTGGGAGCAGTGTCCGCACCTTCTCAATTTTGATGGCTGAAGGCAGGCTAAGGCCAGCGAGCCGCTGCGTCGCACGTCGGACTTTTTCTATGACTAAAGTTCCCTACAGCCCCAGGGTTAGTAGGGCTGTGAATGGGGCCATAGTAGAGGTTTCAGGAAAGCAACACCATTTGGGGCTGGGACCTTTCGCCTGGGAGCAGGGCCCAGACGTTTGCAGTTTTGAGGGCTGAACTCGGGCTAAGGCCAGCGAGCCGCTGCGTCGCACGTCTGACTTTTTCTATGACTAAAGTTCCCTACAGCCCCAGTGCTAGAAGGGCTGTGAATGTGGCCATGGTAGAGGTTTCAGCAGAAGACACAGCATTCGGGGCTGACAGGTTTCGCCTGGGCGCAGGGCCCGGACGTTTGCAGTTTTGAGGCTGGAATCTCGAAAATGGCTAGAGAGATGCTAAGTCTCATCTCGGAGTTTTTGGATGCCTAAAGGAGCCTGCAGCTCCAGGGTCAGTAGCGCTGTGAATGGGGCCATGGTAGAGGTTTCAGGAAAGCAACACCATTTGGGGCTGGAACCTTTCGCCTGGGAGCAGGGCCCAGACGTTTGCAGTTTTGAGGGCTGAAATCGGGCTAAGGCCAGCGAGCCGCTGCGTCGCACGTCGGACTTTTTCTATGACTAAAGTTCCCTACAGCCCCAGTGCTAGAAGGGCTGTGAATGTGGCCATGATAGAGGTTTCAGCAGAAGACACAGCATTCGGGGCTGACAGGTTTCGCCTGGGCGCAGGGCCCGGACGTTTGCAGTTTTGAGGCTGGAATCTCGAAAATGGCTAGAGAGATGCTAAGTCTCATCTCCGAGTTTTTGGATGCCTAAAGTTCCCTACAGCCCCAGTGCTAGAAGGGCTGTGAATGGGGCCATGGTAGAGGTTTCAGGAAAGCAACACCTTTCGGTGCTGGGAGGTTTCCCCTGGGAGCAGGGCCCGAACTTTTGCAGTTTTGACGGCCGAAGGAGCGTGAAGGCTAGAAAGCTGCTCCGTCGCATTACGGCGTTTTTGGTTTCGTAAAGGAGCCTGCAGTCCAAGGGTTACTAGGGTTGTGAATGGTGCGATGGTAGAGGTTTCAGCAGAAGACACAGCATTCGGGGCTGGGAGGTTTCGCCTGGGCGCAGGGTGCGGACGTTTGCAGTTTTGAGGCTGGAATCTCGAAAATGGCTAGAGAGATGCTAAGACGCATGTCGGACTTTTTGGATGCCTAAAGGAGGCTGCAGCCACAGGGTTATTCGGGCTGTGAATGGGGCCATGGTAGAGGTTTCAGGAAAGAAACAGCATTCGGGGCTGACAGGTTTCGCCTGGGCACAGGGCCCGGACGTTTGCAGTTTTGAGGCTGGAATCTCGAAAATGGCTAGAGAGATGCTAAGTCTCATCTCCGAGTTTTTGGATGCCTAAAGGAGCCTGCAGCCCCAGGGTCAGTAGCGCTGTGAATGGGGCCATGGTAGAGGTTTCAGGAAAGCAACACCTTTCGGAGCTGGGAGGTTTCCCCTGGGAGCAGGGCCCGAACTTTTGCAGTTTTGACGGCCGAAGGAGCGTGAAGGCTAGAAAGCTGCTCCGTCGCATTATGGCGTTTTTGGTTTCGTAAAGGAGCCTGCATCCCCAGGGTTAGTAGGGCTGTGAATGGTGCGATGGTAGAGGTTTCAGCAAAAGACACAGCATTCGGGGCTGGCAGGTTTCGCCTGGGAGCAGTGTCCGCACCTTCTCAATTTTGATGGCTGAAGGCAGGCTAAGGCCAGCGAGCCGCTGCGTCGCACGTCGGACTTTTTCTATGACTAAAGTTCCCTACAGCCCCAGGGTTAGTAGGGCTGTGAATGGGGCCATAGTAGAGGTTTCAGGAAAGCAACACCATTTGGGGCTGGGACCTTTCGCCTGGGAGCAGGGCCCAGACGTTTGCAGTTTTGAGGGCTGAAATCGGGCTAAGGCCAGCGAGCTGCTGCGTCGCACGTCTGACTTTTTCTATGACTAAAGTTCCCTACAGCCCCAGTGCTAGAAGGGCTGTGAATGTGGCCATGGTAGAGGTTTCAGCAGAAGACACAGCATTCGGGGCTGACAGGTTTCGCCTGGGCGCAGGGCCCGGACGTTTGCAGTTTTGAGGCTGGAATCTCGAAAATGGCTAGAGAGATGCTAAGTCTCATCTCGGAGTTTTTGGATGCCTAAAGGAGCCTGCAGCTCCAGGGTCAGTAGCGCTGTGAATGGGGCCATGGTAGAGGTTTCAGGAAAGCAACACCATTTGGGGCTGGAACCTTTCACCTGGGAGCAGGGCCCAGACGTTTGCAGTTTTGAGGGCTGAAATCGGGCTAAGGCCAGCGAGCCGCTGCGTCGCACGTCGGACTTTTTCTATGACTAAAGTTCCCTACAGCCCCAGTGCTAGAAGGGCTGTGAATGTGGCCATGATAGAGGTTTCAGCAGAAGACACAGCATTCGGGGCTGACAGGTTTCGCCTGGGCGCAGGGCCCGGACGTTTGCAGTTTTGAGGCTGGAATCTCGAAAATGGCTAGAGAGATGCTAAGTCTCATCTCCGAGTTTTTGGATGCCTAAAGTTCCCTACAGCCCCAGTGCTAGAAGGGCTGTGAATGGGGCCATGGTAGAGGTTTCAGGAAAGCAACACCTTTCGGTGCTGGGAGGTTTCCCCTGGGAGCAGGGCCCGAACTTTTGCAGTTTTGACGGCCGAAGGAGCGTGAAGGCTAGAAAGCTGCTCCGTCGCATTACGGCGTTTTTGGTTTCGTAAAGGAGCCTGCAGTCCAAGGGTTACTAGGGTTGTGAATGGTGCGATGGTAGAGGTTTCAGCAGAAGACACAGCATTCGGGGCTGGGAGGTTTCGCCTGGGCGCAGGGTGCGGACGTTTGCAGTTTTGAGGCTGGAATCTCGAAAATGGCTAGAGAGATGCTAAGACGCATGTCGGAGTTTTTGGATGCCTAAAGGAGGCTGCAGCCACAGGGTTATTCGGGCAGTGAATGGGGCCATGGTAGAGGTTTCAGGAAAGAAACAGCATTCGGGGCTGGGAGGTTTCGCCTGGGCACAGGGCCCGGACGTTTGCAGTTTTGAGGCTGGAATCTCGAAAATGGCTAGAGAGATGCTAAGTCTCATCTCCGAGTTTTTGGATGCCTAAAGGAGCCTGCAGCCCCAATGTTAGTAGCGCTGTGAATGGGGCCATGGTAGAGGTTTCAGGAAAGCAACACCTTTCGGAGCTGGGAGGTTTCCCCTGGGAGCAGGGCCCGAACTTTTGCAGTTTTGACGGCCGAAGGAGCGTGAAGGCTAGAAAGCTGCTCCGTCGCATTACGGCGTTTTTGGTTTCGTAAAGGAGCCTGCATCCCCAGGGTTAGTAGGGCTGTGAATGGTGCGATGGTAGAGGTTTCAGCAAAAGACACAGCATTCGGGGCTGGCAGGTTTCGCCTGGGAGCAGTGTCCGCACCTTCTCAATTTTGATGGCTGAAGGCGGGCTAAGGCCAGCGAGCCGCTGCGTCGCACGTCGGACTTTTTCTATGACTAAAGTTCCCTACAGCCCCAGGGTTAGTAGGGCTGTGAATGGGGCCATAGTAGAGGTTTCAGGAAAGCAACACCATTTGGGGCTGGGACCTTTCGCCTGGGAGCAGGGCCCAGACGTTTGCAGTTTTGAGGGCTGAAATCGGGCTAAGGCCAGCGAGCCGCTGCGTCGCACGTCTGACTTTTTCTATGACTAAAGTTCCCTACAGCCCCAGTGCTAGAAGGGCTGTGAATGTGGCCATGGTAGAGGTTTCAGCAGAAGACACAGCATTCGGGGCTGACAGGTTTCGCCTGGGCGCAGGGCCCGGACGTTTGCAGTTTTGAGGCTGGAATCTCGAAAATGGCTAGAGAGATGCTAAGTCTCATCTCGGAGTTTTTGGATGCCTAAAGGAGCCTGCAGCTCCAGGGTCAGTAGCGCTGTGAATGGGGCCATGGTAGAGGTTTCAGGAAAGCAACACCATTTGGGGCTGGAACCTTTCGCCTGGGAGCAGGGCCCAGACGTTTGCAGTTTTGAGGGCTGAAATCGGGCTAAGGCCAGCGAGCCGCTGCGTCGCACGTCGGACTTTTTCTATGACTAAAGTTCCCTACAGCCCCAGTGCTAGAAGGGCTGTGAATGTGGCCATGATAGAGGTTTCAGCAGAAGACACAGCATTCGGGGCTGACAGGTTTCGCCTGGGCGCAGGGCCCGGACGTTTGCAGTTTTGAGGCTGGAATCTCGAAAATGGCTAGAGAGATGCTAAGTCTCATCTCCGAGTTTTTGGATGCCTAAAGTTCCCTACAGCCCCAGTGCTAGAAGGGCTGTGAATGGGGCCATGGTAGAGGTTTCAGGAAAGCAACACCTTTCGGAGCTGGGAGGTTTCCCCTGGGAGCAGGGCCCGAACTTTTGCAGTTTTGACGGCCGAAGGAGCGTGAAGGCTAGAAAGCTGCTCCGTCGCATTACGGCGTTTTTGGTTTCGTAAAGGAGCCTGCAGTCCAAGGGTTACTAGGGTTGTGAATGGTGCGATGGTAGAGGTTTCAGCAGAAGACACAGCATTCGGGGCTGGGAGGTTTCGCCTGGGCGCAGGGTGCGGACGTTTGCAGTTTTGAGGCTGGAATCTCGAAAATGGCTAGAGAGATGCTAAGACGCATGTCGGAGTTTTTGGATGCCTAAAGGAGGCTGCAGCCACAGGGTTATTCGGGCTGTGAATGGGGCCATGGTAGAGGTTTCAGGAAAGAAACAGCATTCGGGGCTGACAGGTTTCGCCTGGGCACAGGGCCCGGACGTTTGCAGTTTTGAGGCTGGAATCTCGAAAATGGCTAGAGAGATGCTAAGTCTCATCTCCGAGTTTTTGGATGCCTAAAGGAGCCTGCAGCCCCAGGGTCAGTAGCGCTGTGAATGGGGCCATGGTAGAGGTTTCAGGAAAGCAACACCTTTCGGAGCTGGGAGGTTTCCCCTGGGAGCAGGGCCCGAACTTTTGCAGTTTTGACGGCCGAAGGAGCGTGAAGGCTAGAAAGCTGCTCCGTCGCATTATGGCGTTTTTGGTTTCATAAAGGAGCCTGCATCCCCAGGGTTAGTAGGGCTGTGAATGGTGCGATGGTAGAGGTTTCAGCAAAAGACACAGCATTCGGGGCTGGCAGGTTTCGCCTGGGAGCAGTGTCCGCACCTTCTCAATTTTGATGGCTGAAGGCAGGCTAAGGCCAGCGAGCCGCTGCGTCGCACGTCGGACTTTTTCTATGACTAAAGTTCCCTACAGCCCCAGGGTTAGTAGGGCTGTGAATGGGGCCATAGTAGAGGTTTCAGGAAAGCAACACCATTTGGGGCTGGGACCTTTCGCCTGGGAGCAGGGCCCAGACGTTTGCAGTTTTGAGGGCTGAAATCGGGCTAAGGCCAGCGAGCCCCTGCGTCGCATATCGGAGTTTTCTGCGACTAGAGTTCCCTACAGCCAGAAGGTTAGTAGGGCTGTGAATGGGGCCATGGTAGAGGTTTCAGGAAACAAACACCTTTAGGGGCTGAGAGGTTTCGCCTGGAAGCAGGGCCCGAACTTTTGGAGTTTTGACGGCCGAAGGAGCGTGAAGGCTAGAAATCTGCTCCGTCGCATTACGGCGTTTTTGGTTTCGTAAAGGAGCCTGCAGTCCAAGGGTTACTAGGGTTGTGAATGGTGCGATGGTAGAGGTTTCAGCAGAAGACACAGCATTCGGGGCTGGGAGGTTTCGCCTGGGCGCAGGGTGCGGACGTTTGCAGTTTTGAGGCTGGAATCTCGAAAATGGCTAGAGAGATGCTAAGACGCATGTCGGAGTTTTTGGATGCCTAAAGGAGGCTGCAGCCACAGGGTTATTCGGGCAGTGAATGGGGCCATGGTAGAGGTTTCAGGAAAGAAACAGCATTCGGGGCTGACAGGTTTCGCCTGGGCACAGGGCCCGGACGTTTGCAGTTTTGAGGCTGGAATCTCGAAAATGGCTAGAGAGATGCTAAGTCTCATCTCCGAGTTTTTGGATGCCTAAAGGAGCCTGCAGCTCCAGGGTCAGTAGCGCTGTGAATGGGGCCATGGTAGAGGTTTCAGGAAAGCAACACCTTTCGGAGCTGGGAGGTTTCGCCTGGAAGCAGGGCCCGAACTTTTGCAGTTTTGACGGCCGAAGGAGCGTGAAGGCTAGAAAGCTGCTCCGTCGCATTATGGCGTTTTTGGTTTCGTAAAGGAGCCTGCAGTCCAAGGGTTACTAGGGTTGTGAATGGTGCGATGGTAGAGGTTTCAGCAGAAGACACAGCATTCGGGGCTGGGAGGTTTCGCCTGGGCGCAGGGCGCGGACGTTTGCAGTTTTGAGGCTGGAATCTCGAAAATGGCTAGAGAGATGCTAAGACGCATGTCGGAGTTTTTGGATGCCTAAAGGAGGCTGCAGCCACAGGGTTATTCGGGCTGTGAATGGGGCCATGGTAGAGGTTTCAGGAAGGAAACAGCATTCGGGGCTGACAGGTTTCGCCTGGGCGCAGGGCCCGGACGTTTGCAGTTTTGAGGCTGGAATCTCGAAAATGGCTAGAGAGATGCTAAGTCTCATCTCCGAGTTTTTGGATGCCTAAAGGAGCCTGCAGCTCCAGGGTCAGTAGCGCTGTGAATGGGGCCATGGTAGAGGTTTCAGGAAAGAAACACCTTTCGGAGCTGGCAGGTTTCCCCTGGGAGCAGGGCCCAAACGTTTTCAATTTTGACGGCTGAAGGTGGGCTAAGGCCAGCGAGCCCCTGCATCGCATATCGGAGTTTTCTGCGACTAGAGTTTCCTACAGCCAGAATTTTAGTAGGGCTGTGAATGGGGCCATGGTAGAGGTTTCAGGAAACAAACACCATTCGGGGCTGGGAGGTTTCGCCTGGAAGCAGGGTGCGGACGTTTTCAGTTTTGAACCTTGAATTGTGATAAATGGCTTAACAGCTGCTAAGACTTATTTCAGAGTTTTTGGATGACTAAAGGAGGCTGCAGCCCCAGGATTAGTCGGGCAGTGAATGGGGCCATGAGACAGCTTTCAGGAAGGAAACACCTCTCGCGGATGGAACTTTTCTTCTAGGAGCAGAGCTGGACTTTCTGAGTTTTGAAACGCAGAACCAACTGACGAATAGAGAAATGCTGACTATGGCTTTGGCCTTTCTTTGGTGCCTACACCACTTGGCAGCCTCAGTGTTAGTCAGGCAGTGAATGGGGCAATGGGACAGGTTTCACGATGGAAACGCCTTTTGGGGCTGGCACTTTTCCTCTAGGAGCAGAGCTGGACAGTTTTGAGTTTTGAAACTCAGAGCCAATAGATGGATAGAAAGAGAGAGAGAGACGGTGAATAGGTCTTCAGCCTTTCGTTGGCGCCTACACTACTCTGCAGCCTCAGTGTTAGTCGGGCAGTGGCCGGGGTGATGAGACAGGTTTGATGATGGAAACACCTTTCGGTGATGGTACCTGTTTTTCTAGGAACAGAACTGGAGAGTCTGAAGTTTTTTCGTCCTGATGCTGGTATATCTTGACAAGGAAGGTAAGGTCACTGCTAGAACTGGTTCCTTGGGAGGGCAAGGCCCTAGTCCCCGAGTTAGCAGGGCTGTGAATGGGTTGGAGAGGGAAGCTTGGTCTAATAAAATATTTTCTATTGTTGTTGTGGAACAAAGAAGAAACCTTCACAGCTGTGTGCTTTGGGTTTGGCAGCACACGTGTTAGAGATGAGGATGGGCTGGGTCTAGTGTTTAAAAGGACTGTAGGTTGCAAAGAGGTGATGAGACAGGTTTCAGGACAGAAACACCTTTTGGGGCTGGCAATTTTCATCTAGGAGAAGAGCTGGACAGTTTTGACTTTTGAAACTCAGAGCCAATGGATGGAAAGAGAGAGATGGTGAATAGCTCTTCAGCCTTTTGTTGGCGCCTACACGACTCTGCAGCCTCAGTGTTAGTTGGGCAGTGAATGGGGCAATGAGACAGGTTTGAGAATGGCAAGAACTTTTGGGGATGGTACCTGTTTGTCTAGGAGCAGAACTGGATGTTTTCAAGTTTTGGACTGGATGCTGGTACACCTCAAGAAGGAAGGTAAGGTCACTGCTAGAACTGGTTCATTGGGAGGGCAATCCCCTAGTCCCCGAGTTAGCAGGGCTGTGAATGGGTTGGAGAGGGAAGCTTGGTCTAATGAAATATTTTCTATGGCTTGTATTGGTGTTGAGCAAAGAAGAAACCTTCCCATCTGTGTGCTGGGGGTTGTCATCACAGGTGGTAGAGATGAGGATGGGCTGGGTCTAGTGTTTAAAAGGACAGTAGTTTGCGAAGGGGTGGCGGCTTGTTTCAGGAGAGAAACACCTCTCAGGGCTGGCTCTTTTTGTTTAGTTGCAGAGCTGGTCATTTTTGAGTGTTGAAGCTCAGAGCCGATAGATGGAGAGAGATGGTGGGTACCTCTTCAGCCTTTCATTGGTGCCTACACCAGTCTGCAGCCTCATGGTTAGTCAGGCAGTGAATGGGGCATTGGGACAGGTTTCAGAATGGAAACACCTTTCGGGGCTGGCACTTTTTTTCTGGGAGCAGAGCTAGACTTCTTGAGTTTTGAAGCTCTAAATCAGTCCATGGATAGAGAGAGATGATAAGTTGCTCTTACTATCTCTTTTTGTCCTAAAATTATTTTGCAGCTTGTATTGCTGCTGTTGACTAAGGGTGAAATATTCACAGCTGTGTGCTGGGACTTGGAAGCCCAGGGGGTTGGGATGAGCATGGGGCTTGGTGTGTGGGCCCATCATGCAAGGTCTGTGCTGGGAACTTTTGTTGTTATACCCATCTGAGATTAACATACAGATGAGGGTATATGCTGCTAACTGGTGGAATTTATTTAAGAAAATTTTTATCAAGAAATTAGCCATGGGAAAGGGAAAGAGAATAGAAAAGGAGGAAATTTAGCAAGCAGTCATGATGGAGTTGCAAAAGATAGTCACCACCACCTATCCAGTGGTGTCCCATTGGTACATAGTCTTCATGTATTCCGGTGGTGAGTCCCCCTCGCTCTTTGACCAAGTAGTTTTTTATAGCGTATGCGAGTAGGTCATTCCCTAGAGAACAGAATGTATAGCATACCTGCACATGCTCTGGACAGGCTGGGGTGGTTGTCCCTGTCTAGGCACACCCCTGCTGTGCCCTTGTTGCTCTCTAGCTTCCACAGCTGCAACCGAGCTGGTGCTCACTGTGTCACAAATAATAGCTTTTCTTTTTCCTGCTCTTAGTCTTGCATTTTTGCGCAAGGCGCTCATTCGGTTAACCATGCTCTGCAAATTATGCCAATTTCCCTGAGCCCAGTCCACCCATGGCACAGAGGGTCGTACTTTATATTTCTCCAGAAAATCAAACAAAACTTCTCTTCCCAGAGGAACGGTTCTATTATCACTCTTTTTGTTTAAAGTGGGGAAGTGGTGATCTCAGGAAGGGAGCACACAAGTTTCAAACAAAACAACAAGCCTGCCGCCCACTTACGTTCCGGAGAGGAGGAGCTTTTATTCAAAGCGGGGAAAGTGGCCTTCTCAGGAAGGCAGCATGTGAGTTTCAAACAAGACTACAAGCCTGCCCCCCCTAATGTTCCTGAGAGGTACACTCATTATGCAAAAAAAGGGTGAAATGTGGCACTCTCGCTTCAGGGTATCCTGTCCATGATGCCAATTACATGTTCTGACCCGGAAAGACACGGGCCGGGAAAATTCGTTGTTATAACCAGAGCAAGATTAAGACAGAAATGAGGTCATATACCACGAACTGGAGGACTTTATTGAACAAAGTATTTATCAAGAAAGTAGCGATAGAAAAGGGAAAGAGTAGAAAAGGAGGAGATTTAGCAAGCAGTCAGGATAGAGTTGCAAAAGATAGCCACCACCATGGATCCAGTGGCATCCCATTGGTACGTAGTCTTCATGTATTCCGGTGGTGAGAGTCCCCCTCACCATTTGACAGAGCAGTCTTTTATAGGGTATGCAGGAGGTCGTTCCCTAGACAACGGCACATACTGCATACCTGCACATGCTCTGGCCAGGTTGGGGTGGTTGGGGTCTAGGCACACCCCCACCACACCCCCAAAGTGATGTGACTGTTCTTTAACACCTGTAGGTCTGCTCATGGCAACTGGGCTCAGCCAACCCAGTGGGGAGTCTTGCGAAGACCCTATCAGGATGCAAACAAGGCTTGAATAAGGTCTGCTCAAGACATGGTCCCTCATAGCCTAGTCTTTAAAAGGACTGTAGGTTGCAAAGAGGTGGGGGGCAGGTTTCAGGACAGAAACACCCTTTTGGGGCTGGCACTTTTTGTGGTAGGGATATTTTCTGTTTTGGATGTCAAAGGCGTTCGAGGCCAGAGAGTAGTAAGGGGCTTCTTGGACTTATTGGTCCCTACATGACAGTGTAGCACCGGTGTTATTAGGATACTAAATGGGTCGATGAAAGAAGCTTCCAGAATCAAACACATTTTTGGTCTGGCACTTTTTGTCTAGGAGCAGGGCTAGACTTTTTGAGTTTTGAACCTCAAAGCCAGTTGACAGGCCTAATGTCAGTGTGGCTCTGTGTGCGTGTGTCGCTGAGGGAGGCTGACGTGGTTTAACCCCAGCTGGTAGCTGGGTGCCACGCACTGCTCGCTCACCCCTCCCCCGGCGGGCTGGGGAGGAGAACAGAAAAACAATGGCAAAGCCTCGAGGGTTGGGATAAGGGCAGTTTACTGGGACAGCAAGGGAGAGGGAAACAATCAGCAATGATACTGATAACAGATATTCACAATGGGTGATAACAAAGAACAAGGGGAGGAAAGGTATAACAAAACGCTTGTGGGTCAAGATAAGGACAGGGAGAGATCACTCACTAATTGTTGTCACAAGCAAAACAGACTGAACTTAGAGAGGGAATTCATCTAATTAATTACTAGGCAAAACAGAGTAGAGGAATGAGAAAATAAAATCAACTCTTAAAACACCTCCCCCCACCCCCTCCCATCTTCCCGGGCTCAACTTCACTCCCGGCTTCAACCTTCACCCACCTCAGCAGCACAGGGGGACGGGGAGTGGGGGGTTACAGTCAGTTCATCACACATTGTTTCTGCTGCTTCTTCATCCTCAGGGGGAGGACTCCTCTCATCATTCCCCTGCTCCAGCATGGAGTCCCTCTCATGGGGTGCAAACCTTCAGGAGCAAACTGCTCCAGCATGGGGTCCCCCACAAGGTCACAAGTCCTGCCAGCAAACCTGCCCTGGCGTGGGCTCCCCTCTTTACGGGTCCACAGGTCCTGCCAGGAACTTGCTCCAACATGGGCTTCCCACAGGGCCACAGCCTCCTTCAGGTGCCTCCACCTGCTCCAGTGTGGGGTCCTCCACGGGCTGCAGGTGGAATCTCTACACCCCCTCATCCTTCCTCCATGGGCTGCAGGGGACAGCCTGCTTCACCATGGTCTTCACCACGGGCTGCAGGGGGATCTCTGCTCCGGCGCCTGGAGCACCTCCTCCCCCTCCTTCACTGACCTTGGTGTCTGCAGAGTTTCTTACATCTTCTCATTCCTCTCTCTGGCTGCAAAAGCGCTAACTGTTTTTCTTCTTTTTAAATATGTTATCATGGAGGTGCTGATTGGCTTGGCCTTGGCCAGCGGCGGGCCCATCTTACAGCTGGCTGCATTGGCTCTATCAGACACAGGGGAAGCTTCAAGTAGCTTCTCACAGAAGCCACCCCTGCAGCCCCCCCCCCGCTACCAAAACCTTGCCATGCAAACCCAACACACATGGCTAAGCTAGCATGCAGCCCCAGCGTTGGTGGGGCTGTGTGTGGATAGAAGAGGGAGGTTTCAGTCCAAGTACACCTTTTGGGGCTTGAACCTTTCACCTGGGAGCTGTGCCTGGACGTTTTCATTTTGGAGGCTGGATGCTGATTTTGGTTGAGAGAGATGTAAGGCGCTCTTTGGACCCCTTGTGCTCCTAGGCGATTCTGCAGCCACAGTGTGAGTGGGTTTGTGCATGGGTTGATGAGGAAGGATTCAGGGCAGGTAAGCCTATTGGAGCTGACAGATTTCACCTGGGAGCAAGGGTGTAGGTTTTCAGTTTGGAGGCTGGACAGTGATTTTGGTTGAGAGGGACGAAGGGTGATATTTAGAGCCCTTGTGCAGCTTGGCAAGACTGCATCCCCAATGTCAGTGGGCCTGCCCGTTGGTCACTGAGGAAGTTTTCAGGGCAGGTAACCCTTTTGGGGCTGGCACCTTTCGCCTGGGAGTATGGGCTGGATGTTTTCAGTTTGGAGGCTGGATGCTGATTTTGGTTGAGAAGAACATAAGGCGCTCTTTAGACCCCCTTATGCGGCTAGGCAAGCTGGCAGCCCCACTGACAGTGGGGCTGCACGTGGGTCGCTGAGGGACATTTCAGGGCAGGTTCCCCTCTTGGGGCTGGCACCTTTTGCCTGGGAGCAGGGGCTGGACGTTTTTATTTTGGAAGCTGGACGCTGAATTTGGTTGAGAGGGAGGTATGGCGCTCTTTGGACCCCTTGCATAGTTAGGCAAGCCTGCAGCCCTAACATTAGTGGGGCTGTGCGTGGATCACTGAGGGAGGTTGCAGTCTGAATACACCTTTTGTGGCTCGAATCTTTCACCTAGGAGTAGGGGCTGGACACATTTTCAGTTTGGAGGCTGGACGCTGATTTTGGTTCAGAGGGACGTAAGGCGCTCTTTGGACTCCTTGCGCCCCAAGGCGAGCCCACAGCCCCACTGTGAGTAGGTCTGTGCGTGGGACACTGAGGGAGGTTTTAGGGCAGGTAACCCCTACAGGGGCTGTCACCTTTTGCACGGGAGTAGGAGCTGCACGTTTTTGGTTTGGAGGCTGGACGCTGATTTTGGCTGAGAGGGATGTAGGGTGCTGTTAGGACCCTTTGCGCCCCAAGGTGAGCCTGCAGCCCCACTGTCAGTGGGGCTGCGCGTGGGTCGCTGATAGACGTTTCAGGGCAGGTGACCCTCTTGGGGCAGGCACCTTTCACCTCGGAGCAGGGGCTGGACATTTTCATTTTGGAGGCTGGACGCTGATTGTGGTTGAGAAGGACGTAAGGTGCTCTTTGGACCCCTTGTGCGGCTAGACGAGACTTCTTCCCCAATGTCAGTGGGCCTGTGCGTTGTTCACTGAGGGAGTTTTCAGTTCAGGTAACCTTTTGGGGCTGGCACCTTTTGCATGAGAGCATGGGCTGGACGTTTTAAATTTGGAGGCTGGACGCTGATTTTGGTTGAGAGGACGTAAGGCAATCTTTAGACCCCTTGTGCAGCTAGGCGAGACTGCAGCCACAGTGTGAGTGTGCCTGTTCTTTGGTCTATGAAGGAGGTTTTTGGGCAGGCAAGCCTTTTGTGGCTGACACCTTTTGCCTGGGAGTAAGGGCTGGACACGTTTTCATTTTGGAGGCTGGATGCTGATTTTGGGCGAGAGGGACATAAGGCGCTCTTTGGACCCCTTCCAGGGCTAAGCGATTAGTTTTTCCATCCTGAAACCTGTCCGTTGCCCCATTCACTGCCCGACTAAAAATGAGGCTGCAGAGTGGTGTAGACACCAACAAAAGGTCAAAGACCTACTCACCACCTCTCTGCCCTTAAGTAGGCTTTGAGTTTCAAAAAAAAAAAAAAAAAAAATCAAAGAATCCAGCTCTGATCCTAAAAGAAATGTGCCAGCCCCAAAAGGTGTTTCTGTCCTGAAACCTACCCCAACCCCTTCGCAAGCCAGTGTCCTTTTAAACACTAGACCCAGCCCATCCTAATCTCTGCCACCTGTGATGCCATCCCCCAGCACACAGATGGGAAGGTTTCTTCTTTGCTCAACACCAATACAAGCCATAGAAAATATTTCATTAGACCAAGCTTCCCTCTCCAACCCTTTCACAGCACTGCTAACTCAGGGACTAGGGGATTGCCCTCCCAATGAACCAGTTCTAGCAGTGACCTTACCTTCCTTGTCGAGGTGTACCAGCATCCAGTCCAAAACTTGAAAACGTCCAGTTCTGCTCCTAGACAAACAGGTATCATCCCCGACAGGTGTTACCATCCTGAAACCTGTCTCATTGCCGCATTCACTGCCCAACTAACACTGAGGCAGCAGAGTCATGTAGGTACCAACAAAAGGCCGAAGTGCTATTCACAATCTCTATCCATTTATCGGTTATGAGTTTAAATCTCAACAATGAACAGCTCTGCTCCTAGACGAAAAGTGCCAGCCCCGAGACCTGCTTCTGTCCTGAAACCTGTCTCATCACCCCTTTGCAACCTACTGTCCTTTTAAACACTAGACCCAGCCCATCCTCATCTCTACCACCTGTGATGACAATCCCCAGCACACAGATGGGAAGGATTCTTCCTTGCTCAACAACAGAAACACAAGCCATAGAAAATATTTCATTAGACCAAGCTTCCCTCTCCAACCCATTCACAGCCCTGCTAACTCGGGGACTAGGGGATTGCCCTCCCAATGAACCAGTTCTAGCAGTGACCTTACCTTCCTTGTCGAGGTGTACCAGCATCCAGTCCAAAACTTGAAAACGTCCAGTTCTGCTCCTAGACAAACAGGTACCATCCCCAAAAAGTCTTGCCATCCTGAAACCTGTCTATTGCCCCAGTCACTGCACAACTAACACTGAGGCTGCAGTGACAGGTAGGCACCAACGAAAGGCTGAAGAGCTATTCACCATCTCCCGATCCATCTGTCAGCTACAACTTTCAAAACTCAAAAAGTTCAGCTCTTCTCCGAGATGACAAGTGCCAGCCACAAAAGGTGTTTCCATCCTCAAACCTGTCTCATCACTCGAGTCACTGCCCAACTAACACTGAGGCTGCAGAGTCATGTAGGCACCAAAGAAAGTCCGAAGACCTACTCACCATCTCTCTGCTCGTCAGTCGGATCTGAGTTTCCACACTTGAAAATGTCCAGATCTGCTCCTAGACAAACCGGTATCATCCCCGAAAGGTCTTGCCATCCTGAAACCTGTCTCATCGCGCCATTCATTGCCCGACTAACACTGAGGCTGCAGAGTCGTGTAGGCACCAACAAAATGCTGAAGAGGTACTCACAGTCTCTCTCTGTACATCTATCGGTTCTCACTTTCAAAACTCCAAAAGTTCATGTCTCCTTCTAGATGAAAACTGCCAGCCCCAAAAGGTCTTGCCATCCTGAAACCTGTCTCATTGCCCCAGTCACTGCCCAACTAACACTGAGGCTGCAGAGTCATGTAGGCACCAACAAAAGGCTGAAGAGCTGCTCGCCATTTCCCTCTATCCATCCATCAGCTACGAGTTTCAAAACTCAAAACTGTCCAGCTCTGCTCCTAGATGAAAACTGCCAGCCCTGAGACCTGCTTCTGTCCTGAAACCTGCCCCCACCCCTTCGCAAACTACTGTCCTTTTAAACACTAGACCCAGCCCATCCTCATCTCAACCACCTGTGATGACAACCCCCAGCACACAGATGGGAAGGTTTCTTCTTTGCTCAACACCAATACAAGCCATAGAAAATATTTCATTAGACCAAGCTTCCCTCTCCAACCCATTCACAGCCCTGCTAACTCGGGGACTAGGGGATTGCCCTCCCAATGAACCAGTTCTAGCAGTGACCTCACCTTCCTTCTTGAGGTGTATCAACATCCAGTCCAAAACTTGAAAACGTCCAGTTCTGCTCCTAGACAAACAGGTACCATCCCCAAAAGGTGTTGCCATCCTGAAACCTGTCTCATTGCCCCAGTCACTGCCCAACTAACACTGAGGCTGCAGAGTCGTGTAGGCACCAACAAAAGGCTGAAGAGCTATTCACCATCTCTCTCTACCCATCTATTGGCTCTGAGTTTCAAAACTCAAAAATGTCCAGCTCTTCTCCTACATGAAAAGTGCCAGCCCCAAAAGGTGTTTCTGTCCTGAAACCTCTCTCATCACCCCTTGCAAACTACTGCCCTTTTAAACACTAGACCCAGCCCATCCTCATCTCTACCACCTGTGATGACAACCCCCAGCACACAGATGGGAAGGTTTCTTCTTTGCTCAACACCAATACAAGCCATAGAAAATATTTCATTAGACCAAGCTTCCCCCCCCAACCCATTCACAGCCCTGCTAACTCGGGGACTAGGGGATTGCCCTCCCAATGAACCAGTTCTAGCAGTGACCTCACCTTCCTTCGTGAGGTATACCAGCATCCAGTCCAAAACTTGAAAACGACCAGTTCTGCTCCTAGACAAACAGGTACCATCCCCAAAAGGTCTTGCCATCCTGAAACCTGTCTCATTGCCCCATTCACTGCCCAACTAACACTGAGGCTGCAGAGTCATGTAGGCACCAACAAAATGCTGAAGAGATACTCACAGTCTCTCTCTGTACATCTATCGGTTCTCACTTTCAAAACTCCAAAATTTCATGTCTCCTCCTAGATGAAAACTGCCAGACCCAAAAGGTATTGCCATCCTGAAACCTGTCTCATTGCCCCATTCCCTGCCCGACTAACACTGAGGCTGCAGAGTCATGTCGGCAAAGAAAGGCCGAAGACGTACTCACCATCTCCCTCTATACATCTATCAGATCTGAGCTTCAATACTTCTAATATACAGTTCTGCTCCTACAAAAAAAGTGCCAGCCCCAAAAGGTGTTTCCAACCTCAAACATGACTCATTGCCCCAGTCACAGCCCAACTAACACTGAGGCTGCAGAGTCATGTAGGCGCCAACGAAAGGCTGAAGAGCTGCTCACCATCTCCCGATCCATCTGTCAGCTACAACTTTCAAAACTCAAAAAGTTCAGCTCTTCTCCGAGATGACAAGTGCCAGCCCCAAAAGGTGTTTCCATCCTCAAACCTGTCTCATCGCTCGAGTCACTGCCCAACTAACACTGAGGCTGCAGAGTCGTGTAGGCACCAAAGAAAGGCTGAAGAGCTACTCACCATTTCTCTGCTCGTCAGTCGGATCTGAGTTTCCTCACTTGAAAATGTCCAGATCTGCTCCTAGATCACAAGTGCCAGCCCCGAAAGGTGTTTCCAACCTCAAACCTGTCTCATTACCCCAGTCACTGCCCAACTAACACTGACGCTACAGAGTCATGTCGGCACAAATGAAAGGCCGAAGATATGCTCGCAATTTCCCTCTATCCATCTATAGGATCTGAGTTTCAAAACTCAAAACTGTCCAGCTCTGCTCCTAGACGAAAAGTGCCAGACCCGAGACCTGCTTCTGTCCTGAAACCTGCCCCCACCCCTTCGCAAACTACTGTCCTTTTAAACACTAGACCCAGCCCATCCTCATCTCAACCACCTGTGATGACAACCCCCAGCACACAGATGGGAAGGTTTCTTCTTTGCTCAACACCAATACAAGCCATAGAAAATATTTCATTAGACCAAGCTTCCCTCTCCAACCCATTCACAGCCCTGCTAACTCGGGGACTAGGGGATTGCCCTCCCAATGAACCAGTTCTAGCAGTGACCTCACCTTCCTTCTTGAGGTGTATCAACATCCAGTCCAAAACTTGAAAACGTCCAGTTCTGCTCCTAGACAAACAGGTACCATCCCCAAAAGGTGTTGCCATCCTGAAACCTGTCTATTGCCCCATTCACTGCCCAACTAACACCGAGGCTGCAGAGTCATGTAGGCGCCAACGAAAGGCTGAAGAGCTATTCACCATCTCGCGATCCATCTATCCGCTACGAGTTTCAAATCTCAAAAAGTTCAGCTCTTCTCCGAGATGACAAGTGCCAGCCCCAAAAGGTGTTTCCATCCTCAAACCTGTCTCATCACTCGAGTCACTGCCCAACTAACACTGAGGCTGCAGAGTCATGTAGGCACCAAAGAAAGTCCGAAGACCTACTCACCATCTCTCTGCTCGTCAGTCAGATCTGAGTTTCCACACTTGAAAATGTCCAGATCTGCTCCTAGACAAACAGGTACCATCCCCAAAAGGTCTTGCCATCCTGAAACCTGTCTCATTGCCCCATTCCCTGCCTGACTAACACTGAGGCTGCAGAGTCGTGTAGGCACCAACAAAATGCTGAAGAGATACTCACAGTCTCTCTCTGTACATCTATCGGTTCTCACTTTCAAAACTCCAAAAGTTCATGTCTCCTCCTAGATGAAAACTGCCAGCCCCAAAAGGTCTTGCCATCCTGAAACCTGTCTCATTGCCCCAGTCACTGCCCAACTAACACTGAGGCTGCAGAGTCATGTAGGCACCAACGAAAGGCTGAAGAGCTATTCACCATCTCTCTCTACCCATCTATTGGATCTGAGTTTCAAAACTCAAAAATGTCCAGCTCTTCTCCTAGACGAAAAGTGCCAGCCCCAAAAGGTGTTTCTCTCCTGAAACCTGCCCCCACCCCTTCGCAAACTACTGTCCTTTTAAACACTAGACCCAGCCCATCCTCATCTCAACCACCTGTGATGACAACCCCCAGCACACAGATGGGAAGGTTTCTTCTTTGCTCAACACCAATACAAGCCATAGAAAATATTTCATTAGACCAAGCTTCCCTCTCCAACCCATTCACAGCCCTGCTAACTCGGGGACTAGTGGCTTGCCCTCCCAATGAACCAGTTCTAGCAGTGACCTTACCTTCCTTCTTGAGGTGTACCAGCATCCAGTCCAAAACCTGAAAACGACCAGTTCTGCTCCTAGACAAACAGGTACCATCCCCGAAAGGTCTTGCCATCCTGAAACCTGTCTATTGCCCCATTCACTGCCCGACTAACACTGAGGCTGCAGAGTCGTGTAGGCACCAACAAAATGCTGAAGAGATACTCACAGTCTCTCTCTGTACATCTATCGGTTCTCACTTTCAAAACTCCAAAATTTCATGTCTCCTCCTAGATGAAAACTGCCAGACCCAAAAGGTCTTGCCATCCTGAAACCTGTCTCATTGCCCCATTCCCTGCCTGACTAACACTGAGGCTGCAGAGTCATGTCGGCAAAGAAAGGCCGAAGACGTACTCACCATCTCCCTCTATACATCTATCAGATCTGAGCTTCAATACTTCTAATATACAGTTCTGCTCCTACAAAAAAAGTGCCAGCCCCAAAAGGTGTTTCCAACCTCAAACATGACTCATTGCCCCAGTCACTGCCCAACTAACACTGAGGCTGCAGAGTCGTGTAGGCACCAACGAAAGGCTGAAGAGCTGCTCGCCATTTCCCTCTATCCATCCATCAGCTACGAGTTTCAAAACTCAAAACTGTCCAGCTCTTCTCCTAGATGAAAAGTGCCAGCCCCGAGACCTGCTTCTGTCCTGAAACCTGCCCCCACCCCTTCACAAACTACTGTCCTTTTAATCACTAGACCCAGCCCATCCTCATCTCTTCCACCTGTGATGACAACCCCCAGCACACAGATGGGAAGGTTTCTTCTTTGCTCAACACCAATACAAGCCATAGAAAATATTTCATTAGACCAAGCTTCCCTCTCCAACCCATTCACAGCCCTGCTAACTCGGGGACTAGGGGATTGCCCTCCCAATGAACCAGTTCTAGCAGTGACCTTACCTTCCTTCTTGAGCTGTGCCAGCATCCAGTCCAAAACTTGAAAACGTCCAGTTCTGCTCCTAGACAAACAGGTACCATCCCCGAAAGGTCTTGCCATCCTCAAACCTGTCTCATTGCCCCAGTCACTGCCCGACTAACACTGAGGCTGCAGAGTCGTGTAGGCGCCAATAAAAGGCTGAAGAGATACTCACAGTCTCTCTCTGTACATCTATCGGTTCTCACTTTCAAAACTCCAAAAGTTCATGTCTCATCCTAGATGAAAACTGCCAGCCCCAAAAGGTCTTGCCATCCTGAAACCTGTCTCATCGCCCCATTAACTGCCCAACTAACACTGAGGCTGCAGAGTCATGTAGGCACCAACAAAAAGCTGAAGAGCTATTAACCATCTCTCTCTACCCATCTATTGGCTCTGAGTTTCGAAATTCAAAAATGTCCAGCTCTTCTCCTACATGAAAAGTGCCAGCCCTGAGACCTGCTTCTGTCCTGAAACCTGCCCCCACCCCTTCGCAAACTACTGTCCTTTTAAACACTAGACCCAGCCCATCCTCATCTCTACCACCTGTGATGACAACCCCCAGCACACAGATGGGAAGGTTTCTTCTTTGCTCAACACCAATACAAGCCATAGAAAATATTTCATTAGACCAAGCTTCCCCCCCCAACCCATTCACAGCCCTGCTAACTCGGGGACTAGGGGCTTGCCCTCCCAATGAACCAGTTCTAGCAGTGACCTCACCTTCCTTCTTGAGCTGTGCCAGCATCCAGTCCAAAACTTGAAAACGTCCAGTTCTGCTCCTAGACAAACAGGTACCATCCCCAAAAGGTCTTGCCATTCTCAAACCTGTCTCATTGCCCCATTCACTGCCCGACTAACACTGAGGCTGCAGAGTCATGTAGGCACCAACAAAAGGCTGAAGAGCTATTCACCAACTCTCTGCTCGTCAGTCGGCTCTACTTTCCAAAACAAAAAATAAATCAATGTCCAGCTCTGATCCTAGATGGCAAGTGCCAGCCCCAAAAGGTGTTGCCATCCTCAAACCTGTCTCATCGCGCCATTCCCTGCCTGACTAACACTGAGGCTGCAGAGTAGTGGAGGCACCAAAGAAAGGCCAAAGACCTACTCACCATCTCCCTCTATACATCTATCGGCTCTGAGCTTCAATACTTGAAATATACAGTTCTGCTCCTACAAAAAAAGTGCCAGCCCCAAAAGGTGTTTCCAACCTCAAACATGACTCATTGCCCCAGTCACCGCCCGACTAACACTGAGGCTGCAGAGTCATGTAGGCACCAACAAAAGGCTGAAGATCTGTTCATCATCTGTCTCTTTCCATCTATTGGCTCTGAGTTTCAAAACTCAAAAATGTCCAGCTCTGCTCCTACATGAAAAGTGCCCTACCCAAAAGGTGTTTCTGTCCTGAAACCTCTCTCATCACCCCTTCACAAACTACTGTCCTTTTAATCACTAGACCCAGCCCATCCTCATCTCTTCCACCTGTGATGACAACCCCCAGCACACAGATGGGAAGGTTTCTTCTTTGCTCAACACCAATACAAGCCATAGAAAATATTTCATTAGACCAAGCTTCCCTCTCCAACCCATTCACAGCCCTGCTAACTCAGGGACTAGGGGCTTGCCCTCCCAATGAACCAGTTCTAGCAGTGACCTTATCTTCCTTCTTGAGCTGTGCCAGCATCCAGTCCAAAACATGAAAACGTCCAGTTCTCTGCCTAGACAAACAGGTACCATCCCCAAAAGGTGTTGCCATCCTGAAACCTGTCTCATTGCCCCAGTCACTGCCCGACTAACACTGAGGCTGCAGAGTCATGTTGGCAAAGAAAGGCCGAAGACCTACTCACCATCTCCCTCTATACATCTATCGGCTCTGAGCTTCAACACTTGAACTATACAGTTCTGCTCCTACAAAAAAAGTGCCAGTCCCAAAAGATGTTGCCGTCCTCAAACCTGTCTCATTGCCCCATTCACTGCCCAACTAACACTGAGGCTGCAGAGTCGTGTAGGCACCAAAGAAAGGCTGAAGTGGTACTCACAGTCTCTCTCTGTACATCTAGCGGTTCTCACTTTCAAAACTCAAAAAGTTCATGTCTCCTTCTAGATGAAAACTGCCATCCCCGAAAGGTCTTGCCATCCTCAAACCTGTCTCATTGCACCAGTCACTGCCCAACTAACACTGAGGCTGCAGAGTCATGTAGGCACCAACAAAAGGCTGAAGAGCTGTTCACCATCTCTCTCTTTCCATCTATTGGCTCTGAGTTTCAAAACTGTCCAGCTCTGCTCCTAGATGAAAACTGCCAGCCCCAAGACCTGCTTCTGTCCTGAAACCTGCCCCCACCCCTTCGCAAACTACTGTCCTTTTAAACACTAGACCCAGCCCATCCTCATCTCTACCACCTGTGATGACAACCCCCAGCACACAGATGGGAAGGTTTCTTCTTTGCTCAACACCAATACAAGCCATAGAAAATATTTCATTAGACCAAGCTTCCCTCTCCAACCCATTCACAGCCCTGCTAACTCGGGGACTAGGGGATTGCCCTCCCAATGAACCAGTTCTATCCTAAGTAAGGTAAGTGACCTTACCTTCCTTGTCGAGGTGTAACAGCATCCAGTCCAAAATTTGAAAACGTCCAGTTCTCTTCCTAGACAAACAGGTACCATCCCCAAAAGGTCTTGCCATCCTGAAACCTGTCTATTGCCCCAGTCACTGCCCGACTAACACTGAGGCTACAGAGTCGTGTAGGTGCCAACAAAAGGCTGAAGAGCTGCTCGCCATTTCCCTCTATCCATCCGTCAGCTACGAGTTTCAAAACTCAAAACTGTCCAGCTCTTCTCCTAGATGACAAAAGTTCCAGCCCCAAAAACTGTTTCTTTCCTGAAACCTGTCTCACCACCCTTTTTACTGCATGAATAACACTGCGGTTGCTAGCTCATCTACGCAACAAAAACTCCTAGGTCTGACATACCATCTCTCTCTGGCCATCAACCATCCTCAAGCTTAAAACGTAAAAACGTCACAGCCTCACTTTCAGACAAAAAGCCCCAAAAGCTGTTTCTTTCCTGAAACCTGTCCCTCCTCTTTACAGCCTACAGTCCTTTTAAAGACTAAAACCATCCCCATCCTCATTGGGCCGAGATGGCTGGCCAGCCAAAGTACAGAGCTGTGACGATTTCTTCCTTAGTCAACAACAGAAATACCAACCATAGAGAATATTTTTTTACACGAAACTTCCCTAATGGACCCATTCACAGCGCTGCTCACAGAGGAGCCTACACAACTTCTCTGGGCAACCTGTTCCAGTACCTCACCACTCTAACAGTAAAGAATTTCTTTCTAACATCTAATCTCAATCGACCCTCCTTCAGCTTAAAGCCATTACCCCTTGTCCTGTCACTACACTCCGTGATAAACAGTCCCTCACCATCTTTCCTGTAGGCCCCCTTCAGGTACTGGAAGGCTGCAATTAGGTTTCCCCAGAGCCTTCTTTTCTCCAGGCTGAACAATCCCAACTCTCTCAGCCTGTCCTCATAGGAGAGGTCCTCCAGCCCTCCGATCAGCTTCGTGGCCCTCCTCTGGACTCGCTCCAACAGCTCAATGTCTTTCTTGTACTGGGGCCCCCAGAGCTGGACGCAGTACTCCAGGTGGGGGTCTCACCAGAGTGGAGTAGAGGGGCAGGATCACCTCCCTCGACCTGCTGGTCACCCTTCTTTTGATGCAGCCCAGGACATGGTTGGCTTTCTGGGCTGCAAGTGCGCATTGCCAGCTCATGTTGAGCGTCTCATCAATCAATACCCCCAAGTCCTTCTCCTGAGGGCTGCTTTCAATCCATTCCTCACCTAGCGTATAGTTGTGCTTGGGATTGCCCTGACCTACGTGCATGACCTTGCACTTGGCCTTGTTGAACTTCATGCTGTTCACACGGGCCCACCTCTCCAGCCTGTCAAGGTCCCTCTGGATGGCATCCTTTCCCTCCAGCATGTTGACAGCACCACACAGCTTGGTGTCATCGGCAGACTTGCTGAGGGTGCACTCAATCCCACTGTCCATGTTGCCGACAAAGATGTTGAACAGTGCCGGTCCCAGTACCGACCCCTGAGGAACACCAATCCTCATTGTTGTCCACTTGGACATCGAGCTGTTGACCACAACTCTTTGAGTGCGACCATCCAGCCAATTCCTTATGCACTGAGTGGTCCATCCATCAAATCCATGTCTCTGCAATTTAGACACAAGGATGTCGTGCGGGACAGTGTCAAATGCCTTGCACAAGTCCAGGTAGATGACATCAGTTGCCCTTCCCTTGTCCACAGACGCTGTAACCCCACCATAGAAGGCCACCAAATTTGTCAGGCACGATTTGCCCCTAGTGAAGCTGTGTTGGCTGTCACCAATCACCTCCTTATTTTCCATGTGCCTTAGCATAGTTTCTAGGAGGATATGCTCCATGATCTTGCCAGGCACAGATCCCTGAACCAAGCAGATCCCCGAAGAGGCCAAAGTCTGCTCTGCTGAAGTCCAGGGTAGTGAGCTTGCTGAGTGCCCTCCACGCTGCCCTGAGGATCCTGAATTCCACCATTTCATGGTCACTGCAGCCAAGGCTGCCCTTGAGCTTGACGTCCCCTACCAGGCCCTCCTTACTGGTGAGAGTAAGGTCCAGCATGGCACCTCTCCTCATGGTGTCGTCTATCACTTGGAGGAGAAAGTTATCATTGACACATTCCAGGAAATTCCTGGATTGCTTGCACTCAGCTGTGCTGTCCCTCCAGCAGATGTCGGGGTGGTTGAAGTCCCCCATAAGGACCAGGGCTTGTGAGCGTGAGGCTGCTCCTATCTGCCTATAGAGGGCTTCATCTGCTCAGTCTCCCTGGTCAGGTGGCCTGTAGCAGACCCCCACTATGATGTGCCCTGCCCCAGCTCTCCCTTTAATCCTGACCCATAGGCTCTCAGTGGGCTCCTCATCTATCCCCAGGTGGAGCTCCATGCACTCCAGCTGGTTGTTGACATAGAGGGCGACGCCCCCTCCTCGCCTGCCCTGCCTGTCCTTCCTAAAGAGCCTGTACCCTTCCATCCCAACACTCCAGTCATAGGAGCTATTCCACCACATCTCTGTAATGCCAATAAGGTCATAGCCTTGCAGGCACACACACACGTCTCCAGCTCCCCTTGTTTGTTCCGCATGCTCCATGCGTTCACGTAGAGGCATTTCAGTTGTGCCCCCCGATGAGGCTGACATATTGGCTGGGGTGGCTGGGATTCTTTTGATGTATCTTCCCAGTGTTCCCCCATGAGCTGCAATCTCTCAGAGGAAAACAAATTGAAGAATCAGCAGCTATGGAATTATGGAAGACGTAAGTAGTGTTGTGAAGAACCAGATGCAGGATAGCTGGCATTCCTGGAAGCACCTGATATGGTGCTGTGCACCTATATTTAGGCAAGTGAATTGAGTCCTTAGTCATTTCAGTTTATGAAGCTTAGTGATTCAGCTCATCTGGAAATACGTCTCTAATTATTGGTCAGCTGTGTAACTACTGGATGTTTTTGCTTTGCTTAGCTGTATCTCCACTGCCTCTAATGGAAGCTAAAAAGCCTTGCTTACGTAGAGAAAGATATTATATATTTACCTTTAGATGTTATATCCTCAAGCTGAATCCTACCTCAATTTTTATGCAGACATTCTCATGGTCTTGCGGCTTGTTGGTAATGGAAAAAATAACAAAGCAGTCTTATATAAATAACAAATCAATGACATCTATGAAGATTCAGGAAGCATCAGTTATAGAATCATAGAATGGTTTGGGTTGGAAGGGACCTCAAAGATCATCTAGTTCCAACCCACCCGCCAGGTTGGTTTGGGTCACTGCTGCACTTGGGTTGTCCTCCATTGGTTTAGGTGGTTCCTGCTACAGTAGTTTCCGTAACATGCAACTCAAATCATGGGCTACAACAATTTAAAGGTATATCTATTACTATCTCCAACCCTGGTCCCTTTGGACCAGACCATTTGATTTAACATTGCGATGAACTCCTCCCCTTTCCCCTGCTGCATCTTGGATTTACCACATATTGCAGTCCCTTAGGGGCGTACCTGGTCCAAGTGGATCCTTATCTATAATTCACAGTCTCTCCAGGGCCATACCTGCTGTGGCATAGACTTATGCACAGCCACAGTCACTTTGAGGTACACCTGTTCAGCATGGTCTCATCCATGGACCGCAATGCCTTCAGAGATATAGCTGCTCCAGCACGGACTTACCCACAGCCACAGTCCCTTCAGAAGTAAACCTGCTCCAACATGGCCTTACCCATGGCTGCAGTCCCTCCAGGGCTATACCTGCCCTGTCATGGGCTCATTCATGGCCACACGCTTTGAGGTGTTCCAGCATAACGTCATGCACAGCCACCGATGCTTCAAGGTGTACCTGCTGCAGCTTGGACTTACCCTTGGGCCACAATCTCTTCAGAGGTATACCTGCTGTGGCACAGACATAACCATGGCCACAGACACTTCAAGATATACCTGCTGTGGTGTGGACTTATTCACAGCCACAGACGCATCGAGGTGTCCTGCTCCCATGTGGACTAATCCACAGGTCACAGTCCATTCAACTCAGTTAACACTGGAGTTCCGGCCTGTCCAGTACAGCAGCACAGAAATGGCAGCAATGTCCTGGGCAGGTGCATCACCATTGCTGTTACCAAAATGTTCCCAGGCGTAGCAAAGTACGATGATAAGCAGTACAGCACTACAGCAAGCAGTGAAAGCAAAAAGCAGCCACTAATGAGCACTAGACTCTACTATATAGGAAGGCAAGGAAGTCCCGTGGCAAGCAAAGGATCCTGCCAGTTAATAGCTGAACAGCAATAACAGCTATAAATTTGATCTAGCACATTTCAGTCAAATCTGTCACTATCTCAAACCCTTCATGCCCCATGTTAGGCACCAAAAAGGACTGTCATGGATTAACTCCAGCCGGCAGCTGAGCATCACACAGCCACTCGCTCACTCCCCTGCAGCAGGATGCAGGAGAGAGTTGGAAGAGTCAAAGTGAGAAAATTGGAGGGTTGAGATAGATAGTTCAATAAGTAAAGCAAAAGGAGCGCATGCAAGCAAAGCAAAACAAGGAATTTGGTTGCTACTTGACATCATGTGGTGGGTTGACCCTGGCTGGGGGCCAGGTGCCCACCAGAGCCGCTCTATCACTCCCCTCTTCAGTAAGGCAGGGAGGGGAGAAAGGAGCATGGAAAAACAACCCCAAACTCGTGGGTCGAGATAAAGGCAGTTTAACGTAGCTAAAGCAAAAAGCCACGTGCAGAAGCAGAGCAAAAAAAGCAAAAGATTATTTTCTACTTCCCATCAGCAGGCGATGTGCAGCCACTTCCTGGGAAGCAGGGCTTCAGTATGCGTACCCCTTACTCCGGAAGACAAACATTGTAAAAAAAAACCCAACGAATGTCCCTGCCCTGTTCCTCCCCCTATTCTCAGTTTCTTATTGCTGAGCAGATGTCATATGGTATGGAATATCCCTTTGGTCAGTTGGGGTCAGCTGTCCCAGCTGTGTCCCCTCCCAAGATCTTGCCCACCCCCAGCCTGCTGCTGCGGGGGAAAAGAAATGTTGGAAAGACAGCCTCGATGTGTGCTGGCACTTCTCAGTAGCAGCCAAAACACTGGTGTGTTATCAACAGTTTGCTAACTACCAATACACAGCACCATGAGGGCTGCTGTGGGGAGAATTAACTCCATCTCAGCCAGACCCAATACACATCAGCAGGCAGGTGTTCAGACTCTTCCAGGAAAGCAGGGCTCCATCATGCATAATGGTTACTTGGCAAGACAAATGCCATCACTTGGCATACATGTGACATCACATGTATGTCTCCCCCCTTTCTCCTTCTTCCCCCAGTTTTGTATGCTGAGCATGATGTCATAAGGTATGGAATATCCCTTCAGTCAGTTGTGGTCAGCTGTCCCAGCTGTGTCCTCTTCCAACTTCTTGTGCACCCACTGCTGGCAGGGCAGTGTGAGTAGCAGAAAAGACCTTGACTCAGTGTAAGCACTGTTCAACAATAACAAAAACATCTCTATATTATCAACACTGTTTCCAGCACAAATCCAAAACATAGCCTCATATTAGCTACTATGAAGAAAATTATCTCAGCTGAAACCCAGGCAATATTGTACGCACAGGTATGAAGTGTATGTGTACATGACTGAATGGTCAGTATTGGTTGCAGATTAGAAGCAGATAAATATTAGACCACCTTAAAAAATTACTAACGAGTATATGTCCAAGTGCAATATTTATGGTCACATAGGTCTAGAATGGTTTCCAGGCACTTGTGTAAGTTGATAAAAACATGTGCCTATTTTATTGATAGATGGAAAGCGATTGAATTGAGTAGCTCTATCTTAATCAGATAAGCAATGCCTTCAGCTGGAGATCTGAAATGTATCTACCCACTGCAGATGTAGCATGTGTGGTACAGTGCTTTGTATCTGCTAAGGAAAAATTCACTGCTGCTTTGGTATCACAGGGTAGGCTAGAGCCCACATTGACTTGGTCTGTCCTTATGGCTGAGATTGCGAAGTGCCAACCGTAATGTACCATGATCTTCAAATATAAGAATAAGAGGATATGTTATAAATGTACAAACGTTCAGCTGTTTCTTACACAGCTGTAGGAGTTAAAATTAGAAGGGAGTAGTTATGTACTAGTTTTCATGAGAAATTGTGATACTAGTGGCTTGCATACCAGTCAAGTCTTGTCATGAAGAGAGAAGCTGTTTCTCAGCCCTCGTAGCTTTCATGTTTTTTCTTGTATGTGACTATGTGTATGGCTGTTTTTTATGTAAACTTTTTACTGCAATGTTATTTCTCAGCCTGGAAAGCCATTGCAGCATTTTCTGTGGAGCTGGAGGAGGCCAATGCTTACTAAACAAAATACAGGAGCTCTGCATTTATATCTTGTCTGCTTCAAAAAACTTCTTTATAGGATGTGTGAGCCAGCTCTGTCTCAGTATGTTTATTTGGAATAAAGATAGTTTGAACACGATAATTGCTGGAAAACAGGCAGAACCCTGTGCATGGTAACAGCTCATGGAACAAATGGCTACTATTTGACACTATTAAAAAGGTTGAGTAAAGTGCTGACTGTGTTTTACTGTGTCTCTTCTCTGTGGTGTCTTTTCTATTTAATGGTGATAGAAAGCTATATCCAGCACTGAAAACAAGGTATTCTAATGCCTGAACCTAGGTAACTGGACCTTGATTCTCTTTTACTAAATAGTTCTGCTGACATAGCAGGTAGCCATAGTGTGTAATTGCCTACCTGGGATGAACAAAATATTTTGCTAATAATTTCAGTGTTAGAATAAGCTAGTTAGTAGTAAGGGCTGAACTATTACATAAGAATTCTCGCATGATACCTTGAAGGTGAGTATTCATCAGCTCCTGGGAGAAAGCTTTTAGATGTGACAGAGCATATTAAAGGATTAAATATAGGCTTAGTGTGATGGCTTATTTTCAAGTATTTCTAAGCTGGAGATGTGCAGTTCAGTCTGCATAAATTATGTTTTTGCTGTTCCTGGGTACCTGTGTGAGCATGCAGCAGATGCCTGCTATAAATATGCATCAGAATTACTGTTCGCCTTCCATATCTAACTCTGAGTGCTGTGAACAGCTAGGTGGTACCTGCTGCTCTGGAATATTAAAAAACTTCTTAAAATCATGTGGGAGTGTCCTGGTTTTTGGCTGGGATAGAGTTAATTTTCACAAGAAGCTGGGACGGGGGACAGCCAGGATAGCTGACTCAAACCGGCCAAAGGGATATTCCATAACATATGACATCATGCTCCGTACATAAGGGAGAGCAGCTGGCTGGGGAGTGGGGATCACTGCTTGGGGACAGGCTGGGCATTGGGTTCCAGGCAGTGACGAAATTGCATTGTCTATCACCTGCTTTGTATATTGTTTTATTAGTATTGTTGTTGTAATTTTCCTCTCTTTGCTGTCCTAGTAAACTTTCCTTATCCCAGTCCAGGAGTTTTACTTTTTTCTTCCGATTCTCCTCCCCATCCCATCGGGTACCTCGTCGTACTTAGTTGCCATCTGGATCTAAACCACGACAGGGAGTCAAAGATCTATGCAGATTAATTCATTGTACCTGATCCTTTTGAGGAAGTGACTAGTCTGTTTAGGCTTGTTTACATGGGAAATGCAGAAAGTTCTACATAGAACAAGATTCATGCAAATGAGGCTTCTGGCTAAAAGAAAGCCATCATGGTAAGCATGGCCACTGAAATCCTACACGTTAATGATAAAACTGTGGATCAGTGCTATACTCTGGTATTATTTGGCTAATACCTTGTTCAAGAATATAGATAGGGGGTGTGAAGAAAAGGTATAATAAGCTGTCCACTTATGTCTCCTTCAGTTGCATTGTCATCAGTTGTTTTTAAAGAGGTATGAGATTGTAACTGAACTCTGAGTAGGGAAAACAAAGCATTGGCAGTCACATCCCTTAGTCATCTAGTAACTGTCATAAAATTTCAGCTGATGCATTTTAATCAGGATAATCTCCCAGGGAAATGTCCTTTGGCTAGGCAAGGGAGATGAGATTGGTCAGGGTTTTATGCTACAGTCATTCAGCAATTTTGTCAGCCCAACATTTCAAGCAGAGTCATGGAACACTAAGTAAGGAATTCAAGGCATATGATTCATATCAGTCAGCATAGATTTACAAAAAAGTCTATGTCAAAGACTCTATGCTAGAGATTACAGGGCTGATGAAGACAAATAACAGCTGGTGCAATATTAAATTCTGTGCAAAGTAGTGACAAATTTTGCATCACCTTCACTTGCCTGAAGGGAAGTAATGCACTAAATGACTTGAAAATTGGTTCGACTATAGTTCTCAAATAGGAATTGCATGGAGAATATCAAGAAAGTATTTCTAGTAGTATCTTTCTTTTAGTCTTGTGGTGACAGCAGAATAGATTGAGGTGAAGTAATGGGAAAACGGTGCCTGATTAAATTTGGGAGGACTGTTTTTGTGTCTAGTTGACCAAACATGAATTATTTGGAGGTAAAGAGTTACCTCGGATCTCCGGTGCTGAGGTGATCCTTGGGTGTATAAAAAATGGAATTTCCTATTGTACTAATAGCTATTAATAGAAATAGTGCACTGGTCAAAAAAAAAAAACCGAAACCAAAACAAACCCTAACTTTGATCCACTAACACAAAAGAATAGTTTTAAACAGTGCCAGTAATATCTACTTGTCAGATTGCTTTTCAGTTGACAGTGTGCACATGTTTAAAACTCTTTGAATTTTATAGATGGCACATGTGAAGATGAGGTGCAATCAACTATGCTTTTGTTGTTACCTGTCCAGTGGATGTGTCTTAATTTTAGTGTCCTTGGAAAATGAACTATTCTATAACAAGTGATTTTAGCAGACAGGATGACTTGCACTTTACTTAGTGCAATGGCAGTAAATAATCCCTATATTTGTAAAAACTAAGCTTAAACATTTGCTTTCTGTGCCCCATTTTTGCTGGTTACAACTTAATTGATTCTAGACATAAGATTAGAGGTGATTTTTTTTTTTTTTACTCCTTCTGTACTATGCAGAATGCTTACAGAGCCAGGTTTTTTCCATGTCATGTACTGGTGTCAGCTGCTGAGACTGCTGAGGTACTTTTAATCGTGTGGCAGAATTTGGAGCATGGATGGAGAACTACTAGAGTGAGGGGAAATGGGACAAATGGAAGCAAATGTATTTCCTTAGGTAAGGAGCATAGAGTAGAAATTGCAGGAGTGGACATAATTATTACAGACGTAGTTATTTTTGTCTCCTACTTTGCTTTCATAAGTGTCAGCTAATGACATTTGGTGTTCTCAGACAGATTAATGAAAGAAATTCATTGAGCAATGCAGGAGTAGAATAAGATCATGAACTGTATTGTATGCAGCCTGCTACGCATATGTAGGTTTAGGGGGAGCTCCAGCTTAATTCATGATAAAGGAGCAGAGGAATAATTGGCTACCTCCCTTGTCCCTGGACTAGAAGGAATGGTGGTTTTTTAGTCATTAGCAGTTACTGCAGACCTGTGCTCCTAGAACACATGCAGATGGGATGTTGTGACTTGTATCTGTTACCCCAAATAGAAGAAGAATGAAGGCCGCCCTTATCAAGTTTTATTTTTCTCTATGCATTGGAGACTGCGGTACACCCAGGGTTGCTGTGAGCATCACCTGATGATAAGTCAGAATACAGCCAGAAGAGCCTAGCTGCCTCTAGCAGAAGAAGAGTTGTCTTGCTGAGAGATCAATAACACCTGTTCTCAGACAAGGCTCCAGTTCCATTTGCTGGAATAGTAACAGAGCTTGTCACCTGCACAATGTACTGAGCACATACATTGAGAGAGGAGAGGGTTTAAACCTGTCCTTTCTTGGTACTCCGTCAGTGTTAATCTTAATTAAAAAAGAGGATCTTCCCCCATCAGCAATGGCACCCTTCATGATGATCCTTTAACTTTCGTTCCTTCGATTTCTGCTGTTCATCCAGAGATAGAGATTTCAGTGCTTTCAGAGTGAATTGTATTAATGATACCAAGTATGTAGTTTCTGGGTTAATAAAACCTTGCAGAATTTAAACTCTATTATGAACAGAAAAATGAGACACATGAAAATTTGAAAGGAAAATCTAATCACACCATTCCAAGGACACTTCAGAAAATGAAAATTTCATTGATAGACCTATCATTGATAGACCTGACCATTCTTGTCATAGAAGGAGATCAGGTTAGTCAAACAGGACCTGCCTTTCATAAACCCATGCTGACTGGGCCTGATCACCTGGTTGTCCTGTATATACCACGTGATGGCACTAAAGATGATCTGTTCCATAACCTTTCATGGCACTGAGGTCAGACTGACAGGCTTGTAGTTCCCTTGATCCTCTTTCCAGCCGTTCTTGGAGATTGTAGACATTTGCTAACCTCCAGTCAACTGGGACCACCCCAGTTAGCCAGGCCTGCTGATAAATGATGGAAAGTGGCTTGGCGAGCACTTCCACCAGATCCCTCAGTACCCCTGGATGGATTCCACACACTTGTGTGCCTAAGCCATGTAGTAGGTCAGTAACCGTTTCGCCTTGGATTATGGGGGCTTCATTCTGCTCCTCATCCCTGTCTTGCAGCTCAGGGGGCTGGATAACCTGAGAACAATAGGTCTTACCATTAAACACTGAGGCAAAGAAGGCATTAAGTACCTCAGCCTTTTCCTCATCCTTTGTCATTATATTTCCCCCTGCAAAGAATGGTGATTTTCCTTAGCCCTCCTTTTGTTCTTAATGTATTTACAGAAACATTTTTTAATTGCCTTTTACAGCAGTAGCCAGATTAAGTTCTAGATAGGCTTTGGCCCTTCGAATTTTCTCCCTGCATAGCCTCATGACATCCTTGCAGTTCTCCTGAGTTGCCTGCCCCTTCTTCCAAAGATCATAAACTCTCTATCTGCTCCTGAGTTCCAGCCAAAGGTCAGCCAGGCTGGTGGTGTTCCCCACCAGCTTGTCTTTCAGCACATGGGAACGGCCTGCTTCTGTGCCTTTAAGATTTCCTTCTTGAAGACTGTCCAGCTTTCCTGGACTCCTTTGCCCTTCAGGACTGCCTCCCAAAGGACTCTGCTAACCACTCTCCTAAACAGGCCAAAGTCTGCCCTCTGGAAGTCTAGGGTAGCAGTTCTACCGAGACCCCTCCTTACCTCTCTGAGAATAAAAACTCTATCATTTCATGATTGCTATGCCCAAGGACAGACTTCAACCCTCACATCACCTGCAAGTCCTTCTCTGTTCACAAACAACAGGACCAGCGGCGTGCCTTCCCTAGTTGGCTCACTCGCCAGCTGTGTCAGGAAGTTACCTTACACACACTCCAGGAACCTCCTAGACTGTTTCCTCTCTACTGTATTGTATTTCCAGCAGTTGTCTGGTAAGTTGAAGTCCCACATGAGAATAAGTGCTAGTGATTGTGAGACTTCTCCCAGGTGCTTATAGAATATTTCGTCTGCCACTTCATCCTGGTTCAGTGGTCTGTTGCAGACTCCCACCATATCTGCAGTGTTTGGCCTTCCCCTTGATTCTTACGCATAAACACTCAACCCTGTAACCACCATCATTAGGCTCTGGACAATCAGTACGCTCCCTAACATGCAGGCCTACCCTACCACCTCGACTTTCTTGCCTGTCCCTTCTGAAAAGTTTATAGCCATCCATCGCAGCACTCCAATAGTGTGAGTCATCCCACCATGTCTCTGTAATTGCAACTATATAATAGTTTTCCCACTGCATAATGGCTTCCAGCTCCTCCTGTTTGTTATCCATGCTGCATGCATTGGTGTAGATGCACTTCAGCTGGGCTATTGATCCCACCACCTTTTTTTGGGGGAGCAGCCCTAATTCCTATGTCACTGTTCTCAGGTGCTTCTGTGGTTTCTAACAAACCAATAAACCTTGCATCTTTGCTGCTGCATGGATATCCATCCCCTACCTCCACTGAGATGGCAGACTGAAGGACCTCACTAGCACACACTCCCTCAAACACTGGCGTGTGTCCCCCCCCAGGCTTATTTCTAGAGAGCCTGGTTTTACCCCTTCCCCCTTCAAATCTAGTTTAAAGCTCTTTCAATGAGTCTGTAAGGCTCTGATAACAAGTGAATGTCGCAAACATCCCTCTTGACACAAGCAGGGCTAAAGTGATAACAAGGAAATGTCGCAAACATCTGTCTTGACCAAGGACAGAACCTGCGGAGGCAGTATACCATCTTGTGATCCCACTCCCCTATTCCTGACACACGCAGAAAAAGACCATCTGTCTTCTGTGTGTGTGCCCATGAAAGGCCATCACTCGGTCAACCCCGAAGTGGGGGGGACAATGAGACCCCCAAGACCCCCACAATCCACCAACTCATTCCTAATATATTCCTGAGCACATGCATACTGCACCTGCTCAGTGATGACAAACCCCTGCCTATGGCACAGGCACATTGGGTTATAAAAAGGGGAAACACAAGTTTTCGGCATGTGCCCGCCACCTGAGGGCTACAACTATGAGCAGAGAACATCGCTGGATCCAAGGGTGGTGATATCTTTTCTCTCTCTTTTTTCTTTCTCTCTTTCTTTTCCTCTCCGCCAGTCTCTTTCTCTCTAACTTCATTTTTGGCACATTAGGGTAATATCGTTACAAGTTTTGCCAAGCCTCTATCTTTTGTAGTTCCGCTGAGGTTTAATTAAATTCGTGATTTGTTTAAACCTCTAGAGTAATTGTTGTTACTCCTAATTACCGCACAGAGAATTAAAAAGTTAACGTCACCCACCGAGTGGGATGGGACAGAGCCCTGCTATCTCCTGCATGAAGATCCTTTTCCCCCTTTGAGAGAGCTGTACTCCGTCTCTTGCCAGCAGGCCTGGTGTCGTGTAGACTGACCCATGATCAAAACCCCCAAAATTTTGCCAATGACCCCAGTCATGGAGCCAAGTATTGATCTATTGACTCTTCCTATTTCTTCCCTCATCATTCCCTGCAAATGGAAGGATAAAGAACACTGCTTGTGTTCCTGATCTCTTAGCCAATTGTCCCAAGGCCCTGAAGTCTCTCTTGACTACCCTCGGACTTCTTGTTGCAAGTTATCACTGCCTAACTGAAAATTCAATAATGGATAATAATCTGAAGGTCATACCAGGGTAGGAAGTTTTCTTGTCACATCTTTAACGCAGGCCCCAGGGAGGAACCAGACTTGCCTAAGAAGTGGGTCCAGTCTGCCTTCTGTTCCCTTCAGAAGGGAGTCTCCTAGGACAATGACCAGTCTTTTTTTCTTTATGGAAGCAGTTAAATGAATTGATTATATCTATTGATAGCTATGAAAGCCCTAGAAACTAGTGACTAAAAGCAGATTTTGAAACAGGAGACCTGCCAGTGGAATTTGAGGAAGTACCTCATCTTAACATGGATTTCTGAAGCCAGTGAGAGTTGTAGCTTTTTCTATGATAAAGTCCATACCAGCACAATAGGCGATCCCAAGCTAGATCACGACTTGTCCCTAGGTTCTGTGGTTACAACACAAGTCTAGCAAAATGTTGTTAGGCCAAATGCTGAAACTGGTTCCATAGAAGCAGTTGATCAAAACACTGTACTGTTTCAGGTACAACAGGGGTTTTATCATAGAATCATAGAATGGTTTGGGCTGGAAGGGACCACTGTTGCAGTGTCTCACCACCCTCATAGTGAAGACTTCTTCCTCATATCTAATCTAAATCTAACCTCCTTCACCTAAAGGCCATTTCCCCTTTTCATATCACTACATGCCCTTGTAAACAATCCCTCTACAGCTTTCTTATAGGCCCCCCCTTTAGGTACTGGAAGGCTGCTATAAGTTCTGCCCAGAGCCTTCTCTTTTTCATGCTGAACAACCCCAACTCTGTCAGCCTGTCCTCATAAGAGAAGTGCTCCAGCCTTGTGACCATCTTTGTGGCCCTCCTCTGGACTCAGTCCAACAGGTCCATGTCTTTCTTGAGCCCCCAGAGCTCAACACTGCTCCAGGTGGGTGTCACGGGAGTGGAGTAGAGGGGGAGGAATCACCTCCCTTGCCCATGCTGCTTTTGATGCAGCCCAGGATGCGGTTGGCTTTCTGGGCTACAAGCACACATTGACGCGTCATGTTGAGCTTCTTGGCCAACAACAATGCCAAGTCCTTCTCCTCAGGGCTACTCTGAATTTATTCTCCGCCCAGCCTGTAGTTGTGCTTGGGATTGCGCCGACGCACGTGCAGGACCCTGCACTTGGCCTTGTTGAACTTCATGCTGTTCACACAGGCCCACCTCTCCAGCCTCTCAAGGTCCCTCTGGATGGCATCCCTTCCCTCCAGCGTGTCGACCACACCACACAGCTTGGTGTTGTCAGCAAATGCTGAGAGTGCACTCAGTCCCATTGTCCATGTCGCTGACAAAGATGTTAAAACGCACCTGTCCCAATAACAATCCCTGAGGAACACCACTCGTCACTTGGACATTGAGCCACTGACCACAACTCTTTCAGTGCAACCATCCAGCCAATCCCTTATCCACAGAGCAGTCCATCCATCAAATCTATGTCTCTCCAATTTAGAGACAAGGATGTTGTGTGGGACAGTGTCAAATGCCTTGCATAAGCCCAGGTAGATGACGTCAGTCGCTCTTCCCTTACTCACCAACACTGTAACCCCATCACAGAAGGCCACCAAATTTGTCAGGCACAATTTGCCCTTCGTGAAGCCATGTTGGCTGTCACCAATTACCTCCCTATTTCCTGTGTGCCATAGCATAGTTTCCAGGAGGGTCTGCTCCATGATCTTGCCAGGCACAGAGGTGAGACTGACGGGCCTGCAGGTCCCTGGGTCTTCCTTTTTCCCCGTTTTAAAAATGGGGGTTACGATTCCTCTTTTCCAGTCAGTGGGAACTTCACCGGACTGCCATGTCTTCTCAAATATGATGGAGAGTGGCTTAGCCTGTGGATGCATCTCATCATGTCCTGTGGACTTGTGCACCTTCAGGTTCCTTAGATATTCTCAAACCTGATCTTCTCCTACAGTGGGTGGTTCTTTATTCTCCCAGTCCTTGTCTTTGCCTTCGGAGGCTTGGGCAGTGTGGCTAGAGCACTTGCCGGTGAAAACCAAGGCAAAAAAGTCATTGGTACCTCAGCCTTCTCCATATCCCGGGTAACCAGGTCTCACATTTCCTTCTGGACAGGGCCCATATTTTCCCAAGACTTCCTGTTATCACTGATGTACCTATGAGAAGCTTTTCTTGTTGCCTTTGACGTCCCTGGCCAGATTTACTTCTATCAGAGCTTTAGCTTTCCTAACCTGATCCCTGGCTGCTCGGACAATTTCTCTGTATTCCTCCCAGGCTACCTGCCCCTGCTTCCACCCTCTGTAGGCTTCCTTTTTTGTGTTTGACTTTGTGCAGGAGCTCCTTGTTCGTCCGTGCAGGCCTTCTGGCATTTTTGCCTGACTTCTTCCTCTTTTTTGATATGCATCACTCCTGAGCTTAGAGGAGGTAACCCTTGAAGACTAACCAGCTTTCCTGGGCCCCTCTTCCCTCCAGGGCTTTGTCCCATGGTATTCTACCAAGCAGGTCCCTGAAGAGGCCAGAGTCTGCTCTCCTGAAGCCCAGGGTACTGAGCTAGCTGTGCACCCTTCTCGCTGCCCTGAGGATCCTGAACTCCACCATTTCGTGGTCACTGCAGCCAAGGCTGTGCTTGAGCTTGACATTCCCCACCAGCCCCTCTTTATTGGTGAGAAAAAGGACCAGCATGGCACCTCTCCTTGTTGGCTCCTCTATCGCTTGGAGAAGGAAGTTATCATCGATGCATTCCAGGAACCTCCTGGATTGCTTATGCCCTGCTGTGTTGTCCCTCTAACAGATATCGGGGTGGTTGAGGACCCCAGTGAGGGAGGACCAGGGCTTGTGAACATGAGGCTGCTCCTATCTGCCTATAGAGGGCCTCATCTGCTTGGTCTTCCTGGTCAGGTGGCCTGTAGCAGATGCCCACTACAATGTCCCCTGTCCCTGCCCTCCCTTTAATCCTGATCCATAAGCCTTCAGTCAGCTCCTCATCCATCCCTAGGTGGAGCTCCCTGCACTCCAGGTGATCATTGACATAGAGGGTAACAGCCCCTCCCTGTCTCCCCTACCTATCCTTCCTAAAGAGCCTGTATCCTTCCATTGTAACACTCTGGTCATAGGAGCCATCCCGCCATGTTTCTGTGATGCCAGTGAGATCATAGCCCAGCAGGCATGTGCACATCTCCAGCTCCTGTTTATTCCCCACGCTACCTGTGTTTACATGGAAGCATTTCAGCTGGGCTCCCAAAGAAGCTGACCTACTGGCTGGAGTGACTGGAATTACTTTGTAGTGCAATTCAGGTGTTTTCTTGATCCTTGTCCAGGCTCTGGGCTTCTGTTGCTAGCACTGGCATCAAACTGGTAGGAGTGAGGTTCCCCATCCCCGGCAACTTTAGTTTAAAGCCCTCTTCACCACCTTGGCAAGCCTATGATCAAAGATGCTTTTGCCCTTCTGTTGTGGAAGAGTAAGACTGACAACATATGTTCTAAAACAAAAGTTTAGTGGGCTCAGGAAAAAAGTAGACTGGTCAAACTGAACACGGAACTTATATTACAAACCCTTCTGAAGACACAACTTATTTACAGGTCCAGGATGTCAGTTGGGAACTAATACTACATGGTGTGTGACTGAATCTAAGCTTAGAATGATGACACGAAACACACATAACACTCACCTATAAGCTGAGGACACCCAATCCCAGGAAGTTACTTTGGACAGTGTCCTGACCCAAAGAGAGGACTTTGCTCACAGACCCACTGCTCCAAGGAGAACCACTCAAAGGGGGTGTCCGACAGGGGCCCCATTTATACCCTGGGCTGGATCTGAACTGCGGTCATCTGTTGGTCGTGATCGCATACGGCTCCAACTGATGGAGGGGTCTCCTAGGTGGACTTACTGGCTGAGGTGGTCTCTGGCATGCTCAGGTATCTCAGGTACGTTACTTGGGGTTTTCTGTGTACATGCCCAGCAGCACACGTGCTTCCTGCCAAACTAGCCACCGTGCCCTCCTGTGCTCTGCTGTTAGACTTGCAAGGAGGAAGGAGGGGGGTGCTCCTGCCACACCTTCTCTGACAGATGGACTCCATCAGCCCCCAGTAGACCAGGTTTGTCAAAGGAAGTCCCATGGTCTAAGTAGCTGAACTGATGAATAAACTACTTGAGCTCCAGAGTCCCTTACTACTGCTACCAAAGCTCTCTTATCCTTCTTGATATTCCTCAGACTGCTCCTGGCTGTATCACTGGTGCCCACGTGAAACAACAGCAGCACTGCACTGTACAAGGCTTGGTAGGGTCTTGTTGACTTCCGTGATCAGAGCCCCCAGTAAGCAGCACATGTCTCTAAGAGAGTGTGTTCAGTTAGCAAATGGGTGCCTCTGTACCTCTCGGTCACCTACTACTATCACCCGTCGCCTTTTCTTAGTTGCACTGTTTTTTATACAGGGAGCGGATCGGGTTGCCTTACTCAGCTCCAGCACATCTCCTGATGTGGCCGGTCTTTCCTCTTCAGACTGCAGAGTGGTGAAATGGTTCTTCCCCTGTCAGGCTTCAGGGGAAGTGTTTTCCTTCTGGTGGTCCGTGCCATCACAAGCTTCCATTCTTCTGTATTATTTCCCCCCCCACCCTTCTGCGTGTGCCGGTGGGGGAGTTTTTTGGCTGTTTGTCCAGCGCAGACTGCACTTGGAACAGCTATCTAACTCCTTCTCAGCCTCTCTGATACTACACAGCCTTCTCACTGCCTCCTGCAGCTCAGCCACCTGCTGCAGGGGGTCCCCCACCTGGGCAACCCTTTGCAGGCAGTTCTACCACCTATTCCTGCCCCAGGAGAAAGGTCTGGGCACTTCCTACAGTCTTTGGTCTGCACTGCAGCCTCTCCTTCAACAGCTCTGTCTGGGTGGAGGCATCGGCCACTGCTGGGGTAGATGGTGCAGACTTCCCAGCAGGAGCTGCAGCCTTTGCTCTCAGACAAGTGCCATCCATTCTGCCTTGAGGGTCAGATAGGATGGGTGCTCCTGATCTCTCATAGAACAGTGCCCGGTTGCTGGGTTATGCCTATTTTAATTCTCCCACTCAGCCAGTGGAATGCCCCTCCTGCAAAGAGGTGTTCTTCCTGCACGGAAACTGACGCGCCACACCCTGCCTGACGCGCCACACTCTGTTTGCCCTCTCTGGACACAGTGCTCCTGATCGCTTGCGCTCCCTGGGCTGCCTTTTGTAGGGGTGGGGTGGCCACAATGGCTCTGGCAATGCCCAGGCTGTGTCATCGTCTCCCAGGAGAGATACTGGTTCCCAGCAAATCTCTCTGCTCCCCCAGCATTTCTTTTTCTCAGGAAAATCTCCTGTGCGCCAAGATTTGTCATTCTGCTGCCGGTCAGGCCAGCACGAGAGCAGCTCCTCTCAGCAACTGCTTGCTGCTATATAATCTTGCTTCGCTGATGACCCAGAACAGGTTTAGAGAGCTATCAGAGAGTGTTGTGATTGTCTTAATGATGCAAGTGTGATTGGAAGAGTTTAAACACAGGAAAATGCTGCAGTTGCTCATACATAAATACCTTGCATTTGCATAAACAAAAGTTCCTCTTGAGATCTTGATGTGAACACAATGATTGAATGATGGTTCAAAGGCAAGCATACTAAAAAATATGATTGGATTACTAGTTTGATTTACTTAGCACAAGTTTAACAAGCTTTCCTTATTAAACTCTCATTTTACTTGTAATGTGAATGCAGGGCCCGGACTACTCCAAATAAATCTTGGTTGAAAAGTATTAGGTCTAGAAGAAGAAAGAAGTGTTTGGACTTTTAATTGGGGGGAATGAAAAATATTTTTTACTACTGCTTAGTATTAACTTCACAGTTAATTTGAGAATAGTTGTATCAGACACATTAATACTGTCAAGTTTGACCTAGCCCCCTAATACAACCTTGTGAATCAACTATTTACATAACTATTTCCATATTGATTGCCAGCAGGGCGAAACTTTGAGACTGCCTGAATCTGAGCTTTCAACCTTGGCAAGGAAGATACTGCTAGAGATTCCAGCTCAACAATGTGGTAGGGGGCGTGGGGAGGGGTCACTATCAACCAGTGCCATCCATAAATTCTTTCTCAAAATTACAAAGAAAATTTTCTCCGTCTTTCCTGTAACAGCTTTTTTCCCACCCTGATCAGAAGTACTGATTCCTATAAGCTTCAGACCTTATCTAGCTGCATCTTTGCACAAAAAAAAGTGATTTTTAGCTGGGTAGTTTGATTGGCACTTTAATTAGATGCTTAGATACTTTGTCTTCTGGATTGATATATTTGTACTCTATAAAACAATAATGGAAATACAAGTCAAAAATCTACTCTCTGAACACAAAAAATAGTGAACAAAGCTGGCAGGTAGCAGAAAAACATCAGGAGCTCAAACTTGTTGGACAACTTGAAAGAATTGGTAAATGCTGGACTATGGTGTGTAAGCCAGGATTACCTACTGGCTTTTCTGAGGTAAAGCAAGCTAGCAGTAATTATTAAAAATGGAAACGATATAGTAGATGCTGCATTTGTAGGCAGTGGAGTCAATTGGCAGTTATTTCCATGAATATGACTCATGACAGAAGCCATATAATATATTCATAGCAGCTGATATGACTAGTTTCCTTGCAAAGAAGGTATGCTAAGTGAAAGCCATGTAGAGATCATACTCATGGACTTTTTTTTTTTTGCCAGTATATGCATCTTAAAATTGTCGTAAAATTTCATGGAGCCATGAAAGGCTGAAGTGGGGATGAGACTGGATTGGTTAGATTGAAAGCAAACAGATAATCTAATTCTTTATAAACCAGACTTTCAGTGTACATGGTGTACATGGTATTCATATGATATTCACGATATGATATCACTACATGATATGACCTTCATAGCATTCAATGTAGGTGTTTAACATGGAGAAAATACCCCATGTTCATCAAGTCAGTGGAAAAAACCCTCAATTTCAGCAAGGAAAAAACCAAAATTACAAGTAGTTCTTAAATGTGAAGACTGTTAACTGCTGTATGATAAAGGACTTGCTTTTGGTGTGAGGCAGTTACTGGAGCGACTTCCTGTGTGGGCATTTTTCCCTGGAAATAAATTATTTGTCTGCTTCCTTCTAATCTGCAGTTGCTCAACAGCCAGGTTCCCCAACCCAGAAATTCTAAAACACCTTTAGCTCTGTGCCTTTTTTTAATTTGGTTTTTACTACCAGTAATGACCTAGTGGCAAAAAAAAACGTTGTGCCTTGCAACTGAGCCCAATTCCCCCTTTCCTTTGCCTGGGCATAGATCTGGAATATGCCAGTGGTAAGTAGGCTTCTCCCAGATGTACCAGCTTTGATCTTCCATTTCCCTCAGCTCTGAGGCTTTTGAATTATTCTGCTTGTGTCCCAGCTTCAGCCATACTTCATAGCATTTCTATGTTTATGGGGAGTCCAGAGCAGATTTTTTCAAGTGAAATACAGTTTTGTTGACAACGGACGCAATGTTCTGCAGAAGACCTTAGATTATTAAAGCTAAATTGCAAGTAACTGCACTATAAGGAGGTACGTTTCAGTAGAAATGAAGCATTGTATTAAATTCACTTGGGATAGGTTATATCAGTCAGGTAGTAGGACTGTTGTCTAAAAAAAATCTTAAGAAAAAAGGCTAACAGACTGCCTGTGATGGGCTATTGATCTAGATCTTGAGGGGTTTGTTATAGCTCTGGTCTTACCTGCATTTCATAAAAAGCACATGAGCTTAGCTTTGAAGTAAAACCTTAATACTTGGTCAAATCAATTTCAGGAATAAAATGGAGGGGGTGTAAACCTCACTCAGTTATTGGAAGAAATGTGAATAAACGGGAACGATACCTTCCAACTTACAAAGCCTTTTTTTGGAAAACAAGCTATTATGCAAACATTGGGCAAACATTCTGGTAAAAACTATTCACTTGAAGATTACACCTGTGCTGTCATTTTAAAGAAGGCATGTGACTCAGTTGTGTGAGCTCATGCTGGGTTTGATGGATTGGCTAGATAATTACACTGGGGAGTTTTAGTTTGGGTCTTACCTGCTTGGCTAGGTGCTCCTTAGCTTTGTCTTCTAGTCTAAGTTGCTTCTCTCTAGTAATACATAGAGCACACTTGCAAGCTATTGGACTTGGATAAGCATCTTCAAAACAGCTCCTAAATACAGAATATTTAGTGTCAGCATAGAGTGTTGATCAGTTCAAGTGGAGTGACCCTGATTAGCTGAAGGTTCTTTGTTAATTTAAACACTCAAATGTGGGATAGTGCACAGAAGGTTTTCAAGTATTTAATGTTATGCTGGAATCCCCTCTGTAGTCTGACTTGCATCTTCAAAACAAGAGTTACAAATGCATTCAAGTTGTGAAAGAAATAGTATTCAGTGGACATAGTGGCAACTGGAATTCCAACAGGAAAAAAGTACTTTTAAAATCTAGTGTTTCTTGCTAAAGTATGCAGAGGGTCACAGGAATCATATTTAAGCTTCTCCAAGAGGAACTGTGCTTATGCCATGCCCGAGGAGTATTTGCAGCCTTTTTAACTGTGAAAAGACAATTTAATTGGAATATTTCCAACTGTATTGGCTAAATTGCAGAAGCAGACATGCTTTAGCTGAAAAGTTGCTAGTGCGCCATGTTCATTCCTGACCAGACGAGTGATGCATAGAGCCAATTGGATAAGATAATGTTTAAAATTTTTGGATGCCTAACTCTAATAAAAATGATAAAAAATATTTATTCTAAATGTATTGATGCCTGTCACATAATTTCATAAGGCATTAGGACACCAGCCTCTAGTGTTTTCAATTTGTTACTGAAGTAATGTGTACTGATTCCAATTTAGACTTCTCCATTCCTCTAGTGATACAAGTAATTTGTTCCGTGTCTTCAAAATCTTCCTAGCCAGTTTTCCTTAAAGATCCTCCCCTTTTATTTCTTAACTTACCTTTCTCTTATCTCAAACATTGCCTGTAATTTCCAGGTGAAATGAGATACTGTTACAGCACTTAATTCTAAATACACATTTACAGAATGCTAGCAGTAAAGAATCCACTGTATAGCGAGCTACTGCTTTTTAGGGAGTGAGTTCTGGTTTTGTTTGCAGCCTATACAAAGGGCCAGTGATGCTATCAGGATGCCTAGCTACTGAATATCTGGTGCTTATGAGATCAAAGATGAATAAGTGAAGTCATTTCACCATATCAAATGCTAGGGATCTTGTCTCAGTCATACTTTAGTCCTTCTTGAGTAAAATGCATCGTTGCTAGAGGACTTTGTCAGATTTGGTACAAAGTACTCTGCAGGTCTATGAAATATTACACTCAAACTCAGACTGTACAGGAATAGGTAGAAGCTGGTCTGTCTTCCTACTTCTCACTTGTGCATTGTAAAAACTTAAAAGTTGTCCTTTGGTAATGAAGAGTTACATATTTTGCAGGCAGCACTAGGATAGGGACTTCATTGAAGAGCTTTTATGAAACATCATTAATATCCATTCAGGTCTTGTGCACTGAGATCTTAATATTAAGGGGCTGAAACCTCCAATAATGTGATAAATTATTTGGGAACTCTTGGCTCTGGAAATCAATAATATTTGCTTTTTACTAGGTAAAACTTTTGTGCTGCCATGAAACGCAAAGAACTTGAGGAAATCTCATCCTTAGGAACTGTTTAGTCCGTGTTAAATTAGTCACAAAATTCCTTCAGTACATGGATTGTTGAAGGCCAAGGATTATTTTTATTCACAGAAGACTTGAGACATGTGCTTTGGTATACTTAATTTGGTAATATCTTAAATGCGTCTTCACTGGAAAGCTTTTCCTGCCAATAGTCAAGTTTGCTTACTGAAGAACAGGGAGTGAGGTGCATGCTAAGTGATAACATATCAATGTTTTTGAAGCTGATAAGACAAAATAGTGTGCAAGGAGATGTGTTAAAGGACATTGTCAAAGGAGGAGAGAGACAGATATGCTGGTTTTGGCTGGGAGAGCGTTAGTTGTATTAATAGTAGTTTGTATGGGGCTATGTTTTGGATTTGTGCTGAAGAGAGTGTTCATAATATAGGGATGTTTTAGTTACTGCTGAGCACTACTTACACAATGTCAAGGTCTTTTCTGCTTCTCACACCACCCCACCAGTGAGTAGTCTGGGGGTGCACAAGAAGTTGGGAGGGGGCACAGCTGGGACAGCTGATCCCAGCTGAGCAAAGGGATATTCCATACCATATAATGGTGGTGCTCAACAATAAAAGCAGGGGAAGAAGGAAGAAGAGGGGACGTTTGGAGTGATGGCATTTGTCTTCTCAAGTAACTGTTATGTGTGATGGAGCTCTGCATTCCTAGAGATGGCTGAACACCTGCCTGCTGATGGGAAGTAGTGAATTAATTCCTTATTTTGCTCTGCTTGTGTGCAACTATTAAACTTTTTATCTCAACCCATGAGTTGTCTCACTTTTACCCTTCCAATTTTCTCCCCAGTCCCACTGGGGGGGGGGGGGGGGTGGGTTGCAAATGAGCAAGTGTGAGGTGTTAAGTTGCCAACTGGGGTTAAACTATGACAGATGTGCTATTAATAAAAGTGTGGTCCTAACCTATCAGGATCCTACAGCCATTTTAATTAAGATATAAGGAGTTTGCACAGATAACAGCCAATTAACTAACTTGAGCTGAAGGAGAGGAAGTTGTAATTGGAAAGGTGATGTAACTGGTAATCCCAAGATATATGGAATTAAAAGATTACAGTAAAGCTAAAAATGCTTTTACCCATGTCAGCCATAGAAATGTATAATAAAGTAGTGTTTAAATATTGAACACTTGTTTGACTACCTGTCTGGTTTGAATTGAGTTGGTTATATATATAAAGTTACTTTGTGTACAAATGTCTTCCTTTGAGCCTACATATAGAAGTGTGTGTTTATAAACAAGCAAAGGGATAAATAACATACTTACAAATGGTGCTTTGGTGCTGTTGTCTATAAATATCTATAAAGGTGTGTGTGCATGTTTCTTATTCTGAGTAGACATTTTCAATTGCTTGCAACTTTGCTGTGCTGAGGTCATTTAGACTGAAGTAACCTTGGCTCCATTGCTGATCAGTCTTAACTATGTTTGCAGCCAAGGTTATGTCAGCCTGCCCTAATGGTACACAGAAAAAAGGAGCAAAAGAATTTTTAAATTCGTTCATGGATTGTCCATCATGCTTCAAGAGAGACTGGTGGAAAAACCCTGTGCAATTCAATCCCTTAAAAAAAGCACAAACTAAGTGTGGCACAAGCTCATTCTTGTTCAATTTTTGAGCGCTTGTCTTTGATAAGGTACTTCGAATATAACTTGTATTGTGTATACGTATGGTACTAAACTTTTTTTGTAAGTCTCCTTTTTCAGTTATTCTTACTAAACGTCCATAACGAGTCTGTTCTTAAATTATTTAAGAGTTCATACAAAATGAGAAATTAAAGATATCCTCTGTCGCGGTTTAGCCCCAATCAGCAGCTGAGCACCATGTGGCCACTCGCTCACCCTTCACTCCCAGTGGGATGGGGAGGAGAATCGGAAGAAAAAAGGTAAAATTCGTGGGTTGGGGTAAGGACAGTTTACTGGGACAGCAAAGGGAGAGGGAGATAACAACAACAGTACTTGGAATATAAAAAAATGGGTGATACAGCCAACGACATCATGACCATACACGACCACACACTCATACTGTCTCAGAGCTGCCCTGCCCCTCCCCGACTAGCCCCCTTTTATGCTGAGCATAATGTCATATGGAATGGAATATCCCTTTGGCTAGTTTGGGTCACCTGTCATGTCTGTGTCCCATCCCACCTTCCTGTGAAAATTAACTCTATCCTAGCGAAACCAGCATGTTCTCCAAAATGGTTAGTTAACTGTTGAATTACCATTTCTATATCTTGTGAATGATATTTGTTTGGTGTTACTGAAATGTGACAGCTATGAAACTCCAAGCCTACATGTTGCTAAAAACATTGTGTTAAGGCTTTTCATTTAGAAGGAAAGGTGATTTTTCTTTGCAGCAAGCCCCCTTCTGTTCCAAAAACTGTAGCTGAAAAAGGGTTAGAGATTGGAGAAGTGGTGAAGCTGTATTGAAGGTAAGGAAGGCATACTTCTCTAATATGTTATCTATTTAGCTGGATGGTGCTGTATTGCATGCAACACAGGCTTCTCCGTATTATTAATAATGATACTTTTCACTTTTTCTCCTCGGAGAGCCAATATGGGGCTGGAACACCTTCCATCACTTTCCCCTTCTTTTATTTCTTCTTCTAATTAGAATAGCTCTTGAGAATGCTGACTATCCTTGGGATGTTCAGACTAGTATATATTCTATTTATCGGGCTCCTGAATGTGGTTCAGGTCTTGTTTAAACAACTATTTAAGAATACCACCCAGAGATCAACTCCTGCGACAAGCACTGTAGCTGCTCCAACCCCCGCAACAGGCACTGCAGTTACTCCAACACCTGCAACAGGCATTGCGGCTACTCAAACCCCTGTGAGAAGCACTGCGACTACTCAAACTCCAGCGATAGCCACTGTGGCTACTCAAACCCTGGTGATAAGCACTGCAGCTGTACCAGAGAACTAATCCATACTGGTATCAATCACCCCTATACATAAGAAGAAATGGACATGAAAGTGAACTCATCTAGTAAAGATGATGAAACAGGGCAATTACAATAACAGGAGAAAGAGACAGAATCAGAGATGACCACCCAATCACTATCCCTGAGTGAGCTGTGAGATATGTGAAGATTTCAGTCACTGATTAGGCAAGCAAATTGTCATGTGGCTGCTCAGATGCTGGGATAATGAGGCCAGTAGCCTGGAATTAGAAGGTAAGGAAGCCAAGCAGCTGGGATCCCTGTCCAAGGAAGGGGTCATTGACAAGGCAATTGGGAAGAACGCACAAGCCCTCAGACTCTGGAGGCAACTTTTTTCAAGCGTGAGGAAAAGGTATGCCTTCAAAGAAGATGTTATATGTCACCCAGGACAAGTGGACCACCATGGAAAGAGGTATCCAGTACCTAAGGGAATTGGCTGTGCAGGAGATGGATTAATATGACCTGGACAGTGTACACTTATCCACAGATCCTGATGAAATCCAATGTACCCAGCCCACGTGGCAGAAGTTTGTACAGAGCGCACCATCACAGTATACCAACTCATTGGCAGTACTGGCCTGGAAAGATGAAGAGGCACCAACAGTGAATAAAGTGGCTGGCCAACTCCACCAATACAAAGAAAATCTCTCTTCCTCTCTGTAAGCCTGTGTCTCAGCTGTAGAAAGACTGTCCAAAAAATCCAAAAACCTGTTCGAGAAACTGTCCCAGGAGGTCCAGCAACTCAAAGAGGATATGTCCTAATCCCCACCTGTACAGACCAGCATCTCACCTAGTAGAGTAAGCATTCCTCTGCTCAAGAGACAGGATATAGACATACACACCGTGAGGCACCCTGTGGTTTTACCTGAGTGACCATGGAGAGGACATGAGGAAGTGGGATGGAAAACGTACCTCGACCCAGAGGCAATGTGACTTGCAAGGAAAAACAATCTCAAGTGGGGATTCTCCCAGGAAAATTGCTGCTACAGTCTCCAGTGGGGAGTTCCCCAGACAGAGTAGAAGGACGGATCTTTCTTCTAATCTTATGGAGGAAGCTTCTGATTTGCATTTACAAGTGAGTAACAAGGATGAGCTTGGAACCCACGTGCACCACACAAATCCGTTTGTAGATAGTTAATAGTATGACCAGGACTAGAGAGTTTCTGCCTCCAGACAGCTGGAGGAAAGGGACAACTGAGTTTACTGGACTCTGTGGATTCAATGGCTGGCACATCAGATCCAACAGACTATAAGGCTCTAGTGGACACCAGTGCACAGTGTACCTTAATGCCATCAAGTCATGAAGGCGAGGAACCCATCTGTATTTCTGGAGTGACAGGGGCATCCCAACAGCTGACTGTACTGTAGGCCAAAGTGAGTCTTAACTGGGAATGAGTGGTAAAAGCACCCCATTGTGACTGGCCCAGAGGCTCTGTGCATCCTAGTCATAGACTACCTCTGGAGAGGGTATTTCAAGGACCCAAAAGGCTACTGGTGGGCTTTTGGCATAGCTGCCTTGGAGACAGAGGAAACTCAACAGTTGTCTTCTTTAACCAGTCTCTTGGAGGACGCTTCTATTGTGGGGTTACTGAAGCTCGCACAACAGCAGGTGCAAATCGCTACCACAACGGTGCACCGGCAGCAACATCACACCAAATGAGATTCCCTGATTCCCATCCATAAGCTGATTCGTCAACTGGAGAGCCAAGTAGTGATCACTAGTACCCGCTCACCCTCTAACACTCCCATATGGGCAGTGCGAAACTCTAATGGAGAGTGGAGACTGAGAGTAGTCTATCATGGCCTGAATGAGTCAATGTCAGCCAAGTGGTATTCCAGAATTGATATTGCTAATGTGTTTTTCTCAATCCCAGCGTGCAGGCCACAGTTTGGTTTCACTCGAAGGGGCGTCCAGTACACCTGGAATCAACTACCCCGGGGGTGGAAACACAGCCCCACCATTTGCCATGGGCTGATCCATACTGCACTGGAACAGTGTGAAGCTGTGGAGCACCTGCAATACATTGATGACATCATCATATAGGGCAACACAGCAGCAGAAGTCTCTGAGAAAGGGAAGAAAATAGTCCAGATCCTTCTGAAAGCCAGTTTTGCCATAAAACTAAGAGATCCAGTTTTTAGGAATAAAATGGCAAGACGGGCGTCGTCAGATCCCAATGGACGTGATGAACAAGATAGCAGCTATGTCTCCACCGACCAACAAAAAGGAAACACAAGCTTTCTTAGGTGTTGTGGGGTTTTGGCGGATGCATATCCCAAATTACAGTTTGATTGTAAGCCCTCTTTATCAAGTGAGCTGCAAGAAGAATGATTTCAAATGGGGCCCTGAGCAACAACAAGCCTTTGAACACATTAAACAGGATATACTTCATGCGGTAGCACTTTGGCCAGTCCGGGCAGGATCAGATGTCAAAAATGTGCTGTACACCGCAGCCGGGGAGAATGGCCCAACCTGGAGTCTCTGGCAGAAAGCACCAGGGGAGACTCGAGGTCGACCCCTGGGGTTTTGGAGTCAGGGATACAGAGGATCTGAAGCCCGCTACACTCCAACTGAAAAAGAGATATTGGCAGCACATGAAGGGGCTCGAACCACTTCAGAAGTGTTTGCTACTGAAGCACAGCTCCTTCTGGCACCTGACTGCTAGTGCTGGATGTTCAAAGGGAGGGTCCCCTCTACAAGCCATGCAACTGATGCTACGTGGAGTAAGTGGGTCACATGGTGGGCTCAAATAGGAAACCCCCAATCACCCAGGAATTCTGGAAATGATCATGGACTGGCCAGAAGGCAAAGATTTCGGAATGTTGCCAGAGGAGAAGGTGTCATATGCTGAAGAAACCACACCATATAATAAAGTGCCATAAAATGAGAAGCAACATTCCCTGTTCAGTGACGGGTCCTGTTGCCTTATGGAAAAGCATCGGAGGTGGAAGACTGCTGTATGGAGTCCCTGTTGTGGTTTAGCCCCAGCCAGCAGCTGAGCACCACGCAGCTACTCACTCGCAGCCACCCCTCCCCCCAGATTGGGATGAGGAGGAGAATCGGAACACAAAGGTAAAACCTTGTGGATTGGTATAAGGACAGTTTACTGGGACAGCAAAGGCAGAGGAAAATAGCAATAACAGTACTTATAACATACAACATGGGTGATACACAATGCAGTTTCACCTGACAACTGTACAAGACTGTCCGCCACTCAGACTGTCCCAGAGATGCCCAGAGCCATGCTGTCCCTCCCTGACTCGCACCCTTTTATGATGAGTGTGACGTTATATGGTATGGAATACCACTTTGGCTAGTTTCGGTCACCTGTCCTGACTGTGTCCTGTCACAGCTTGTGGTGAACATTAACTCTATCCTAGCTGAAAACAGGACAGACTTACACACCACTCACAGACGCTGCTGAAGGAGAAGGTGAATCAAGCCAGTTTGCAGAAGTGAAAGCCATCCAGCTGGCTTTAGACATTGCTGAAAGATAAAAGTGGCCAACCCTGTCCCTCTATACCGAATCATGGATGGTGGGAAATGCCCTGTGGGGGTGGTTACAGCAGTGGAAGCGGAGCAACTGGCAACGCAGAGGCAAACCCACCTCGGCTGCCACTCTGTGGCAAGATATAGGACAAGGGGTAATGTGTTTAAGCTGAAGGATGGTCGATTTAGATTGTATGTTAGAAAGAAATTCTTTACTGTTAGAATAGTGAGGCACTGGAACAGGTTGCCCAGAGAGGTTGTGGAGGCCCCATTCCTGGAAGTGTTTAAGGAAGTGTTTAAGTGAACAAGGATATTTTCTCCCACTCTTTCACCTCCCCTTTTCCCTTCAAGCTGCTTACAGCTGCTTTTGAGAATTTTGAATACCCTTGGGATGTTCAAGCCAGCATTTTCCTATTGCTAGGTCTCCTGAATGTGTTCCAAGTCTTGTTTAGGGCTACAAAAAATTGTTTTAAGAATACCACCCAGAGATCTGCCCCAAGGCTGAATAGTCATGGGTGGCATGGCATGTGGGAGAACATAGGCAGGTATCTAGAGAACTTCTCACCTCCAACAGTTTGGAACTTGACTCCTGAGCAACTACAGGATCCTGATGAAGTGATAGAATATTTTAAAGGAAAATGCTGTGGCTATTGCAAAGAGGCACAATTTACTGCCCTGTGCTGGACCCTGGCCACTATCAACCAAACACTGCTCCATAGTAGGCAGCACCCTCAGGGGAAGAGAGGCAAAACAGAGCAACAGGCACTGTGGCTACTTAAACCCGTGTGACAGGGACTGCAGCTGAACCAAAAAAAACCAACCCATGCTAGTATCAGTCACCCCTATACACAAGCAGAAATACACACAAAAAAAATCAGTTCACTTTTAGTAAGGGATGACGATGAACCAGGACCATCACGAGACCAGGAGGAAGAGGCAGGACCAGAGGTAATCACCTGATCCCTGTCCCTGAGTGAGCTGCGAGATATGTGAAAAGATTTCAGCCACCATCCAAGTGAGCACATTGTTAACTGGCTGCACTGATGCTGGGATAACGGGGGCAGTAGCCTGGAATTAGAGGGTAGGGAAGCCAAGCAGCTAGGATCCCTGTCTAGGGAAGGGGGCATTGACAAGGTGATTTGTAAAAAAGACGCAAACCCTCAGCCTCTAGAGTTGACTTCTTTCAAGCATGAGGGAAAGGTGTCCCTTTTCAGTGAAGTATGTCGTCCAGGCAAATGGAATACCATGCAGAGAGGGATCCAGTACCTGAAGGAGTTAGCTGTGTGGGAGATGGTTTATTATGACCCGCACAAAATACAGTTACGGAGCGCATCATCATGGTATACCAACTCATTGACAGTAATGGACTGGAAAGGTGAAGAGGCATTAACAGTGGATGAAGTGGCTGGCTGACTCCAGCAATACAAAAGACATCTCTCTTCCTCCCTTGTCTCAATTGTAGAGAAACTGTCCCAGAAGGTCCAGCAAATCAAAGAGAATATATCCTATACGCCACCTGTATGGACCAGTTTCTCAGCTAGTAGGAGTAAGCGTTCCTCTGCTCGAGAGAGTACGCACCCTGTGGTTTTACCTGCATGACCACGGAGAGGACGTGAGGAAGTGGGATGGAAAACCTACCTTGGTCCTACAGGCACAAGTATGTGAGCTACAAGGCAAAACAATCACAAAAAGGGAGGCTTGAGGTCGACCTTAGGGGTATTGGAGTCGGGGATACAGAGGATCTGAGGCCCGCTACACTCCAACGGAAAAGGAGATATTGGCAGCCTATGAAGGGGTTCGAGCTGCTTCAGAGGTGATTGGCACTGAAGCACAGCTCCTCTTGGCACCCCGACTGCCAGTGCTGGGCTGGATGTTCAAAGAGAGGGCCCCTTCTACACATCATGCAACCGATGCTACGTGGAGTAAGTGGGTTGCACTGATTACACAGCGGGCTCGAATAGGAAGCCCCAGTCATCCAGGAATTCTGGAAGTGATCACAGACTGGCCAGAAGGGAAAGATTTCGGAATGTCTCCAGAGGAGGAGGTGACATGCACTGAGGAAGCCCCACTGTATAATAAACTGCCATAAAATGAGAAGCAATATGCGCTGTTCACTGATGAGTCCTGTCACATTGTAGGAAAGCATCGGAGGTGGAAGGCTGCTGTATGGAGTCCTACATGACGAGCTGCAGAAGCTGCTGAAGGAGAAGGTGAATCGAGCCAGTTTGCAGAGGTGAAAGCCATCTAGCTGGTTTTCGATATTGCTGAATCAGAAAAGTGGCTGATGCTCTACCTCTATCCTGAGTCATGGATGGTGACAAAATGCCCTGTGGGGGTGGTTACAGCAGTGGAAGCAGAGCATCTTCATTCCATGTAACTGCCTCCAAGGTGTGCATTCACAGTCTTTGTGTTGTACAGATAATAAGCAATGTTGATATGTCCAGTTTTAGCTTTCTTTGACATAAGAACTACTTCTAGTCCCATTAAATCACACCACCACACTTGAAGAATCTCATACTAGTTTTCTAACTCTGTCTCTAATGTTAGACTGAAATTTCTCAGAGTAACTGATTTGTTAGTGATATATTCTACTACTTCTAGTGATCTCCTGACTAGCCCAGACCTAAACACCCACGCTTAGGATTCACTTGGTTCAGTTCAGGCTTCTGTTTCTACTGCCTTCAGGCCCCATGACTCATGATTTCATAACAGCTTCAAATCACACACAAATACAACATAACACTAAGATGACCTGAAATTACAATATCACCAGCACCTGAAAATTGCCATTTGAAACCTTGCTAACATAACTAAATGCATGCAGCAAAACAAACCAACACCTTTTGTGTTCCAAGCGCATTAAGATAGTAACCTGTACAAACTTCTTTTCTAATCTTGGCTTGGTCATTACCTCCCATTTCTCAGTTCAAAAACAAATGGATGATAGTATTTTCGTACTTGACTAGTATCCTTTAAAGATGCATGTTAAGAACATGAGCCACTCAGATACCATAGTAATGGGGCCGTAATCAGCACAAGACAGATTGGTTTATACCAATAAACTAATTTATGCTCCAGCAATCTCACAAGAGTGTGCTTACTTCTCCCTGCATTCATTGTGTCTGTAACTCTGCCATTTTAATTAGTAGCTACGTCACTTTGCGCTTCAAATTCACTCCAGTCTGGTTAATGTTCAAAAAAATTCAAGCAATCTATAAATACTTCTATATCTTACACTTCAGTATTTTTTAAAAAATAAAGGTACACATTGCTTGTAATTGGTCTTGTCATTCAGCCAAGTGGCATTGCAGAATGACTAGCTAGACATGAAATACTAGGGACTTCAGATGACCACTATGCCAAAAGACTGGATACTAATGGGTAGTGGTTCCAAATTGAGACCATATTGACTACTCGGATAATCAATATTCACCGCAATCTTGCAACTGAGTTGAAGTTGATGTCAAAGTCCAATCTTCATTAAAGTTCTGTTCAGTGTTGGTGTCCTGGGTTTTCTGCTGGGATAGAGATAATTTTCACAAGAAGCTGGGAGTAGACACAGCCAGGATAGCTGATCCAAAATAGCCAAGGAGCTATTCAATACCATGACGTCATGCTCAGTTTAAAAGGGGGAAGCTGTCCAGGGAGGAGGAGTCACTGCTCAGCATGCATCCTTTGCATAGCGTACCTGAGGAGACCCAAAGGGTACTGATGGGCTTTTGGCATAGCTGCCTTGCAGATAGCTGAAATTGAACAGTTGTCTACTTTGCCTGGTCTCTTGGAGGACCCTTCTGTTGTGGAGTTGCTGAGGTCAAAGAACTGCAGGTGCTTTCTAGGTGGCATATGACATAAATTGAAACAGCTTTCTCAAGGATTTTAAACAGAGGACAAATATTAACTGATGATAAGCATTAGATGTTTGAGAGGTCGTTTGGCTTCTATGGTGACAACAGTGAACCTACTGTGTTCCACTGAGGTGATTCCCCTTTGGGATCCTTATGGGAGCAGGATGCATTGTGTGACTTGTATATAATTGTATAGATATATGTGTATATAAGATCGCATATTTGCAGGCTCTGTGAACAGCCCTTACTGCTACAGAGATTTTTTTGGTATGAAGATATTATGTTCACTGAGATCAACAGGAAAATGTCCTTGAACATTGCGCAGATGTTAAAATTAATACTCGCAGCTTAAGATCTTATGCAGGTTTTATAAGCTCATTGGCATCACTGAAATGGAAAAGGCTTCTTAGCTGTGTGTTTAGATCCCCACACACAGGTGAGTAAGGAGATTAAATTAGTGAATATCCTTTTAGTCTTCATTACTTGTTATCCTGATTGTTCATGTTGTGCACAAGATGATCCTGTTTTTAAGATGTGGCAGAGATGTGTTGTAGCATGAGGTCTGCATGGTTTTCTTAGTTGTAAGATTTGTGCATGGAGGAAAAAAAACCATGGCACTGATAACACACAGGACACAAATGGGACCGACCTAGTGGCGTACAGTGAATTGCCAGCGGAGCGTGGCTGGCTTGCTGGCTTTGTGGAGTTGAAGTGCGGCACTGATTTTTTTCCAGTGTTCTTTTTCTTCAGCTACTTCACGTGCAGTAATGATTATGTAGTATGTCTTTAATGCCATTGTGGACAAAAGAAAACCTAATTGCATGGCCTAAAAGGGCTTAGCATCTAAGTACTGATGAGTAATAATACCTGTTGGCTCAGAACTGACAGTTCTTTTGGGCTTTGTTGAGAGGAAGAGGGCTGCATGTGCCTCTTGCCACGTTCACAGTGGCTTCTGAACTAAGACACAGAAGAACAATATGGTCCCTAGTTGCCTCCTTCCTTTCTTGGGATAAATTATATACTTTGCATGCTTTTCTCTTGTACTGCAAAACTGGCCTAAATGAAGGAACTGAGGCAGAGGTCTGCTTATTCCTTATTCATGCTTGGAGCCCCATAGAAGTGGCTCTCACCACAAACATGCATGTGATGTACCACATGGATTCACCATGGATTCCTGGTGCTGTTCAGTGCTGCTTGTAGTGCAGGCAATAATGTCTTCATAGTTGCAGAATTCAAGAACTGTACTTTCTTCCTTTGCTTACCTAATTAGAAAAATTTAAAACTGCCTACAGTTGCAGAATGCAGCCAGCTTATCAGCCACCAGATGGCTCAATTACCGAGCTGTGGCTATGTAGCAAGGGATGAAAAATGCAAATATACAGGCAATGTTTTTTTCAATAACAAGATGCAGAGAAGATCTTAGTTCAGTTTAAGCATTTAATTTTCTGACTTGTCTTCCTGATGCAGTAAGGCTCAGATCATTACTGACTCTGAAAAAATGGGTCCTGAGAAGAGATGTAAATGGCTCCAAACTCAGTTGTCTAGGCTGAGATGACAAATCTCATTTACTGATCTTATTTCAAGTCCAGTCCTGATTCATTTGGCTATTTCACTTCGTGTTTTCATACTAGCGGAGCTGTGGAATCTGAGTGCCCTGTAAGGTCTTTTTACTTAGAAGAATGGAAACTGTTTCAATTGAGTTGCATGTCACTTTGAAGGCCAGCTTACTGGTGCCAGTAAGCATTTCTCCAATCTTGTGACTATTCAGCTTTAACTCAACTAACTGCAGGTAAATGCAGGGTTTCTTCTCTGTGGGTTAATTTTGAGACAGCAGACATAGCACTTTGCCATTTGCAATTGCTTTTTCACAAAAGCTAATGTTCCTGGGCCTGCTGAGCCAAGGATACAAACTTACTACTTATTCTAGGTACACACACTAGGAGACACCCTGATTGCTTTCCAAAGGCTTTTACTTGGATTTCTCTATATGCTTTCTTTTGAGCCTGCTTTTGGTATAGCTGTGTTAAAAGGGCTGAGACTCATCCCACTTCCCTGAGGCATTTCATTTCACTTAGGAGTAGAGCTCCCCAAGATAACAGTGCGCTCATGAGTTAATGCCAAAGGGCTGAACTGAGAAATTGAGGCTCTTTTGCACAATGTCAGAGGAATGGTTTCACTGGGAGGAAGGACTTGTTACCTAGGTAAATGCAGCATTATTTAGCTGCTTAAGCATTCCTAGATTTAGGACAGCTCGCATGCATTTAGCACAGCTCAGTTGTCGCTGCCTACTTGTCAGAACAGCTTGGAGATGCCTTAGCAACATTTTCTACCTATGGCAGACCATGTACAGACTGGGTGAATGTTAAATATATTGTTCTTTGATCAAAGAAAGCTTAACAGAATTTTGAATGAAGCTACAGCAGTGGTGGGGTGTATGTGTATATCAGCTGATCTAATTAGTACTAATATTTTTAAGTGTGTTGCCAAAGTAATTTCCCTTCTGAAATGCTTTACTAAAAAAAGGCAATCCACTTTTGTTGGATTCATTTTGTTTGCTGGATTTACATTATCTGTAAGCTAAATTTGATGCCAGTTCTGTGCCATTTTAATCTTTGAGGAAAAGTACTGTTCAACTGTAAATGCACCAAAGCAAAAGAGAGATCCATTTGAAATTGATACAACTGAGACACTGTAAAATACTTTTGTATTAATGCTTAACCTAACATGTCTGTAAAGCAATGGCCTAGTTGGTCAAACAATGACCTAGTCAATCTGTTTGAAAATAATGTTCTAATATCAGGTACTACTAAAAAGCAGTTCTGTAATGTTTCAGAATCAAACAGTTGATGGAAGGACACAAGCTAAATAGGGAGCTCTTTTTCCTAGAGCCCTGCTGATATAATTGGTCAGATTCATCTGTGAATGAGATGGGCTGTATTGAGAACAAGGTGGAGCTGATATTAGACAAAATTCAACTTTCAATGCATCAAAAATAGCACAATTGGAATCAGACTTTCTTACTAGCAAAAACCAAATTGAACATTGTCTTGAATATAATTGTAAAAACCTTTAAACAGCTGTGAACTATCAGTGAAGCAATGGATACTTGTTTTGCTCTAATGCCACTTACAAAAATGCAAAAAAGTGATATTTGATATCCCTTGAGACTTAAACTGCAATATGAAACTGAAGAATACCTTACAGTACAGGACTGTATTTAATTTACAATTAGCAAAAGGGTAATTTAGTAAAGGCAGTTTTCTGGAGCAGTCTGGTATTCAATTGAGTTACTTCAGGAAGTAGCTTGACCATCTATCTGGTATTCCTAAGATGTGATGTCACCAATGTAAAAGTCAGTATTGCAGTGCTGTACTAGGGCCCATATACAAAGCACGTGATCACTGATTCAAATGCTATTAAAATGAATACAACTTAGGGAGGCATGTAAAGTATTGTCCAAACTGGTGCCACAGGTCCATCAATTGTAAATGCTTGGAGCTGGACTTCCTCCTTGTGATTATGTTTTGATGATTGTCATGTGAATAAGTGATGAAGGACTTGTGGATCAGATAGGTTAAGTCTTTAGTCAGTACTTTCACATGAAGGGTAATTCCCAAAGTTTATTTTCTGGAGGAGAAGTTGGGTTGGAATGACTTACTCCTGTTTGAATTTTCTGCCCTTTGTATTTATCACATTGGAATATAATTTGCCAAACAGTAACCCAAGGTCTCAGTATCAGTGTGATGCCATGCTCTCGACTGTCTAAACTTTACTTTTCCATCTTTAGCAGCCCATCTGTTCTTTCCACAGTGCTTTACAACAGATAGGGCAAGTGATGCCCTATGAGCCATTACGCAATTTTGAAAAAGAAATTTATTGTTGGAATTGATAAAGCACTGTTCTTGCTGCTTTGATTTTATGTTCAACTTCTGATAATGTCAAGAATCAATTCAGCCTGGAATCTGCAAATACCTTGTATCGTTGTCCCAAAACATGGGGATCGTTTACCCGGTGTGCAATGCACCAATATATGCACAGAGCAGAGGGATTTTATTGCATATTTGTGAGATATGGGTGTCTCTCCCAAGACAGTACACCAAAGCTCCAAATCAGTGGTTATACATAAAACATTAGCATATACATCTTTCTAATACATATGCATTGTTATTCTATTAAGTTATTGGTTTAGATTTCTTCGTCTAGCATGCAAACTAGAATGCACATTTGGTTCTTTTCTCCACCTTTATCTTTTGAATAGGTAGTATAATTGGGGTAGGTGGTCCATGGGTCCATGGTTGCAATTCCCCTTGCCGGAATTACCTTTCCCCTAGTTTCCCAGTACTTTTGCCAAGTCCAAATGGTTCTTCAATGCTTGTTGGTCAAACTAACAATTTGTCAGTTGTGCTTCTACTTCTTGACAATCACATCTTAATTATTACATTGTTTGGATAAACATTAACACAGGGGTAGGACTATACTATGATCATCCTTAGCAGCAATAGTCTTGGTTACATTTGATTTTGCTGTAAAACTAACGCTTTCTGTGCCCTTCTAATCTGCTGTGAATTTGGACCAGTGACCTAGAAGGGATGGGCTCTGTGATACTTTGCCTGGTGTCTGCGGTCTCCCAATCTACCCACAATTGCACTTATCTAGCCGTGGAGAAAGCCTAATTGTAAATTTTAGTTTGAAGAGATTACATGGATTTCACGATTGGTGATATCTGATACACTGTTAGTGGCCTGAAAGGGCAAGGATTTAGACTGCTTTGAAACTAGCAGGCTTTGGTGGCATCCCATCTATGTGTCTGCATAGCTCTAACCTTCACAGTTAGAGCTTAGTTTCTAGGATATACAAAAGCCTTCAAAAGCATCTCTGGTTAATACATGAAACATCCTGGGGACCTCTCTAAAACTATTTGATGACAGCTATCATCACAGGCCTTCTTCCTCCTTTCTTCCTTCCAGTTTATCCCTCAGCTTTTCCTTGGGGCTTAAAGCAGAGCTGACAAGCTTTGGAGAGGCTGGAACAGTGTCCGGTTCCCCTTGCAGCACAAACTGCTGCTGCTGGCATGAAACTGGAGAGAGCTGTTGCTCTGATACATGTGCAAGGTCATGTTACTACTCTGGTTCATTTATTCTGTATCAGCCCTTGGCTACTCATCAGCTTCTTGCTTTAAAATGTTGGAGACACAGAGGAAGGGAAGGAAAAAATGAATACTGCAAAATCTATTGTAATAACTGTGTAAAGAATAGTTGGTAATGCACAGCAAATAAAGCAAGTCTTCTGATCCAGTTAAGCCCTGGGTTGATTGCCACATCTGGAGTGACTTATAGTGCTAAGCGATATGATTAGGTGTTTAGAAACATTGACTAGAAAGTTACTAGAGCAGAAAATAAAGGATTTTACTACAAATTTCTGTAAAATTTCTATACAAATTCCTGTAACTTGTACTTCTACACTATTTTTATCACTCGCTGCATAGGATCAGGAGTAACGCCTTGTAAGGACGCAAAGGAACATTGCCCAGAGGCCACATCATTGACCATGCCGAAGTTTAATTCTGCTTGCTGCAGTCGTGCAGCCAGTTTTGAGAGTTGATACATGATGCCTCAGTTTGCATTATCCCCATAGTGGGTGGCACGAGCTAGCTTGTGCCAAACAGACAGGAGTCCAGGCTTAGGAATAGGTTTCCACTTAGCAATGCAGCAAAGTTGGTACATTTGAGTACCTAGCTGAAACAAGTAGGCTTAGATTAGTAATGCACACATTTCCTGCTGCTTCTGTTAAACCCTTTGAATGGTTGGGTGGTGGAAATGAAAAGTGGAGGAGGCGCTGCACGTTGGATGGGAGAAAAAAAAAAATCCAAGGCGTCCTTATTTTATTAGGCAGATGCTCAATCAGTATAAATCATGATCTGCCTCATGATTTGGCCCTACATACCTTAGTTTTGAACTCAGCTTATGCTGAAGGTTAAGCACAAAGATGAGCACACAAACCACCCATACTAAAAGGAGAGATAGCATGGTAGTAAAAAACATGCTTCTGATAGCATTCAGAACAAAATGTTATTGGCAGTTTTTCTCAGCATGTTGTTGCAAGAACGTCCATCCTGGGGAATACTTGCAAACAACCCAACAACAGATGCCAGAGAAGACCACCAGCTAAGAGTCAGGAAACACCTCTTGCAACATACTGTGACAAAATTGCTCAATGAGTCAACTCATGACCATATGTGGAAGAAAGACACGGAAGTTCATGATAAAGGACACCAAAAGCGCCTCTTCAACAAACCACTAAGGACCATCAGAGAGTTAAAGCACACGCGTAATTAAGATGCAAATATTATAATGAGTTCCGGGAAACATAATGAATAGGTATGATTTGGGGCAATATAACCCTCACTGGTTGTAGTTGGCAGCATGCATGATAGGCGGAGCTATCCCCCATGCATCCGGTGCCGCAATAAAGAACGCCTGCTCTTTATAGCTACGTTGGTGTTAAGAAGTTTTATTCCCAAATTCGGTGACAATTTGACTACCCTGTTTGACATGGGAAAGTATAAACATTCTTTAGGATGCTTGCTGTCATCAAACACTCAGCACTCTTCTAAGAAATTATTCAAGTACATCTTTTCTTAGGAAGTTTTAAGAACAGAAGATGCATTAAGAAAATAAAGGATGTGACGAGGCAAGGGATTAGTTTGCCAAAGAGACTTGGGACAGAGGTGTTGCTGTTAATTGTCATTATCGCTTTTATTGCTGAAGAATTCTCAGAAATCAAATTAGTCCTACGTGTTAAACTCTTTGATGATGAGGCTTGTTATACTTGCGATGTTCAAAAAGAAGTTCTGAAGAAATTAAAGCCTAAGAAAATTCTAATGTCTGTCATGGATATCCTGTTCTTAAGGCTATTTTCTTGCTGTGTAAGAGTTTGAGTCACACTGCAAGCAAGCATGCTAGAAAGCTAGATATTTATAGATAATTTGCCAATATGCAAAGTGTTCTTCTGTTCAGCCTGTTCTGTGACCATAAAGATCAGGTGAGAGGACTTGTGGAGCTTCCTAATGGAGGGATGGGAAGAAAAGAAATTTGCAGACGGTGCTGCAGGAAAAGCTAATAGAGCTCTCAGTTCAGCAAAGCCCTCCCCAGAGCAGGCAAGACATGTGTGAAGACAGGGAGGGAATAGGGATAGAAAGAGACTCTGCTAAGAAGGTCATTACAGAAGCAGTTGAAGGTAGTAGTTGCTGCACTGAAGAGTTTTGAAGAGGGGAATCTAAGGAAACACCTTTCAGAAGTGAAACAAGTTCTTCATGCACTATAAAGCTGAAAAGACTGTAATCTAGTCTGTATAGTGTGTGGGCCATAGGATATCTGGAAATTAATTTGTTTTTACAGTATCATTTTTAATTTAGAAAGCCATGTAATCTTTTGCCAGTGATGGGAGTCTACATTATTTGACTTTTTTGCAAGTTTATTATAATTTAGTCCTATGCTTTCTTGGGATTTTTTTGGTGTTTGAAAACTGTAGGCCAAGACCTGATCTCCATGGAACCCCTGCTATGGAATTAAATATATTTAGTGATTGTTTACTAATTGTAATTGTGTTCTGAGAACTCTCTCTTAGCTAGTGTTTAAGATATTCTGTGTGGGATTCAGGTTGTAGCTTAAGGCACCTAAACTTAGGTGTGCACATTTTGGCATGTAATCTACAGCCAAGCATCTTGGCTTTGTTTATAGCCAGTGGAGATCTATAATAGACAATGGAGCTTATTCTTAAGTATGTAAGTGAAGACAAGGTAGCCTGGAAGCTTAATCCCACTCTTACTGCATCACAGAACACATTTTATATTCTACTATAATCAAACATCTTGTAATACCAAGTCATGTGCCTTCCTGGGGTAGAAGGGCTATTGAAGAAAGGAGGAAACAGTAAAAATGTGGAAACTAGTAGCTTTATAAGAGGTGGGAAAAGGCTTGTCAGAAGGGAGAAGGAAAAGTCCTGTACGTAAGTCTGAAATTAAGGGGAAAGCGCTGAGATGGATAGAAGAAAAGTCATGATTAGGAAAATGGAATTGAGGGATACACACAGAAGAAAGAAAACATAACAGCCTCAGAGTTGAAGATGAAGGTACCTTTGCGGGGAAGGTAAGTACTAGAATAGCTCTTGATAGCTATCTTGCAAGTGATCAATTACATTTTCAGGAGAAGCATGGGAGACCACAGCAGAAGAAGAGAGGAAACTGCTAATTTTGGGTCTAGAGATAATTTAGGTTTTTGGAATAGTAATGAGGAAGCTCTGAAAGAGGAAGAATGAACTACAGCAGGTCATCTGTCATGACAGTGTGGTTGTGATGAGGGTGGTTTTGTGGTAGGAACATGGACGTGACATTTGGAAGACACCTGGATTCAATTTTCATCACTGCTTTACATTTTTGCAGTGACTTAGCTCTCAACACTGTGCTGCTGCTTCTCTTCCATGGATAAAAAGAAAGCTGATGGGATATTATTTGCTTATTTTTCCATGGTACAATGAATTAGGACAAGTTTCTTGGACTGCTGTTTCTAATTGTTACCTATAATTTTCAAGCAGTGATAGAGAAGATGTTAATTTTCTCGGAACTCCCAAATTAATTTTTAGTCTCAAAGCCAAGCCTAGATGGACCCTGCAGCCTCATTTGTTTAACTAGTTTCTTGACTGACCATAGATGGCTGTTTTAAACAAATTTGGAAGCTTTCACACAGGGTTCTGACACTGGCTGAACTGAAATTGACTTTGAAACTGCTAATTCAATTGAGGCAACTTGAGAGCGTGGCCTTGGAAATGCAAGATAGCTATCTGAAGGAACACGTCTGAGAAAGATGGCAATGTCTCATGGATATACACTTTCTTGAAGTTGGCAGTTTCAGATACACAATGCTATTAGGACAGTCACATTGAACATGTGACTTTTACAGCCACCTTCATGGCTGTAAAAAAAAGTATCCTTCCATCACTTTATGACCTGCAGGGTTTGCTTGGCTTGTTTGGGCAGTGTTCTCAAACAGCAAACTTGAGGATTCAAGTTAAGGCCTAAACATGTTATTAGCACTTTATAATAATGCACCATTGTTCAATCCCAGTCTGGAAAAACTGGTTTTAGTCTCCTACTAATGAACACCTGGCGGTCTGTTGGCCTCTCAGTGGTCTGTGAAAACAAGCAAGTGAATGCTGCCCATCCCGCCTTAAACTTACTGTTTATAGGTTTCTGGACTCTCCAGAAGATTTTGAAGGGAGCCTAGAAATTTAAAAGAGGTTGAAGAAAACCACTTAGTTAAAAAGAGGAGAGGAAGTTTTGGTGCAGTGTTGCGGTCAAGTATCAGGGATAGTGGGAGGTCTTGCTTATTTCACACTGTTTGCCGTCTTCTGCAAAGAGTAGACTTCATCTTGGCCGGAGGGAGTCGATAATGGATACCTGTGCCCTGTTTAACTCATAAGCAGCTGCTATCCAGAAATGTCGCTGATTGCTTGATCCCAAGTAGGTACCTAAAATTCCAAATGTCAGGTCAGAGAAAGAGCATTAGGAGTCAACTTGGTCACAACATTGTTTATATTCATTAGAAAATTCTTTCCTTTGGGTCATTGCTTGCAGATGTAGTTTCTTTACGCACTTATACAGATAGATACTTTTACTAGCTTTTCAGTAGAAAGGATACTTCTCAGCTATGCAGTATTCCTCTGTAATAATCACTGCATATGTACTGTTCAGACAAAGTGCAGTGCTGTTAATGTTTTGAAATACCATTCGTATGCTAGACTATCAAGGAGGGAAGGAGAGAAGTGTACTTCCTTTCAATATGTAATCCTGCTTGCAAGTAAGAGGGTTAAATCTCACCAAGTCTTTGGCTCCATCTGTTGCCTTCTCTCCTCCTCCATCAGTCTCGCAGCAAACAACACTGAAATCCTAGTCAGAGATTAATGAGGAGCCAGTGGCACTGTCCTGATTATTTATAGACAATAACAGCAAAGGGGCCTTGGTGCAAGTTTCAATTCTTTTAATTGTGCTCATAACGTTTTTAGTCTATTCTGAATTTTACTTACTGTGATTGTATGACTTGCAAATGATGTTGAGCAGACATTCTCATTGTAGCAATTTCATGTCAAGTGTCTGTCTCTTGAGCAGAGAATATGAAGTTCAAGAAGTGCTTAGATAATATTTTTCTGAGTGTTTTTATAGTGAGATAAAATTGGATGGTTTTTACCTTTCTGTTTTTCTTTCTAGCAGACAGCAAGAGACACTCTCTCAATTTTCAGCTTTATGCCAGAACAATGTCAGTTATGGGCAATAAGTCAGTTGTAACTCAAGAAAAATTCTCAGGCTGTATGGATAACTGGAATGAAACCCAGAAATATTTTCCGAGGAAAGAAATGGCACAGCTGCTTCTGTGAAGCTTAATACATAGAAATGAAGACAGGAGGATTCAGTGTTTCGGTTACTTGATTGCAGCACTAACCAGTGGATGAGGAGGAGCAAACCAGATATAAAAAAAATTTAATGCAGGGAAAAGTTGTATTATCTTCAACTAAATGATGTGTACATTGAAATGACAGCCTGCCTCTTGATTAATTTTTTTAACTATCCTTAGGTCATATAAAGTTCAAAGAAAGTAAGTTTTAAAAGCTCTTTGTGTTCAGAGAGCACTCTTAATTTTCTTCTAGATGAACGAAATCTTCCAATCTATTTTAGTGATTCTCAGCAATGGAAAAAATGGGAAAAAAATCATAGAATGCTTTGGTTCCACTTCTTCTGAAGGTCAGGAGAAGCTTCATATTCCTGTCATAAGCCCTGATAGAGGTGAAGTTGGTGATTGACCATGGTGCAGCCTCAGATGAGGGACACGGCTACCCTCTGTCCTTACAGGTGTCACTGTGTGAAGTAGTTTCTGCAGCTGCCTGTTCTGACTGGAGGACTCACTTGGAAAAATACACTCAATCCACTGCCCGCTGCCTCAGCATTTTGCTCTGGGGAACCAGGCTGAGCAGCCAGCAGCAGCATATGGACCTTTGGTCCATTTGAAAGGCAATCTAGCTCTGTGGATGCCTCTGGCTTTGTCATGTGCTTATGTTGCTAATGGCTTTCTCTGGTCTGTGGTTGTGATTGCAGGGAATTAATGCAGATCTCCACTTGGGAACAATTGATTTGTAAGGAGAAAATGCATCATGCCACTCTTAAATGTCCTCTTTAAGAGACTGAAGAGGACCCTTTTATAAATGGTAAGTTCTGTAGTGTTTCAGTATCCTGCTTGGGTTGGCAGGAAAGCTGGTTTTGTGTTGGAGGCAAATGAGGGAAAACCATGTCTGCTGTGCTAGTCATTGTTCAATGGTCCTGGTATTATTTAATTTCCTGTTGAAAGGACCTTTATTTAAAGCTAATTACAGGACTACCTGTAATTTCAGCTCCCGAACTAGTTCTGATGGTTTCAAAGCAAAAAGGCTGTTTGTCTGGAGCTGGTGAATTATCTCACATGCTGCCATGATGTGTAAGTTTAAGAAATTACATGAAAAACTGGACCTTGGAGGAGAGAAGTTTGCCTGATTCTAAGACGTGTATTAAGGACAAGAGATGGAAAGCCTGGCAGAAAGGCATGATGAAACTGCAGTCAGAAAGACTTTAGTATGAGACACAAGGTGGTATTCCTCCCTTGCAGAGGATCAAGCTAAAGATGTTAGGACATAAAGCCATCTTTTCCCTAGATGGTCATCAGTTCAGGACAGACCAGAGCATACCATAACCATGCATACGTGTGTTGGGTTGTGTGGCAAGGTTTTGGTAGCGGGAGGGGCTACAGAGGTAGCTTCTGTGAGAAGTTGCTAGAAACTTCCCCTGTGTCTGACAGAGCCAATACCAGCCGGCTCCAAGATGGATCCGCCCCTGGCCAGGGCCAAGCCAATCAGCGCCTCTGTGATAACATATTTAAGAAGGAAAACAAAAGACTTAAGGAAAGCTTTTGCAACCGGAGAGAGGAGCGAGAAGATGTAAGAAAGTCTGCAGACACCAAGGTCAGTGAGGAAGGAGGGGGAGGAGGTGCTCCAGACACCAGAGCAAAGATCCCCCTGCAGCCCGTGGTGAAAACCATGGTGAAGCAGACTGTCCCCTGCAGCCCATGGAGGAAGGATGAGGGATTGTAGAGATTCCACCTGCAGCCCGTGGAAGACCCCATGCCGGAGCAGGTGGAAGCACCTGAAGGAGGCTGCGGCCCTGTGGGAAGCCCATGTTGGAGCAAGTTCCTGGCAGGACCGGTGGACCCATGAAGAGGGGAGCCCACGCCAGGGCAGGTTTGCTGGCAGGACTTGTGACCTCGTGGGGAACCCCATGCTGGAGCAGTTTGCTCCTGAAGGTCTGCACCCTGTGGGAGAGACCCCACGCTGGAGCAGTCTGCTCCTGAAGGTCTGCACCCTGTGGGAGAGACCATGCTGGAGCAGTTCGTGAAGGACTGTAGCCCGTGGGAGAGACTCCATGTTGGAGCGGGGGAATGTTGAGAGGAGTCCTCCCCCTGAGGACAAAGAAGTGGCAGAGACAATGTGTGCTGAACTGACCGCAACCCCCATTCCCTGCCCCCTTGTGCCGCTGAGGGGGGAGGAGGTTGAAGCCGGGAGTGAAGTTGAGCCAGAGAAGATGGGAGGGGTGGGGGGAGGTGTTTTAAGACTTGATTGTATTTTCTCATTGCTCTACTCTGTTTTGCCTAGTAATAAATTAGATGAATCTCCTCTCTACATTCAGCCTGTTTTGCTCGTGACGGTAATTAGTGAGTGATCTCTCCCTGTCCTTATCTCGACCCAAGCCTTTTGTTATACTTCTCCTCTCCCATCCCGCTGGGGGAGGGGTGAGTGAGCGGCCGCGTGGCACCCAGCTACTGGCTGGGCCTAAACCACGACAATACGCCAAGAGCTTCAATAATTTACATCACAAGATCATCAAGACACTTGTATATGAATGAGAATATTTTCGATATACTTCATGCTCAATGTGTTCTCCAAGCTCTTAGAAATTAGCCATTATGGTGTCACCTTCGTATGTTTCCAGAGTGTTGGCAATGATGTATTTTCTATTGCTTGACAGTAAACATTCTTGATGGATGGGACTTGTTATTCTGTGAAGAAGGCCAAGGTTGAACTGCACAAATACAGGTAACATAAAATGTTCAGTGAGACCCTGTTACAGCATGTCTCATCACAGTGGTATTCTATGGTTCTAGGTATGTGTGCAGAGCACTACAGGAAAGAACAAAAATTCAGTCCTTCACTGTTAGTGACGCGCGGAAAACAGACTCCACAACCTGTGAAGTTGTAAAGTAGGTATGTTTATTCAGCGCTGGGCAGCACGGGGGGTCGTCCCACCAAAATCGTGCGCGCCTTGCAGCACTTCCCTTTGAGTTTTATATGATAGAATGTTACATATTCAAAAAGCACCTATACATATTCATGATCTTTCCGCGGAAAGGTGGTCTTATTACAATGAGTTCATTTCCATTGTCTCCGCCTTTAACTCCTCTCAGCTGCACACGCGCACTGCCTCTTGGTGGTCGTGGGCCGGGGTCTCAGGGATGAAGGCCGTATGTCTTCCTCACTGTGCACTTTTCACCTTCACCACAAAACTTACTCAGACCGGTTCCTAATTAGCAGAGAATCCTCCGTGTTCAATCCCTTCTGATTTACTACCTCCTTATCTTGTGACTGGTTACAAAAATGCAAGCAGAGCGAAGGGTCATCTTGACCCTTCCTTACGCTAGTTCTTGTTAAAACATCTTACGTAAGGGTTAAGATTACTAGATATGTGGCTTAAGCTAGTTAATGATCCTGCCATTTCCTTTGTTAGTTCTCTCTATCAATCCCCCCTTTTTCAAAAAGGTTAGTAAATTCTTTTACTACAGCTAATACAATGACTCTTTATCTAATACTTTCTCAAAATATTTATTTGATTCTAACCTTTGCCTTAGTTGATATTTTTTTCATTCGCTGTAAGAATTCCCCGTGTTTTGACAACACCCTAAAGCACATCGAACTACTACACACAGAGCTATAAGCAGAATCATAACCGTAATTGTCGTAACAAACAATTGTTTCAACCATGTCAAATTCGGTAACCAGGATGTTAATCTTTCCACTAAGTCACTAAACCCCCAAGATGTGTTATCTTGGGCCACTTCATGCAAGATTTTGGTTTTTTCCCAAATTTGAGATAAATCCTTTTCAATCCTTTTGTCTTGGTTAACATAGGTACAGCAATGTTCACCAATAACCGTACATAAACCTCCTTCTTTAGCAAAAAGCAAATCCAACCCCAGCCTGTTTTGGAGTGTCACCTGTTCTAGAGAAGAGATTTCCTTTTGTAGAGCCGTGAGCGCGTCAGCTGTAGCATTATTAATAATTTCCATTGTAGCCGAAATGTTGACTAAGGCCTTTTCTAATTCACTAACCCCCAACCATGGGATAAACCACCTTGCAAAGCTATGAAAGCTGGTTGGTCTTTTTATTAAAGGGTTCCGTTTTCCCCGGGTTGGATGGGCCACGGATTTCATATAAGTTCGTAATAGACTAAGTGTGCCTGAACTAGTTAAGTTTTGTACAATAGTAATGTTAGGAACTATAGTCCCTATAGCGCATTGACCTTTCCACCCTAAGGGCAATACTTTGTACCCCCATTTCCCACAGATCCAGTACCATCCCTGACCCACAGGGGTGGGCCAGCCTTTGGGAGTACTGCTGACGTGTCTTCGAGTCTGGTTGCTATTCCACATATTTGCACCTCCATACTTGATATAACTCGTGCAATTAGGGTAAGCCCCAACAAAACTTGTACTTCCACATTTTTTATCTGTGCTATTCCCTCCCATATTCTTTGTGGTGTTTTCCAGGTAGCACCTCTGGACACAAGGTATTTCTGTGGTCTTGTTCCAGAGTGTGCTTAAATCTATCTGCCACTCAAGATTCCTTTTTGGTATCTCTGTGTATTCGGTGAAGGGCATATTACTAAAGGCCTTGGCTATCTGCAAAGAGTTGGGAAAACTGGTGGCGACCACTGGGTGGTCCTGTCCTATGTTTGTGGGCAATCGTGAGTAAATCCAGCAATCAGACCAGTTCATGGCATTAGCAATTTTGTCATGTAGCTGCAAAAAGGCATTATTCTCCCATGCCTCAAGTTTCCCTATTAGGCTTACAATCAGCGTCGTGACAAGGTAAGCTTTCCTTGCTGTACTTGCGTGACTCTCCATGGAGATTTAGGTGCCTTCTTCACACGGGAGTGGTGAATCCAGGCATTCTGTTCCTTAATCTTTATTGCTGTGAAGGATGTGAGGAGTACCTGGAACGGTCCTTCCCATTGTGGTTCCAGGGTCTTTTCTGTAAGAGACTTCACATATATATAATCTCCAGGTTGTATGTTATGTACAGGTCCATCCAAACCCCTGCTTCGAGTCCCAACCACATGTTTTTGAATTCTGCTGAGTTGTTTGCCTAATGCCACCATGTATGAAGTCATAATTTCCTCCCCGGCTTGTGTGGACATCCCTTTCTGTATTCCATAGGGTCGTCCATACAAAATTTCAAAAGGACTCAGTCCCTCTTTTGCTCTTGGCCTGGTTCGTATGCGCAAGAGAGCCAAAGGAAGAGACTGAGGCCAGGCCAAGTTAGTTTCCTGTCCCAATTTCACAATCTGCTGTTTGATTAAGTGGTTCATTTTTTCTACTTGGCCACTCGACTGAGGGCGATATGGGGTATGAAGCTGCCAATCTATACCCAAATGACAGCTAATTTGTTGTACTACTTTGGAGATGAAATGTGGTCCTCTGTCAGAAGATATGGTTGCCGGAACCCCAAAGCGTGGTATTATTTCTTGTATTAATGTTCTGGTTACCTCCCGAGCCTTGGCCGTCCTGGTAGGAAATGCCTCTGGCCAACCTGAAAAGGTATCAGTTAATACCAATAAATATCGATACCCCCCTTTTCTTGGGAGTTCTGAAAAATCAATCTGCCATTGTTGCCCAGGCCCGTTGCCTTTCCCAATTTGACCCATTTCTGGTTTAGGGGTATTCTTGGGATTAGTCTGGAGGCAAATATCGCACTGTTGAGTTACTTGTTTGACGGTGGTGTAGAGATTCCTAGCTACAATCTCTCTAATCAGGTGTTTATATAGAGCTTCTGCCCCCCAATGCCTCTTCCTATGTTCTTCCCTTATCAGAGACCATGTTAGATAAGAGGGAATGATTAGTTTCCCTTGTGGGGTGAGAGCCCACCCCTCGTTATTATATGACCCTTCTAGGTCGATGATAAGCTTCTGATCTTCCTTAGTATATTTTGGCTTACCTTCTAGGGAGATTTGCCCATCAGGGACCAAGGCCCCCTCCGTATTTACCTCACCTTTAGCTGCTTGTTTTGCCTCTCTGTCCGCCAGCTCATTTCCTCTTTCCAATTCTGAGTTCACTTTCTGATGTGCCTTAATGTGCATGATCGCCACTTTCTCAGGGAGTTGGACTGCCTCCAACAGTTTCATGATCTCTTCTGCGTGCTTGATATTTTTGCCCTGTGAGTTCAATAATCCCCTCTCCTTCCAGATTGCTCCATGCGCATGTACAACTCCAAAGGCATATTTTGAGTCTGTATAGATATTTACAGCTTTGCCTAGGGCCAATTCCAAGGCACGGGTCAGAGCAATTATTTCCGCCTTCTGTGCAGAGGTACTCACGGGTAAAGGCCCTGACTCTATGATTTCTTGACTGGTGGTAATGGCATATCCGGCATGTCTTTTACCGCTTAGGACGTAGTTGCTTCCATCCGTGAACCAGTTTTCCGTGTTCTCCATAGGACTGTCTCTCAGGTCTGAACGGCTGGAATATGTTGTTTCGATGGTCTCCAGGCAGTCATGATGCACTGGTTCCCCTGTGTTTCCACTGAGGAAAGAGGCTGGATTGACAATGTTAGTGACTATGATCTCCACATCATCCTGTTCTACCATTATAGCCTGGTATTTCAAGAATCTTTGTGGGGAAAGCCAGTGTCCACCTTTCGCTTCCAGTACTACAGATACTGTATGGGACACCAATACAGTCATTTTCTGGCCCAGGGTGAATTTTCAGGCTTCCTGGATGTTTAGTACTACAGCCGCGACTGCTCGCAGGCATCCAGGCCAACCTTTTGCAGTTGCATCCAATTGTTTAGAAAAGTAGGCAACTGCTCGTCGATACAGGCCCAGATCTTGTGCTAGTATTCCTAGGGCAATCCCCTGCTTCTCATGGGAAAAAAGGAAAAACGGTTTACTCACATCTGGGAGTCCCAAGGCTGGGGCCGACATGAGGGCCTTTTTTAGCAACTTGAAGGCCTGTATGGTCTCTTTATTCCATTTAAGGTGTTTTTGTTCAGTGGTTGTCAGTGCATACAGAGGTTTAACAAGCAGTCCATAGTTATAGATCCATAGTCGGCACCACCCAGTCATCCCCAGGAAGGTTCGTAACTCTTTCACTGTTTGTGGTCTCGGAGTTTGACATATTGTCTCTTTCCGGGTCTGTCCCAAAGTTCTTTGTCCAGCACTGATTTCATAGCCCAGATAAATCACCTTACGCTGCATCACTTGGGCCTTCTTCTTGGATATCCGATATCCCTGGAGCCCTAAAAAATTTAGCAGACTAACCGTCCAGGTCATACAAGCGTCCTCTGTTTTGGTTGCAATCAGGATATCGTCCACATATTGTAACAGTTTCCCTTCCTCAGGCGGGGCTTCCCAGGACTCAAGATCTTTTGCGAGTTGGTTTCCAAATATAGTAGGACTGGTTTTGAACCCTTGTGGTAACACCGTCCAAGTAAGCTGAGTTTTACGCCCTCTTTTAGGATTTTCCCATTCAAATGCAAATATTTTCTGGCTGGATTTATGGAGAGGGAGGCAAAAGAAGGCATCCTTCAGGTCTAAAACAGTAAACCAGGTTAGTTCAGGTGTCAATACAGTCAGCAAGGTATATGGATTTGCCACTACCGGGTAGAGGTCTTCAGTTATTTTATTTATAGCCCGTAGGTCCTGAACCACCCGGTACGACCCATCGGGTTTACGGACAGGTAATATGGGAGTGTTAAAATCGGATTCACATTCCCTTAATAATCCTAGTTGTAAAAATTTTTCTATTACTGGTCGAATTCCCTCCCTGTCTTCCTTCCTCAGGGGGTACTGCTTGATTCTTACTGGCTGTCGTCCTTCTTTGAGTTTGACCTCCACAGGTGTAGCATTTTTTGCTTTTCCGGGCACATCAGTGGCCCAAACCCCGGGGTATACCTGGTTCGCAATTTCTTCGCTGATTTTTCCCTCTATAGGAACATTAGTTAGGGATAAGCTCATTATTTGGATATACTGTTGGTCATTCACCTCCAGAGTAATCTCTCCCTTTTCAAATTTAATTATCGCACCTAATTGTTCCAATAAATCTCTCCCCAACAGTGCTCTCGGGGAGTTGGGCATGTACAGAAATCTGTGGATGCCCCATTGTTTTCCCAATTTATATCTCAGAGGTTCACAAAAATATACCTTTTCACTTTGGCCAGTTGCCCCTTTCACCATGATATAGTCATTTCCCAGGGGCCTCAAAGCTTGGTTCAAGACCGAATACGTTGCCCCTGTGTCCACCAGAAATTCTACCTTCTTCTGCTTTTTCCCTAGCTTCATTATAACCAGTGGATCCGCTAGGGTGGATTCCCCAGGTCCCCGTCAGTCTTCCCTCAAATGAGCCATTATTCTTTCTTTCTGACTATTCCGCCCCTTCTCCTTATTTTTCCGCTTTTCCGGACAATCATCTTTCCAGTGTCCAAATCTTTTGCATAACGCACATTGATCTCTGCCTAATCGAGGCGGTCCTCGTCTGGGTTTTCTTTCCTCCTCCTCCCTGACGACCGCCACCACCCTTCTTTGTCCCCGTTTGTAATCTTCCTCTCTATTACTGAACACCCTCCACGCTTCATCCAGCAATACTTCCAGGTTCCTTCCTTCTGTGGGACGCAGCTTTTGGAGTTTGCGCCTAATATCTCCTGTAGACTGGCCCAAAAACAAAGAAACTAGTTGTTGCGTTCCTACCTCTGACCCAGGATCCAGCGGTGTGTTGCGGCGCATTACGTCCCTTAGTCGATCCAAGAATTCGGATGGTGACTCGGAAGGACCTTGTTTGATTGCATATAATGCCGACCAGTTTATAGTTTTGGGAATGGCCCTCTCCACTCCTTTTAAAATCCATCCCTGGTATGCCTTCAGTCTTTCCATATGCGTGGATCTGTTTGCATCCCATTTTGGATCTTGAAGGGGGAGATATTCTTTAACATCTCCTCCCGTAATTTTATAATGATCCTCAGCCAAATTCCCTGCAGTTTTTAAAATTAATTGCTTTTCCGTTTCAGTCATATATTCTAATAATAATTGTATGTCATTCCAGTCGGGGTTGTGTTGTTTTATAATAAACTGGAAATGTTTAGTTACATTTACCGGATCATTCCTGTAATCCTTAGCAACCCTTTTCCATGCTTCCAAATCAGTGGTGGAGAAAGGTACCTTAATTAACATCGTCCCACCGTCAGGCCCTACTGCTTCTCGGAGAGGTGCTTGTAAGACTGTTGGGGCAGACTTTTTCCTGATACGGGAGGATATAGGGCTTCCCGGGGGAGTGGAGGCTCCTTCCGAGTCCACATCCTGTTCCTGTGGTCGAGGGGGAGGCTTAAACAAATCAGTTAAATCTTGTTCTGATGCCAGGTGTATTTTATTTTTCCTAGTACATCTTTGCCCAATACTACATGCCGAGCAACACCGCCTCAGTTTACCTTTAAGTCCTTTGTTATTTTCCCGCTCTAGGGCAAGTACCATAGGGTCCTGTGGCGGCACCATTCCACAGTCCCTTTGTCACTCCGGATGGTTTCGGAGGGTGAAAAACATATCTGCATATGACACTTCATCCCATTTTCCTTCTCTCCTCAAAAACAGCATTAATTGCAACATAGTGTTGTAATCAATTGTTCCATTAAGTGGCCACCTGGCTCCATCTTCCAGCTTATAAAGCGGCCACCATTGATTGCAATATTTAATGAGGGTCTTCTTATTCTCTGTACCCCCAGTTCCAACAATATCCCTCCAGCGTGTCAATATGCAACCGAGGGGGCTTTTACTTAAGATATCCTTGTTCTGAGAGTTATCCATTTCTCTGTTTCTTTATCCTTATTTTCTAGGTCTTTTCTTGTTAGCTATTGTGCTTTGTTTTAATTTCCCAAAGTTCGAGCCCTAAACCACCAAAGGAGTGACTTTCTGTCCTACCACTTTGATCAGCCACACACCTTCCCCGATACTTAAGAGATTGATTAAACACTACGGCAGCCCAACCCAACTTACATATATATCACGGCATTTACAAATTTTACAAACAGTCCAGGCGCTTTGTCCGTCTCTGGCCGTGTTCCTCGCGGAATCACGGAACCACAAATCAGGACTCCCACTCGCTTCACAGCAGCGCTGTGTCTCAAAACACACATACATACACACAACAAACTTTTAACATACAATCCTCACTCCAGTTATTATCCCTCCAGCAGCTGCAAATATTATTCAAGTAGAGAGGCCCGCTTACCCTTCTCCTGCTTCTTATACAGTCATTAGCAGGTCCGTCCTGGCTCCCAATATTGGGATGCAGCGGTAACCTCGGATTCACTCGATCTACTCCCAAGATCGCTAGCGGCCGCTCTATCGGTCAGCGAATCCCCCTTTTCCTTAATGTACAGGGTACCCTCCTCCCATACGGGGACTATGCCGTACGCCAGACGTCTCTGCGCGATTTACCAGCAGCCCCGGCCAAGCGCGGGCGTCCCCAGCGACTTACTGGCCCCCTTACTAAACATACCGTTTATCCGCAACTTCAGGAGGTCGTTGTCTACTCCCGTGGTGAGCGGCTGGAAGTGGAGGCTCCTCCGAGAAAAGTACTCGGGGCGCGCCTAGGAGCGTCCGCTCCGCAGTCGATCCCGCAGCCGAGCAGAGTGTCTCCTGGCTGGCTCGCCAAAATGACGCGCGGAAAACAGACTCCACAACCTGTGAAGTTGTAAAGTAGGTATGTTTATTCAGCGCTGGGCAGCACGGGGGGTCGTCCCACCAAAATCGTGCGCGCCTTGCAGCACTTCCCTTTGAGTTTTATATGATAGAATGTTACATATTCAAAAAGCACCTATACATATTCATGATCTTTCCGCGGAAAGGTGGTCTTATTACAATGAGTTCATTTCCATTGTCTCCGCCTTTAACTCCTCTCAGCTGCACACGCGCACTGCCTCTTGGTGGTCGTGGGCCGGGGTCTCAGGGATGAAGGCCGTATGTCTTCCTCACTGTGCACCTTTCACCTTCACCACAAAACTTACTCAGACCGGTTCCTAATTAGCAGAGAATCCTCCGTGTTCAATCCCTTCTGATTTACTACCTCCTTATCTTGTGATTGGTTACAAAAATGCAAGCAGAGCGAAGGGTCATCTTGACCCTTCCTTACGCTAGTTCTTGTTAAAACATCTTACATAAGGGTTAAGATTACTAGATATGTGGCTTAAGCTAGTTAATGATCCTGCCATTTCCTTTAAGTGTTAGTTCTCTCTATCATTAGAAATCATTGAAGTAATGGTGGGCCAGGCCCTCAGCTGATATGAGTTCGAGCTAATTTTCTTGACTTTTGAGTTTTGCTGTTGTACAGTGAAGTCTAGACCTAGGGCATTTGTATGTCTTAGTTCCAAAGTCTGTAAAGAAAATTCATGTTGACAAAACTTGGACACAAGTAGATTGGGCAAAATTAGATGGAACTTTGGTCTCCTGGCCAAAGATATGAGGATTTGAGCACTTGGACCTACAAACAGAAGCAAATGTGGTTCTGTTCTTACCGACCACTTTGCTGTTATGTCTTTTCTATGTTTAATAGCATTCACACACTACTCTGACAGTAACATAAGTATCACGGCAACAAAATGTGCTCCTGGTGTATTAAGGGAACATTATAAAGCTGGCAAAATTAAGAAAATAGCAGATCTGTGCACTGTTTCTGCTTGCTATTTAACTGTTGCAAGACAGTCTGTAGCTTTGGAGTCATTGCTTTGGTTCTTTGGTTGAGAGTCAAGAGCAGTGCTAGGTGCTAGTGGAAAAAAAACCCAAACCAACAGAACGATTCTGTTGGCTCAGCCAGCTACTGATTAGCACTTTGTGCCCTGCTTTCCACTAGCTCTTCGTGACTGTATTCCTGCTTGTGGGAAGGGGTATTTGAAAGATGTCATTTAGGTGAGATGGTGGTGCATGCATGTTTAAAACTGCCATAGTATTGTACTATGGAAAGTATTTTGTATATAATATTTTCCTGACTGAACCACTTATGGAAGGAAAAAAGCTTCTGCGTAATTCTTTTCTGTTCTGTCTGCTGTTTCACTGTGTATATGGCCAAAACGGTTTGTATTGATGTTAGAGACTTGTCTCCTGAGCCCTTGGTGATAGAAGATGAGTCAGTGCATCAAGAAACAGTGGTTCTGCAACTGTTAATGCAATATCACTATTACTGGTTTTGTCATCCTTATTACTGTAATTACTATATTTTATTTGGTAATATAATAGGCATGTATTAAATCTGACTGAGATCAGGTATGTTTTCCAAACATACGGTGGAAAATTATTCCTCAGTTTAGATAAGATGATGGCATTCAGCGGAGGCTGGTTTTAGTTGCTTTTGAACTTCGCAAACCTGAAGGCTGAAATTTTCCTTGCTAAATGTCCAGATTATCTTAATATTTATATTTTCTAACTCTGGTAGTTTAAATTTGTGTCTTTGTTCTGATTCATTGTTGTTTATAATTTCTGTGTAGTGCCTGAGTGGTAGCTTAGGGCCTGTGTCAGGGGCTTTCATATTCATAGAATCATAGAATGGGAAGGGATCTCAAAGATCATCTAGTTCCAACCCCCCTGCCATGGGCAGGGACACCCTCCACTAGACCACGTTGCCCAAAGCCTCATCCAACCTGGCCTTAAACACTTCCAGGGATGGGGCCTCCACAACCTCTCTGGGCAACCTGTTCCAGTGCCTCACCACCCTCATAATGAAGAATTTCTTCCTAACATCTAATCTAATTCTACCCTCTTTTAGTTTAAACTCTTTACCTCTTTTCCTATCACTACACTCCCTGATGAACAGTCTCCCCATCTTTCCTGTAGGCCCCCTTTAGGTACTGGAAGGCCGCAATTAGGTCTCCCAGTTTAAGTACATATTCTAAATAGTCCCAATTTCAGTGCATATTCTACGCACTTAAATGATAGCCTGCTGTAGTTCAATGGTTACAGGTATTTCTTTTGAGAAGTAGTGGCAAAATTAACAGTGATTTATAAAAGTAAGGAGATAAATTGATTAAAGCTAAGTTGGGTGATCTGAACAGCTCAGAAATGTTAAACTCTTTTGCAGCAGTTTAAAAATTAGTACATTAATTAACACAATGGTATTTGTCTAATTTTTAAGAGTCTAGAGATTCATTCTAAATGCCCAGGGATGAGTTCCTATGCAGCCACTTGGAGCTATACATTTTGTAACTGCTACTCAAAGGTGAACTAATTGAAGAGGTGACTGAAATTGCTCCCATTCCTCTTTACACAAATAACTTTTATAAATTATGTGCTACTTATTAAATTATCCATCTGTGAAAATATTACAGAGGCATTTCCTCTCTGGGTAAGAGGGTCCATTACCTAAACCTTGCTTATTACCTGAAATGTAGAAGGTTTTACATTTTTAATAGAAATCCTGTTGAACCTTTGTCTCAAATGACAAAACAAGCTCTGCTTGATTACTTATTAGTTTACAGTAGGGTGTTGCAGAGTGTTGCCAGAAGTCATCTGTTGAAAAATTGCTGCCAGACTGAAGGAAAATTTGACATGGTATCTGTGCACTCGACAAAGACTGCTGCTGTCCTCAGACTGCTGTATCCTTCCCACCAAAGTAGTTAGCCCCAGGGTACAGTGAATTAGATTTGGATATTGCTTACTTCTGACATGTCCTGAATTGTGACTGGCTTCTTCCTTGAACCACAGGTGTGTAGTCTGCATCCAAGATGCAGACACTTGATTTTGTTGCGTGGTGGCTGTTGTCTTAAAAGTACTTGTTTTCAAGTGCTCAGTGAAAATGCAAGCATCTGATAGAAAGGTCTGATAACTCTGAAGAACCTGATTGCAAATACTGTTGTTTGCAGGGCATTGGGAGCACCTTTGAAGTGAGTTGTTGCTCTTTATAAAGGGAGGTATAGAAGTCTGACTGAGAAGGGTTGGGATGGATGGATGGATGGATGGATGGATGGATCTGTCTGTCTGTCTGTCTTCCTTTGATTAACCCCTCTGTGCTTTCTCCCTTCTCCTGAGCAATGCTTTTGAACCATCGATAATCAGGAATGGGAACAGGCACTTTTTTTTTTAAGTCGCTTGTATTGTTTAGTCCTCTGCCCTTGGTTGTCCTGTGTGTTTGTTTTTTTCCCAGCTGTAATTTGTATTTCTAATCACCTCCACCTTCCCCCAAAGTGGCAGGTAGCAATGTCACTGATTGAATCAGCTAGGCAGCATTTTAGGTAGCAGAATTCATGTACCTGAATACTTTATTTGTGTTAAGCATCAAGGTCTGTTCCAGGTTCAGGCAAAATCCATATATTTTAAGTTACTTACTTTAGCCTCTGAAGAGATGGATGGAGGGCAACTTACCTTATCTTGTTCCAGAGACACCTCATATTTTTCCACTTCTCTAAACAGGTGTAAAAACACAAAGTTAGAGTCTTTCTACAGTTGTTGAGGCATCTAAAGGAGGAGTCTGATCAGCCTCCTTGTTAAAAGGGAGATTGTGATTCAGTACAGGGCTCAAAACTACAACTGTTCTGACCTTCAACTGTACAGTCTTATTACAGTTCAGCATACAACTGAGTTTCTGAAACAACACCCATGAATGTTAGAAAGTGAGCTCTCTGAGCTTTCTGTTGCAGTGCTGCATCCTAGTTCTATTGGTGAATGACGTAGTTTAGCCACAGCCAGCAGCTAAGCACTATGCTCCGCTCGCTCACCCCTCCCCCAGCAGGATGGGGAGGAGAACTGGAAAAACAAAGGCAAAGCCTCGAGGGCTGGGATAAGGGCAGTTTACTGGGACAGCAAGGGAGAGGGAAACAATCAACAACAGTACTGATAACAGATATTCACAATGGGTAATAACAGAGTACAATTTACCAACCAACCTACCAGAAGCTCAGCCTGTGCCCAAGCCACCCCCACCCCTGCCCGACTGGCCCCCCTTTTATGGTGAGCATGACATCACATGGTATGGAATAGCCCCGGCCAGCTTGGCTCACCTGTCCTGGCTCCCTGTGAAATTAACTCTATCCTCACCAGAACCAGGACAGTGAAGAGCACTCTGGCTCCTGGGACAGGCTGTTTCCCTACATGTGTGCATTTCTGGATTCAAATGTACTTCAGTGGTTGACATTGAGTCTTACCAATGGTCTCTAGGATAGCTTTTTGATGCCAGCAGTAGATGATGGAAAAGCTGAAGTATTTCTGCTATCATTTGATATTCATTTGAAAGACCACTTACAGCAGGAGTCCTCTTCACCCCATTCTTGGCTAAAGCCCTGCTTTTATTTTTGTTCATCAGGGCATTGAAAATAGGGCAGGAGTTGCTATCTTGAGCAGTGTTTCTCACTGAAGAGGTTAACCTGAGCAGCTTTTTTTAAAAAAACAGCTTAAAGCTGAGAGGTCCTACAGACAATAGCAGCCTCCTGAAGAGTGTTGACAAAATGGGACTGTTAGGTACGGTTTTGAAAACTCTAGCTTCTCATGTGATTATTGCTTGGAATAATCCTGAAATAATTATCTTGCTTGGAAATCTTGCAGGTTCAAAAGTGGAAAGAGAATGAGACAGGGATCCTGCGCTTATAAACATATTCCAAATCCATGCAGTTCTAAAGATCACTGTACAAATTTTGTGGAGGAAGTAACTTGTTAGGATGAGTGAGCTCAGGTTTGGAAATACTGTTTTAATTGTCAGATCCTTTTTTGTATGCACTATAGATCAATATAGATATATCTGGTGTAAATGGACAGGGTAAGGAGCTGATGACATATATTGCCAGAAGAGAGTACTGTTACTGAAGCTCATGGGCTAATGCTTCTCTAAAAAAAACATTGGAAAGCATTTATAGTTGGCTTGCCGTAGATGTCTGGTTATGGGCGAGTTGCTGATGCTGGCACAAAGGCATTGGTTTCCTATTTTTTTTCTTTAAAGAAGAGGAGCTGGTCTTTGGATGTCAGCATATCACATAAAGAAAAGGAAATAAGACGTGAAATGGCACAAAATGTGGGAAAATCTTGGACAAGTAATAGACTTTGCTATTTTCTGGACAAGCCTGTATATGCTTTTTGGCTCCAATTCAGAAGGAAGGGATCTGGAACTGGCAACTTCATAATACGATATAATGCTCAAGAGTAAAAGATTGGGGCTCTGATTTTTGTCTCTCTTGTGGTTGTTATAAGCGAGACCATACAAATATCTTGGTCTAGCAAAATATTTTATTAATCAAGTAAGCAGGCACAAGCAAAACAGCGCTGGACGGCTGGGGAGTCTCCGCTCCACCACAGCACGCAACTTCCCTTTCCAGAGTCTCTGTTTTATAGCATTCAAGTTCCGGCTTGTTGGGACTTGTCGAGTCGTCTGAGGCTGCGCAGTCCATTGCTGAGGAGGGGGTCGTTACTTCCTCTGGCGATCATGCGTTGTGCTCGTGTTCAGGTGGGGGGAGTGAAGCACGAAACAGGATGTCTTGTGGTGGGGTATTTCACAGGGTCTTTTGTTTTAACAAGGATGTTTACCCGACACCCCCTTCCCCACTATCTACTTGCTTAATCCTCCCTCCATGACAAGGCCGTAAATTGCGAAACCTTATCTCCTTAGCTGATTATTTATTTTACAGACAATGAACAAATCCTCTGTAATTCATCACAATCCCTCCTTTTTCTTTTTCTTACTTATTTTGTTCACTGAATTTTTGGAGCATTTGTTTACTTAGCATCAAGGTCTCTATATCATCTTCTTGTTCTAGAGATTCATATTTTGCACGAACAAGCATGAGATAAGCAGCTTCTAAACGACTTTTTACAATCATGATCACTCGATTAAATATACATGGTCCAAAAGTTAATACAATGATTAGTAACAACTGCGGTCCAGCCATAGTTGATAACAAAGTAGTTAACCAAGGTGAGTAATTAAACCAGGATTCATACCAATTCTGACGAGCCTCATTTTCCCTCTTGCGTGTTTCTAACCTTTCCCGCAATTTAGTCATTGTAACTCTCACCACCCCAGTGTGGTCAGCATATACACAACGTTCCTCTCGTAGGGCTGCACACAGTCCTCCTTGTTGTAGGAAAATTAAATCCAATCCCCTACGGTTTTGGAGTACTACTTCGGATAGGGACCTAACAGATTTTTCTAAGGCCGATATAGATTGTTCAATACAGGCCAAATCCTCATCCACGGCAATGCGTAGAGAGGTAAATTCTTGACTTTGTTTTACCAGGGAGGCAATTCCAGTCCCTGCTCCTGCAGCCCCAAGAACCATTAGAGTGGCTAAGGTGACAGCCGTAATAGGCTCCCTCCTTACTAGATGGTATTCAGCTACCGTGTGATGAGTGTACATGTACTCTTCAGTATGATACAAAATCCTTGGTAAAATGACCACCTGTACACAAAAATCATGAGAGGTATTAAACAATTTTAAAGATAGGCACGGAGTGACCCCCAGAGATGAACACACCCATCTGGTGTTATTTGCAGGAATTAACCACTTATGTAATTGATTCCCGCTCTCAGTGGTGTTGCATAAATCACTTTTCCCTCTTGGAACTATGCCTATACATCTGCCTTTTCCTGTAACCTGAGTTAAAGTTATTCCAATCTCCTGACCCCAGTTGCACTTGGAAGGATTTGTCTCATTTGAGTATTCAGGCCTTCCCATATCTCCTATAGCTTCATAATATGGAGGCTTAACACTTACACACAGCCAGCATCCTTCAGTTATATCGGGATTAGTTTGGTTCAGTACCTGAAAGCTAGCATTTATGACTTTCCACATCCCACTCACGGGTGCAGCTATGTTACCTTTAGTAATGCTAGGGAACAAAGTTGAGGAAAGTGTTTCTTACGCTCACACTTTTGGTAAGTTGCACGGGGCCCGGTGTACTCTGGATCTCTAGATTCTTTTTCGATAATCCTGTGTTGGGTCCGACAAGTCGGGGTGTTTCGGGTGGCCTTTCTTTCTTAATTAAAATGAGTCCTCCCCTGTCGGCCCCACTCTCGTAATATCTTACTCCCCATGTTTTTCCCGTGATCCACCCGGGATCATCTGGATTAGTTACATTCATCCACAGGAACGTGCAATTTCCATGGAAGGACGGACTACCTCTACGTCCAAGCTGGACAGTATGCCCAGAACTGCTATATGTCTTACAACCCTTGGGTCCAAATTGCACAGTAAGGTATTTATCTTTACCCGCCCCCGGATTCCAAGCCGATGCAATAGTTTCGCAACCCCAATGAGCACAATAATAGTGGGCTGGGAAGTTACAGTAACCTCTCCCTGGATTTGAGGCCGGACAAAAATAGAAATCCGACTGATTATTACACATGGCGCCCCCAGCTGCACCAAGATTTGTTATATTGCAAAGGTCAGTCTTAAAACTGGGGGCGCCAGCCGTGGTGATTTCTTGTACGATGGAGGCATCGTCCCACCGTATCAGGCTCCATTTGAAGGGCAGATGCGGGTGATGTTGCGTTGCCGCACAAGTTGCGAGCATTACAAGGATCCCTATGTACTGTAAGGGACGGCCGAGACCCATTTTCTTCTATTTTCTCCCCACTATTCACTCCTCTGCCTCGCTCGTCAGTTGGGTTGCAGCCAACTACGAGGTTTGGGTTCTTCTCGGCAGCAGTAGTGTTCTTCAGGGGTCTTTTATTATTAGGGTCTCTGCTTCCACCCACAGTACACAAAAATACCTATCGGGCTCGTCGTAGAGTGAGCTTTAGATCTCCAGCACCTGGAGCAACCTCCCACTTCTCATCACGAATGGGTCCTTTCACACGGCTGGCATGTGTCCATCCTTTTTCTGCAGTCCGTATTGCCGTTTCTGTAGTGAGTAAAACAACATAGGGGCCTTCCCATTGTGGTGTTAATGAAGCCTCCTTCCATGTTTTGACTAAAACTTTATCACCTGGCTGTATGTTATGTATTGCCATGTCTAACGGAGGGCGCTGCGCAATTAAGCCCTTCCTCTGTAACTCCCTTCTCCGGTTCATTAGCTGTATTAAGTAAGGCTTGATTTGATCATCCTGCAAGCGAGGGTGATCGAGAGGTACCTCTAAATCATAAGGCATGCCATATAGCATTTCAAAGGGTGAGATTCCCAGATCTGTCCTGGGTTTAGTACGTATATTTAGCAAGGCTAGTGGTAAGCATTTTATCCAAGAAGTCTTTGTTTCTAACATAAGCTTAGTAAGTTGCCTCTTAATTTCCCCATTCATTCGTTCTACTTTCCCCAAGCTTTGAGGATGCCAGGGAGTGTGATATTCCCACTTAATTCCCAGAGTCTTCATAGTGTCTCGGGACACTCTTGACACAAAGTGTGGGCCTCGATCGGAATCAATTGTTTCTATTACCCTGTATCTGGGTATGATGTTTTCTAGTAATATCTTTACTATGGTTTGAGCTGTAGCCCTTGCCGTAGGGAATGCTTCAACAAAATTTGTGAGGTGGTCTACAATGACCAATAAGTATTTATGTCGTCCTGTTTTTGGGAGTTCGGTAAAGTCCAATTGAATCTTTGCAAAAGGCCGATGAGCCAATTCTCGTCCTCCCGGGACCCTTTTTCTCATGTGTTGAGCATTTACCCTTCGACAAGTTATGCAGTCATTTACAATCCTTTTTGCTATATTATAAATTCCTATACACATATAATTTGTGGCGAACTGATCCACCAATGCCTGAGTTCCCCAGTGCGTCTGTTCATGAAACCTCCGTAGCACCCTCATAGCTACTGATTTTGGTAATATTTCCCGTCCATCAGGCAGTACCCACTTTCCTTTATCATGTTCTCGAATCCCCATTTGTATCATCTTGTCCTTTTCTGCGGTAGTGAAACAGAGCAGGGGGAGGGGAATGGGTCCACTTGACCACAGGGAGTTAGCCGGCCCGCACTTGTAGCAGTTTTTATAAGGCGGGCTCTCTTCCTCAGAACAATTGCATTCAATCCCATCAACTCCCCATTCACTCCAGCAATCATAGCACGGAAATTTCTTTAAATCCTCCCCCTTTCCACAGTTCGGGCAATCAGCCCTTTTTGTCACCTCATATTCACACATGAGTGCTCCCCGTTTCGCTTCCTGGTCTGCCAAATTGTTTCCCCTAATTTGAGGGCTTGTTCCCTTCTGATGTCCTTTAACATGTACCACAGCAATGTCTTTTGGTTCCCATACAGCCTGTAAGACTTGGGTAATTAACTCCTCGTGAACCAGTCCTTTCCCTTGAGAATTAATTAGTCCCCTTTCTTCCCATATTTTCCCAAAGGTATGAATTATTCCATATGCATATTTAGAATCCATGTATATTGTTCCGCTTTTATCCCTTAGCAGCTTCAGGGCTCTTAGCATTGCATATAGCTCGCAGGCCTGTGCTGACCAACTCGGGCTCAGAGGGCCTGACTCTATTACCTCGAATGTTTTTCCATTAACCAATGCATATCCTGATTTTCTTTTCCCTTCAACTACCCTTGAGGATCCATCTACATATATCCGTTCCCCTAAGGGTAATTCTACATCTTCCAGGTCAGGTCTTAATTTTACCTGCTCTTCTATATTTCTAAGGCAGTCATGTTCGGGTTGCTCACTCGGTTCACCATAAAGAAATTGGGCGGGGTTCTGCACTCAGGTTGTTTCTAGTGTTAATCTGGGTGAAGATATCAAAATTCCCTCATATTTCAGCAACCTTGCATCTGTAATCCATTTTTCAGCTTTTTGTTGTAACACCCCACGTATATTGTGGGGGGATATAACTTTAATTTCACCTCCAAAAGTAACCTTTTGAGCTTCTTCTACTAACAGGGCAGCTGCTACTACCACTTGTAAACAAACAGGCCAACCCCAGCTAACGGGGTCCAATAATTTTGACAAATAAGCCACCAGTTTTTTACTCCCTGCCCACTCCTGGGCAAGCACACCGTAAGCGATTCCTTCTGTACTATTTTCAAATAGGAAAAATGGTTTCTTTAATTCCGGGAGACTCAAAACCGGGGGGTGCATAAGTTCTTTTTTTAATTTTTCTAGTTGCCCCTCGTCTTCTTCTGTCCATTTGAGTAACCCATCCTTATTTAATTTATTGTATAAGAATTTAACTTTCCCGCTATAGTCCTCTATCCATTGCCTACAGTATCCAGTTAGCCCTATTAACTGCCTTACTTGCCGCTTGGTGGTTGGGGCCTTTAAAGCCAATATTCCCTTGACCCTTTCTGGGTCTAACCTTTTTGTTCCTTTATTTAATATGTGACCCAAATATTTTACTTCTTCTTCTACAAACTGCAATTTTGACTTGGACACCTTTAATCCCTGTGACCCCAGAAAATTTAATAAACTTATACTAGCTTGTCTTACGGTGTCCTCGTCCTTTCCCGCTATCAACAAATCATCTACATACTGTATCATTGTAGTTCCCGGTATTTTGTTGTATCCCTGTAAAGTTTGCTCAAGAGCTTGCCCAAACAAATTGGGAGATTCTGTGAATCCCTGGGGGAGAACTGTCCACCTTAATTGCTGTTTTATTCGGGTGTCAGGATCCTCCCATTCGAAGGCAAAATAGTCCCTAGATCCTTTGTCTAAGGGGCATGCCCAAAATGCGTCTTTCAAATCTATAATGCTGTACCACTTATCGTCTGGGTGTAATTGGCTCAACAGAGTATGCGGATTTGCTACCACCGGGAATCTAGTTACAGTTCTCTTATTAATTCCCCTTAAATCATGTACTAACCTGTATTTACCATCTTTCTTTTTTACTGGTAGGGTAGGCGTATTGAAGGGAGACATACAGGGCTCTAATAAGCCTTGTTGTAATAACCGTTGAACTTCAGGTTTTAATCCTTTTCTGTCTTCTTCGGACAAGGGATACTGTTTTATTCTAACCGGCACTTCCGGATTACTTATGGTTATCTTAAAGGGTTTTATATTTAGTTTGCCCACACTCTCAGGAGTGTACCAAACCTCAGGGTTAATATTTTCCTCATCCTCTATCCGGAGAGGACACAATTTAATTTCCAATTTTCTACCTACTACCTCTAATCCTATTCCCAATTCTATTATTAAATCTCTACCCAGTAAGTTATATTCGGCCTCTGGTACTAGGAGCAACGATCCAATGCCTAGCTTGGAGTCCGATTCAATCACAACTCCTTTTATGACAGGAACCCCAAAGGGCTCCCCTTTTGCTCCTATTACTTGTACCTTTTCTGAGGATGCTTCACATCCTGTGGGTAGAGTTTGGACTGTTGATCTTTCAGCCCCTGTATCTACGAGGAATTCTACCTCCTCGCGCTGGGGACCCACTTTCAACTTTATCAAGGGCTCATTCTTTTTCCGGATCCCCAGCAAGTAGAGCCCCTGACACCCCTATTCACTTTTAAACATCCTTTCATCCTCTTTTCTCTGTCTGCATTCCCTTTTCATGTGACCCTTCTTATTGCAGTAGAAACAGGTCACATCTCTTTGCCCCACATTATCTTTTCCTCCCTTCCTGAATCTCCCGGGTGTTGATTCAGGCCTTCTTTTTAGTTCGCTTTCTCTCTTCCCTTCTCGTACTGCAGCTACCATCATTCGCACCTGTTTCTTCTCCTTCTCATCTTCTCTTCTAACGTACACTTTCTGTACCTCTCTCAGAAGCTCATCCAAGCCTCTGTCTTGCCAATCCTCAATCTCTTCTAACTTCTTCCTGATATTTGTCCAGGACTTGGCCACAAACTGAGTTTTAAGTAACGCTTCCCCTACCGGGGTTCCTGGATCCAAACCACTATATAGTTGCAAACTTTTCCTTAGCCTCTCTAACCATTCCGTTGGGGTTTTATCTTTCTTTTGCTGTTCGTTAAAGGCTTTGTTTATATTTTGTCCTCTGGGGACTGATTCCCGTATCCCTTGAATTATAATAATTCTCAGATCTTGCATGTGACCCCGGTGTACGGGATCCTGATTATTCCAATTTGGCGACTGCATTGGCCATTTAATATCTGCAGCCGGACCTTGCTGGTGCTGCTGGTCCCAAATTCGCATACCAGCGCGCCGAATCATTCCTCTTTCTTCTGATGTAAAGAGGATTCCCAGGATGGACTGTAATTCCTCCCAGGTATATATATTTGGACCCAGGAATTGATCTACCTGTCTGAATCATTCCTCTTTCTTCTGATGTAAAGAGGATTCCCAGGATGGACTGTAATTCCTCCCAGGTATATATATTTGGACCCAGGAATTGATCTACCTGTTCTGCTACTCCCAGTGGGTCTTCCAACAAGTTTCCCATTTCTTTCTTAAAATCTTTAACATCCCCTGAATTAAGGGGGACAGCTACATATCCCATCCCTGGCTGGGGTCCTCCCATTGCTATTTCTCGCAACGGATACAATCCTTCTCCTAGGTCAGATTTTTGATTTCTTGCCCTACTTCTAGTTATTGGCCCTTGTACCTCATTATCTGACTCTGATTCTCCTGACATTGTTGGTTCAGAAAGTCCATTAAGGACAGGGGCCGTTGGCGCGGGCGGTGGTACATAGGGCGGGGGCGATGTTAGGACTTCTAAGTCTCTCTTCTTCTTATCCCGCCCTCCTTTTTCTTTTAGTGGATATAAATGCATCCTTATATCTGAATTTATCCAGAGGTGCACATGCTCGCTTTCCTCCAAACTAAAAGGTTCTTTAGAATTTACATAGGTGTTAAGAGCCTGACATACCCAATCCTCAAAGGAACCAAGTGGGGGCCAGAAAACACTGTCCCCTTTTATGGGCTTATTACCCCATACTTCAATACAGTAATGAATCATTTTAACTTTACTCTTTCCCCGCCTAGAAGGGGATTTATCCCAATGCTTAATCATTAAACCTAACGGACTATCGGGGGGAATAGAGGGTATTGCTGCACCGCTACGTCCCCCTCCCATGGAGTCAGAAGGCTTACTTTTCTTCTGCCCCATCTTCCAAAGCACCACACACACACTCACACACTCCCCCTTTTCGTGGCCCAGTCCCTCGCGGGATGTGGGAACCGCACTACAGAGGGGTCCGCACTCGCTTCGTCCGCGATTGGACGTCTCGTTCGTTGTGCTCCGGGATCACCAACCCCAACCGAATGGATCACCGGCCTATACTTACTCAATCCTGAGTCTTCATTCGGTCTTCGTGCACAAAGATTACTTGGGGTTTTGCCAGCTTTATTTGCTTGTGCCTAATTTTGGGTTCGTCGGTGAAGGGCTTGAGCGGGATTTCCCGTTCCGTGGCCGCCGAAATCGGCGGGGCGCCTCCCCTGGAAGGGATTCCCAGTCAGTCCACCTTCATCCGAGTCACGGCACCAAATTTGTTATAAGCGAGACCATACAAATATCTTGGTCTAGCAAAATATTTTATTAATCAAGTAAGCAGGCACAAGCAAAACAGCGCTGGACGGCTGGGGAGTCTCCGCTCCACCACAGCATGCAACTTCCCTTTCCAGAGTCTCTGTTTTATAGCATTCAAGTTCCGGCTTGTTGGGACTTGTCGAGTCGTCTGAGGCTGCGCAGTCCATTGCTGAGGAGGGGGTCGTTACTTCCTCTGGCGATCATGCGTTGTGCTCGTGTTCAGGTGGGGGGAGTGAAGCACGAAACAGGATGTCTTGTGGTGGGGTATTTCACAGGGTCTTTTGTTTTAACAAGGATGTTTACCTGACACCCCCTTCCCCGCTATCTACTTGCTTAATCCTCCCTCCATGACAAGGCCGTAAATTGCGAAACCTTATCTCCTTAGCTGATTATTTATTTTACAGACAATGAACAAATCCTCTGTAATTCATCACATGGTTAAAATGGTTTAGGAGGCTTTGGCCCTGATTCAGTAAAGCCCTTAAGTCTAAATGCTACCTTTTCTTATTAGTCTCAGTGGAACTATTCATGTGAATTCAACTAAGCCTGAGCTTACTGACCTTGCTGGACCACTGGCTTTATGACAGGTGGGGAGATGAAATGGTCACTCCTAAAAAGGCTGTTGATGTAATAGTGGTACAGAAATTGTGTGTCACCCTAGGCTAGAAAGTTCTGACAAGTGTATTTCTTGAATTCTTAACACTCTCTATAGAGGGAACACAGCATAGACTCCTCCAAGGTGGTGAAAAGTCAGTGCTCCAGCATTAAACCTGTTTATAAACATATGAAGTGATACTGTGTGGATGACGATCAAGTTCTCAGCTGGAGATACTGTGTGGGTTGCTACATCTCTGGAAATGGTTCCCAACTTTGTTACCAGGAGTTGCCCAACGTTAGACAACTGAATGCACTGTTAGGACCTAACTAAGTGTTTGGCTGTATGGGGTCGTCGTGTGTCTTGTAGACAGCACTATTTCAATACTGAGGAACTGAATCTCCTGGTTGTCTGCATTGAGGCTTATGGGTTACTCAGGAGGCCCACCAAGCTCAGGGTGAATAAACTGCTGTGCTATGTGCTAAGGGCAACAAAAGCAGCCCCATTGTCTCCTTGAGGAAATGGGTAGCTGAATTCAACAATCTGGTATTTGCTTGTCATCTTTTACATGTGTTTCTGCTGATGACGTCTCTAGGAAAATCATAAAGACAACTATTTAAAATGGCAAATCACAAACCCCATACTTTTTTCCCCTAATTTGTGGTACTGGTGGTATCAGAGCAACAAATGAAGAGCATCTTAGCCGTTCATTAAATGAGTGCTTTTCTCTACAGAAACAGTATAGTCCTTCAAAGCGGTTACTTTACTATCAGCTTGCAGCTTGACGACAGAAGTATCTTGGTTGAGCTTTCCACCCTGTGACATGGAAACTTCTAACTGCTGTTGCTTTTCAGTTCACTTTCTGGGGTGCTCTGGGACAGCATTTTCTGCCACAGGTATTCTGTGGCCAATGTCTGTCCTCAAAGATAGCAGCATGTGTCTGAGTGCAGAAATGTTGCCTGCCTTCAGTCCTTTCACTCAAAATCCTGTGTCTCAGATTCCTTCATTTGAAGGTTCAGCCCTACTTAAGCTGTTTGTTTAAGGGGTAGAGCATTTACTTCTCAGTTCAGATTCAGAATGGGAAAAGATGTGCTGTCCTGCTTTTTTCAGATGTATCAGGAAAGTAAAGAAAGGAAAAGAGTTGCAGCTCTGTATTGTTGTGTATTCCAGCATCCTTTTTCTTGTAGCTGATCAGTAACAATTACTGTTCTATTTCTCAAACTAGCACATCTGTCTCCAAATGCGAATTTGTATTTCAAGGTGTCTGAAAACACTGGCAACATAGTTGAAAACTTCATTATGCAGAAGCACAAAGCAAATGTTAGACTTGACTTACCCAAAGAAATGTTTTGGTTCAAAGCTAGTAAAATAATCCCAGTCTTGTTTATTGTGTATTCAAGAATAGGGCAAAAATTACTTAATTGATATATACCAAAAAGTAAATGGGTGGTATGGAAGTGACTTTACAAAAAGAGAATAACCATTTTGGAGAGGAAACTGGCAGCATGTGACAGCTGTTATTTGGTTTGTTGGCAGTCTGCTGATGTCTGGCTTGGACTGGTAGCTTTACAGCAGCCTAGTTCATGGCCAGAGGATATTATAGTGCTGTAAAAGTGAGGTACAGCAGTAGTGAGTTAAGACTGCTGTGTTTCTTCAATGGCTGTGGCAAGGGTATTTTAGTGCAGTTAAGTTGGAAAATGACCCATTTTGAAGCCATCTTGTCTTAGCATCCCTGCTTTCCTTCTGAGATCCTAATTTATGGCTTGCTTTGACATGTTCATTGGAGGTGTAATCTGATTTTTATAAATAAATTGTGAATTGGAGGTTCTGATTTTGCAGGGTGCTGTTGTCTCTGCTTGGAAACCCCATCAGATTAAGCATCCACCTACCTGAACCACTTTTTAGGTTCTTGGCTGTGTGGCATAGCTCTAAATTTAGGCTTGAAAAATGCATCTCTGACTGTGGCATAGGCCATCAGACCTGTACCTACCTCAGTAGGTTGAGGCCTAGAGCATAGTAACAATTTACAGGTTCTGTCTGGATCCTCGTTATGTCCTGCAGTTACTGACATGTACCAAAGCTTGAAGTACTTCATGTGTTCCCCTATGAAAGGAAGAAGGGGAGATAGGAAGACGTTTGCCCATGCTTTCTGAGTGCCAGAAGTGCAGTGTCAAGTGTCACTCATCCTGATCTGGGAACAGGAAAGAAGTAGGCTATACTCGCCTTCCAAGCTCAGACTGAAATTGCAGTCCTTCAGTACTGGGCTGCAAGTCTGCCATTCGACTGAGAAACTGTTTTAATCTGACCTGGAAACTGAAGAGATTAGTAAGGAACCACAACAGTACACAAGACAACCGTACATGATCGCACACTCAGGCTGTCCCAGAGCCGGTCCCAGAGTATTTATAAGAGAAATACAAATCAGATGACACATAATGCAATTTGCTTACTCTACGACCAGATACTCAGCCAGTCCTGAGCCGCCACTCACCCTGGCCAGCACCTTTTATATACTGAGCATGGTATGATATATGGTACAGAATACACCTTTGGCTACTTAGGGTCACCTGTCCTGGCTGTGTCCCTTCCCAGCTTCTGGTGAAAATTAACTCTATCCTAGCTAAACACAGGACACAGGGATGGGGAGCAGAATGAAGCCCTCATAATCCAAGGGAAAATGGTTACTAACCTGCTACACTGCTTGGGCACACACAAGTCTATGGGGCCAGATGGAATCCATCCAGGGGTACTGAGGGAGCTGGTGGAAGTGCTCACCAAGCTGTTTGCCATCATTTATCAGCAGGCCTGGCTAACCAGGGAGGTCCCAGTTGACTGGAAGTTTGCAAATGTGATGCTCATCTAAAACAAGGGCCAGGAGGAGGGATCCATGGAAACTACAGACCTGTCAGTCTGACCTCAGTGCCAACAAAGGTTAGGGAGCAGATCATCTTGAGTGCCGTCATGCAGCATATACAGGACAACCAGGTGATCAGGCCCAGTCAGCATGGGTTTATGAAAGGCAGGTCCTGCTTGACTAACCTGATCTCCTTATATGACAAGGTGACCCGCTTAGTGGATGAGGGAAAGGCTGTGGGTGTTGTCTGCCTAGACTTTAGTAAGGCCTTTGACAACATTTCCCACAGCATTCTCCGGGATAAACTGGCTGCTCATGGCCTGGACAGGCATATACTTCGCTGAGTACAAAACTGGCTGGATGGCCAGGCGCAAAGAGTCGTGGTGAATGGAGTTAAATCCAGTTGGTGGCCAGTCACAAGTGGTGTTTTCCAGGGCTTAGTTTTGGGGCCAGTTCTGTTTAATATCTTTATCAATGATCCGGAGAAGGGGATCCAGGGCACCCTCAGTCAATTTGCAGACGACACCAAATTCGGTGGGAGTGTTGATCTGTTTGAGGGCAGGAAGGCTCTACAGAGGGATCTAGACAGGCTGGATCAATGGGCCGAGGCCAATTGTATAAGATTCAACAAGAGTAAGTGTTGGGTCCTGCACTTGGGTCACAGCATTCCCATGTAGTGCTACAGGTTTGGGGATGAGTGGCTGGCAAGCTGCCCGGCAGAAAAGGACCTGGGAGCAGCAGTGTGCCCAGGTGGATAAGGTGGCCAACAGCATCCTGGCTTGTAGCAGAAATAGCGTGGCCAGCAGGACTAGGGAAGTGATCGTCCCCCTGTACTCAGCACTGGTGAGGCCGAACCTTGAATACTGTGTTCAGTTTTGGGCCCCTCACTACGACATTGAGGTGATAGAGCATGTCCAAAGAAGAACAATGAAGTTGGTGAAGGGTCTAGAGAACTTTATGAGGAGCAGCTGAGGCAACTGGGGTTGTTTAGTCTGGAGAAAAGGAGGCTGAGGGGAAACCTTATTGCTCTCTACAACTACCTGAAAGGAGGTTGTAGCGAGGAGGGTGTCGGTCTCTTCTCCCAAGTAGCAAGTGATAGGACAAGAGGAAATGGCCTCAAGTTGTGGCAGGGGAGGTTTAGATTGGATATTAGGAAAACTTTCTTGACTGAAAGGTTTGTCAAGCACTGGAACAGGCTGCCCAGGGAAGTGCTTGAGTCACCATCCCTGGAGGTATTTAAAAGATGTGTGGATGTGGTGCTTAGGGACATGCTTTAGCAGTGGATTTGGCAGTGCTAGGTTAATGGTTGGACTTGACGATCTTAAAGGTTTTTTCCAACCTAAACAATTCCATGATTCTGTGATCTCTTTGGTCATTTTGGGTCAGCTGTCCTGGCTGTGTCCCCTCCCAAAATCTTGCCCAGCCCCAGATTACTGGTGAGGGGGGAATGTTGGAGAGAAAGCCTTGATGCTGTGTGAGCCCTGTTCTGCTGTAGCAAACCACTGGTGTGTTATCGACACCTTTGTAGCTACCAATACAGCGCTATGAGGGTTGCTATGGGGGGAATTAATTCCATCTCAGCCAGACCAAATACAAGGATAAAACAGTATTATATTTTTGAAGCTTTTCAATAAGTACTTGAGAGGTTGTATATATGAAAAGCAAAACAAAGATAATCTAGTGGTCAAAAAGATTTGATGTCTTTGCTATCTTCTTAAGCATGGTTTGTTTCCTAGGTGGACTCCGTAACGTACACGATGCCACTGTCTTCAGGTTAAAATGGATGTTAATTGTTAATGAGATATCCAATCTATACAGCTTTCAGTGGGAGCCATCAGCCAATTACGCCTGGAGTGTGTATCCTCCTCATAGATGTACTAGAGCTGAAGGGAGTATGCTCAGAGCTGCACTACACAGTCAGCTGCTTCATTATTATACAGAGGATCTGATGCTGCTGACTTTAGCTTGCTGTCCTTAGTATTCCTGGTTATTTCTAAAAGCCATTGTAGCAGGCTTTGATGTGATTGCTTTCTCCATTCCTCAAGAGCAATGGCTGCTCTTAACTGCAGTGCAACAGAAACATGAGTAGTACCACTGTGGCATATTAACAGGGAAAAGCCTCATGAGCCAATGTGAGTCCTTGGCCCACACTGACTGGCACTGAGTATGGGCCAAGGAGGGCAACGCCTTTGCTTCTCACAGCAACTGAACACGGTTTTTGACACAAAATAGAGAAAGCACCAATATAATTGCTTAGTGGTAAATAACAGCATCTCTGCTGAAAACACCAACTTTAAATGGCTGTCAAAGAATGCACTTAGATTTCAGAGGTCTCATGTAAGATTTTGTAAGATGATTGCCTCTCCTGCTTTAAAGTAATTTTTCTTTATGCTTATTTCTTGGGCTTTAACAGGCCTTAATAACTATCACTGATTATTCCAGGATTTAATAATAGTATGTGAGAAATGAGGGTAACACTGTCAAACTATTATATTGTTGTTTACTGTTACTGTATACTGTTGTATATGTTACACTGTTGTCAAGTTGTTGGGGGGTGAACAGTTATTCTTTGGAATGGGTATTCAGGCAGGTACCTTCCTGTGAATGTTACTTATGAAAACACCACCACACCAGACTTTCATAAAGATCCTACCTGGGGTGAACTTTTCCTTAGTTTTAACCATTAAGATATCCTCCAAAGCCCATTCCTTTCTAAATTGCTGTCTTAGCCAACAAGAAATGCAAAAAGCTGCTACAGTCTAGAGGGAGCTTATGCCACTCTTTCTGCATGGTCTTTGGGGTATGTATATATTGCACTGATATCACAAAACTGAAGAACTTAAATGACCTTTTTTCTTACTGGTCTATACTGGAGGCTTGGCAACTACCATTTTTAAATGACGTGTTGTAGAGAATTGTTATTGGGTGAGTAATAAGGAAAAAACGGGCTGCAGGATTCTGAGTGCTCACCTTGAGAAAGTAATGGGAGAGTCCTGCTCCAAAAACACTGATGTAGTTTTGCTTCTAGGTTACACTCATGAAGTGCTGAGTGTTAACTACAGGAATTACTTGAGATCCCTAGCTTAGGTTTGACAAGGTCAGGGTCACACACACAGAAGACAGGATCTGAGCTTTCCTTAAATGTAAGATAAGCAAAGAACAGTAATAAAGCTACTTGAAAATAAAACACTAAAAATTTATTTTTTTATTAGTCTGGCATGTTCTTTAGTAAAAGTTTGTTGCCTGCTCTTTTTTTGAACCAGAGAAGACAGTCATGAGTAGTTACTGGTTTCCTGCCTATAAGCAGTGCCTTTTGCATGTCTGGTTTGTCTTTCCACATGTCACAGATTTCCTGTTTATCTTGTGTTCTGCCATTGCAGTAGGAAGGAAATCCAAATTCTAAGTATTTATTTCTTTGACATGAGCTATCAAAATTAGGACTAGAAGTCAAACCAATAAACTGTTCTTCATCTGCTAGCGTATTGATGAAGGGGTCAACAGCAAGGGGGCAGAATTTGCAAGTGGCATACAATTATATGTTAGCAAAAACTAGAAAAGAGTTTGCAGTGCATTGGCAGGACCTCACAGAGCTGCAAAGATTTGAAGACTCATAGCAGATGAGATTAAATTCAAACCAGTGCTGGATAGTGCATGTTGGAAGTAAAAATTATAGCACTGATGTGGTTGACTTTATTGTGAGCAGCCAGGAAGAAGAGCAAGTTTTTAGTATTAACAATTCAATGAAAACAGATGTTCTTTGCATAGCAGGAGTTAGAGAATTGCATATTTATACAGTTAACAAGATGGTTCCAGGTTACAATGCATTTGGTACTATAGAAATGCATAAAGGAGTTCTGCACTTAGGCTTCTGGCAGCAGAGAGATCCTGCTAGGGCTCCATTTGTGCTTTCTCAACTTGGGCAGGTTATTTCTCCGACACACAGGATAAGAGTACAGGATCATCAAACTGGGAGCATTGCCAGTCTGACAGGGTTGGCAGACCCTGTTTCTTCATCTGAAATACTGCAACGTGCTACCTTCAGTGGTTATGATAGTATCCTGAATTGTTGCAAGAAAAAATTTGGTTTCTCAATAGAGGGGCGAAGAGTTTAGTGTTACAATCTTCCTTGAAGATTAGAGCAGCAACATGCAAACAAGCTGAGATCTGGATGAAGGGAAGAGAGGAGGGAATCCTAAACTTTGCAATTGGCCTGGTTTGTGTTGCCTATCATTGGCGTGGCGACCTGGTTCAGGAACGGCGCGACGACCAACCCCAGGTCGCTCGGTCCATCAGCTCGCGGACACCAATGTGGTGGACGGCAAATGGCGTTTATTGGTGGGCGACATAGCATTATATAGCTTGGGTTTACAACATCACATCCGTCTGCTTACGTCGTAAATTAAACACTATTGGCTATTAGGAGAGGGGTCTTATCTTTCCGTACAGCGCGACATCTTCCGGCCGCCAGGCCCTAGCTATCTACATTTCCCCCCTCCCTATGCATAAGTAAATTAGTTAAAATATAACAATTCTAAGAATAAGGTCTATTTCTATTCTTATTCTATATTATATGACACTCTTAAAAAGTATATGTTATAAATTTGAATAAAAAAGATAAGGCACAATAAACGGGTGGAAGTTAGGGGGTAACCGTTAGTAATGGGGTGTTAAGTCGGGGTAACTTCAGGGATAACTGGGGGTAACACTGAGTAAATGCATTCTTAAAGCAGTTGTTGGTGTTCTACCAACATAATGTTGACCTTCTCTAGTCGGCTTTTGACAAATGACACGAGCCTATTTAGTATGCAGAGTCCAAAGATCAGTGCCATCGTGATCATTGCGATTGGCCCTGATGTTATTTGAGTTGCGATAACTTGGTGATTCTCAAATCGAAGGAGGGACCATTTAAATGGCTGATGGTAATTGTAATTTGATTCTGCCTTTCCTGTAGTAACAAGCCCCAGAGTCAAGATCACGCAGAGGCATCGCAGTTTGTCAACTTCTCTCGCCACTGGGGTATACGGGTTACAGGGGTGTCCGATGATTCGGTCCTGTGAACAAAAACTTACAGTTTTCATTAGTTTTATTCTGGAAGTCCGGTTTAATGGACTTAAGCGGACACCACTTAACTTTTCCATCTTTTTTGACAGCGGCATAGTGTCTGACCCGGAGTCGGAACTCGACTGACTGGTTACTTCCGGATTCCAGCGCCTTTTTGTTGGGCTCTGGCCCCGCCCACTTCCCTTGCGGGCGGACCGTTCCCTCCCTCTTGACCCGCCCCGCCTTCTGATCGGCAGGGTGTTTGCCCTATGAGGGCATTTTTTCCGATAGCCACTCTGATTGGGTTTCCGCCCCTCATTCACGCCCCCCTCCTCTCCCCGGTCGTCCCCCACCGCTTTTCTCCTCGTTCTCCTCCCCTTCTTGTTTGTGTGAGCTTATTGATTTTAGCGCTTCCTCCCTGTTCCTGCCGGGGGCATCCTGGCCCCGCCCTTCTTCTTTGTGCTCGGCGCCATCTTGGGGCGCGTAGGGCGGTGGTGTAGCCCAGATTTCTTTAGATTCTGATTTTTTCGCGGTGCTCCTGGCCTCCTCGGCTGGCGCACCCCAGAAGGATTTAGCTCGTTTTTGTCCTTCCGTAAGTGGGTCGGGGTTTGGGAATTGAGGGGACGTGTCACCCTCTTGCAGATCTTTAGGCTCAGCAGAATCACCAGTGTCTGGGGGGTGCAAAGTCTGTGTGGCTGCCCCGACTCCCAATTTCGGGGTGGCTAGCAAACAGTCCTTTGCCGCCCTCCAGGTCTCCTGTTCTTGTATGGCCTTCTGCAGGGCGTGTACAACTTTCCCCCACGACTTAAGGTTTTTCCCACGACCCGAGGACATCGTCTCCTCGGCTAACGCTTTAGTGCACTTATCCCACACTTCAGGGTGGAGAATATCCACCGGCTGGTCAATGACCCCAATTTGTAAAAGTCTTGCAACTGCGAGAGTAAAATCTTTAGGTTTACAATCAATACCCCACTGTTTATGTAATTGAGATATGACCTTCACAAGGGCTTCCATCCTCCTTGTTGGTCCGGGAGCGTCCTCCCCGCCGGGCTGGTCCTGCCGCTTCGGCCACCGTTCACCCGATTCCAGGCGAGTTTCCCGGGTTTCGGCACCACTTGTTGCCTATCATTGGCGTGGCGACCTGGTTCAGGAACGGCGCGACGACCAACCCCAGGTCGCTCGGTCCATCAGCTCGCGGACACCAATGTGGTGGACGGCAAATGGCGTTTATTGGTGGGCGACATAGCATTATATAGCTTGGGTTTACAACATCACATCCGTCTGCTTACATCGTAAATTAAACACTATTGGCTATTAGGAGAGGGGTCTTATCTTTCCGTACAGCGCGACATCTTCCGGCCGCCAGGCCCTAGCTATCTACAGGTTGGTTGGTTTGTTTGTTTGTTTGTTTGTTTGTTTGAAACTCTTCCTCCTAATAGTGACCATATAATGCCATCTATGTGTTAGGCACTTTGGGGACTTAGACTAAATTTTGCATTACTCGTTTGGTATACAGTACTGTGTGTACAGGATGGGATTGTGGCTAGGGCCTGTTTCTGGAGGATCGGCATTTCTGTGGTGATATCCTTCTGTTGGCAAACTAGTAAAAAAGCATTATATAGGCAATAAATGCCTGTTAGACTTGATGTCTCACTTCAATGATTAGTGATTTCCAGCTAATTCTCAAGTAGAAGATCAGTTCTTATCCTCCTACTGCTTTGGATTCATAATAATAACTCTTCTAAAATTTCTGCATCTTGTCACAGAAATTTTCTGTGTTAGGTGAAATTGTTGTTGAACTCGTTGAGAGGAGGCAGCTTTGGTATGTAGGACTGAGCTTCAGAGAACTGAGTTTGTAGTGTGTTCTGTAGCATGAGCTGCTGTTTTTGAAAACAGTGAAATGGCCCCTGAAGAATAACTAACCATCCTTTTCCATGTCTGTGGCTCAGAATCATGTGTTTAAAGGCACAAAATCCTGGGGGATTGATGGAATTCTGAGGGCCTGTTTGTGTTAAAGATTTATCAGACTGGAGCAGGAGAGCAGGAGGGGGAACAGGAAGAGAGGCAGCTGAATTAGAACAGAAAGAGAAAATGTACAGGAGCAACATATAAGGAATATGAAATGTAAAATAGGAATGTGGCAAATACTTGATATGAGTTTATATTCTTATCCAGAGAGTACTGCTATGACCCTCTTCACAGAGAGCGACAAAGGTGAATGCTTGGGGCATTCCCACCTACAGTGAGAGCTGATGGGAAGTAGGACCTGTCCCAGCTCCCTGTCCAGTCAGGTTTTTTACCCTGGACTCCCTTGCTTCCACCACTGCCTCCCGCTGTCCTGCTCTCGCAGTAGCTGAGCTCCAGGCCCTCTTTGTTCCCTCTCAGCACACCTGCCTTGCCTAGCCATGTATACACTAGTCTCATCTGGCCCGCTGCTCTGTTACACCAGCATACATTCTCCTATCCCATCCCTTCTCTGGTGGTGGTCTCCTGCTTCTTAGTCTGACCCCAGGACACATCTCCCACTCAACCTGTGGCCCATTGGCTTCAGCGTTGACTTAAGCATGAATCCTCTCTTCCCCACTCTTTTTTTTTCCCCTCCAGCTCTTTTTTCACATACTCTTTCCTTTCTAAGTATATTTCCACTTTATTGACTCTACCTCCTCTAGTCTTTGAAGGTAGCTTCTGAAAAATCAGTCCATATCCAGGACATGTAGGAGCTGGTGACTAGTAAAATCCAAGACAAGGCATATTAATGATGGCTGCGTGAGATAGGAGATGCATTACATGAAAAAGAAGAATCTCTTCAATACAACTCTCAGGTTGCCATTACTAAGCAGCACGTTTTCAGTTAAACTTCAGTAGTTTCCTGGGCTGGCATTCAATCTCCTGGTTTTATTAACTGGCAGATTCCCAAAGAGACAGACAACCCTGATGACTAAAACAGGCTTTCTGATCTCCCACACTTAAATGGCAGTTGATTTATCTTGCTGATTTATCTTGCTGTTGTGATATATCTTCCCCACCCCAAGGGCATGTTGTTTAAAGAACAGTCCCAACTTGCTTGGGAATCATCTCTTCTGCTGCATTACCAATGCTGTGTTTGTTTGATGGTGTCTGCTGCGCTTCTCTTGAACAGCTGCAGATTGCTGTGACACCGTTCTGCTCAGCCCGCAACTGCCCCAGATCTCAGGCAGCTTCTGTGAGGGTGAAGAGGTAACGGGCTGTTGAGGGGCAATTTGATTTATTTTTTTTCCCCTTCTCCAACCCTTTTCAAACATGGACTTTTAAGACCAAGTCCAAGCAAGGCTGCCATGCTCTCTGGCAGGTTAACAGTTAGTGGAGCTCTGATGACTGACTGCTTCTGAGGAGTTGGCAGTTCTGTGCATGTAGCATAAAAAATCTGAACTCAGAATTGAGTTATTTTTTCTATTTTAAAAAAATCTGGTGTTTAAGTTGAAAAGAGATATACCTAGTAATGGAAATTGGCAAACCATTAGTACAGCAGCCCAAGGTCCAGGTCCACTCATTTAACACAAAATGCTGCCCACTTTCACTTCAGCTGCTCTTTATCACATACCATAGTTTTAAGCCTAGAGCTCTTACTGTAATTGATATTTATTTGTGCTATGTTCATTTCAGTTGATACATCAATTCATGCTAGGATTGGTTTCCAACTGGTAAATTTCAAAGCAAAATATTCAGGGTTTATGTTCAGATTTATACTGGTACAGTACAAGTTTCTACTTTCACCCTTCGCATTTTTCAATAAACTTACGAGCTCCTTCCTGGCATGTGTCTGCATCAGCCGGAGCTACAGGAGCTATGGTCTGATTGCCACCTTAGATGTTATCTTTTTAGCAGTTTGAGTGCCTAGGCAGAGGGAGTAAATATAGCTTAAAGATTACACATTTAGCTCATAACCTTTTGTTGCAGTACTCAAGCTACAATTTTTATTTTGTAACATCTGATTGACTTTGGAGATCCATGTAAACATAGATGATTTGTAAAGGTAGGGGTTTGAGTGTTGTGGCTCCCAATATTCAATGCCCTTAACACTTTCATGCATGGAATTCGCATTCCCCAAGTGGTCTGACACAGCACTGTTGTCATCCGCCCCCCCGCTTTCACCTCTAGATGTCCTGAGGCTATATTATTGCACATAGACTTTTGGGTGATTATATTAAATATAGTATGAAGCATACCTGCTATTAAAGTCAAGGCAAACTACTTCCAAGTTATTTATATGCTGATTCTATGCAGTGAGGTCTGTAGATTTCTCCTTCTTGCTTTGTATGGGCTGTGAAACAAAACTGAATTGTTCAATTGAATGTGCAAGGCATTTGACACTGTCCCGCACGACGTCCTTGTGTCTAAATTGCAGAGACATGGATTTGATGGATGGACCACTTGGTGGATAAGGAATTGGCTGGATAAAGAGTTGTGGTCAGTGGCTCAATGTCCAAGTGGAGAACAGCGACGAGTGGCGTCCCCCAGGGGTCAGTACTGGGACCGGCACTGTTCAACATCTTTGTCGGCGACATGGACAATGGGATTGAGTGCACCCTCAGCAAGTTTGCCAATGACACCGAGCTGTGTGGTGTGGTCGACACGCTGGAGGGAAGGGATGCCATCCAGAGGGACCTTGACAGGCTGGAGAGGTGGGCCCGTGTGAACAGCATGAAGTTCAACAAGGCCAAGTGCAAGGTCCTGCACGTGGGTCAGGGCAATCCCAAGCACAGCTATAGGCTGGGCGCGGAATGGATTGAAAGCAGCCCTGAGGAGAAGGGGGTATTGCTTGATGAGAAGCTCAACATGAGCCGGCAGTGTGCGCTTGCAGCCCAGAAAGCCAGTCGTGTCCTGGGCTGCCTCAAACGAGGTGTGACCAGCAGGTCGAGGGAGGTGATCCTGCCCCTCTACTCCGCTCTTGTGAGACCCCACCTGGAGTACTGCCTCCAGCTCTGGGGGCCCCAGTACAAGAAAGACATTGAGCTGTTGGAGCAAGTCCAGAGGAGGGCCACGAAGCTGATCAGAGGGATGGAGCACCTCTCCTCTGAGGACAGGCTGAGAGAACTGGGGATGTTCAGCCTGGAGAAAAGAAGGCTCCGGGGAGATCTAATTGCAGCTTACCAGTACCTGAAGGGGGCCTACAGGAAAGATGGTGAGGGACTGTTTATCAGGGAGTGTAGTGACAGGACAAGGGGTAATGCATTTAAGCTGAAGGAAAGTCAATTTAGATTAGATGTTAGAAAGAAATTCTTTACTGTTAGAGTGGTGAGGTACTGGAACAGGTTGCCCAGAGAGGTTGTGGAGGCCCCATCCCTGGAAGTGTTTAAGGCCAGGTTGGATGAGGCTTTGGGCAACGTGGTCTAGTGGAGGGTGTCCCTGCCCGCAGCACGGGGGTTCGAACTAGATGATCTTTGAGGTCCCTTCCAACCCAAACCTTTCACTAGTTACTTTCTGAACAGTTTTTGGTAGCAAAGCTATTGCACACCTACACACTTTCCATGTGAACAAAATAACAGCTGTCCTGATTATGGGGCTGCTGAAGCCAGCACACCAGGGAATGCATGAACCATGAAAATTGCCTTTCAAGATTGTATCTCTCTGTGTTCTCAGGAACACCCGGAAAATGTGCATTGAAGTTTGGCTTTATTATGTTTGCATAACCCATTACTTAATAACATGTGAATGTGGCCTTTCTATTATTTCAATTCACCATATGTTTGTGTGGTGATATAGGAAGCCTCGCCACAGCCCTTTTCTTCTATGAGTAATTTGAGGTGTTTGCATGTGTCCAGAACAGTCTTTTGTTTTACATGAATCTTCATTGGTTGTAAAGAAACATAGGAAAGAATTGCATGCACAGACAAAACCAGCTGTGATGAATAGAGCATATATTATGGGTATGGAGTATGGATCAGTACAAAAACCATATCTGATCAAGTTGGTCTTTAACCATACAGGGTCAGACCCAAGATGGCTATAGTCCACAACCTGTCCACTAACCCATTCAGCAGCCAACATATAAACACCTAGAGAGTGGTAAAAATGGGGCATGCTTAGGTGAGACTTGCCCCAACTACCTTCTGCTATTTTCAATATGTGGCTTTTTCTCAGCTGGGGGTGGATTTCTCTTCCACAAAATTGTTCAGTGTCCTTTTGAACTTAGGTCAGTTTTTGGGACCCAGAGTCATCCTCTGCAGTGAATTCCATGTGTCGTTCTCTTGTTAATTTTCAACCTGACTCCCAGTAGTTTGATTGACAGTCTGCTAGTTCTTGTTTGTCTCACTAACCAGGTATGAATTTGTAGATCTGCTGTCTCATATAGCAATAATCCTGCACAGAAAAGATATACACGGAGTCTTTTAAGACTGGGGACAAACCTAGTGACCTAGAGGGAGCATGCAGTGTTGGCTTTGTAGGAGTAGCCTTTAAATACCCTTCTGACTCTTTGGCTCATTTCAAACTGCTCTTTTTACTCTGTAATTGGCATTTCTGATTTTTTTCCCTAAAAATCTGATTTGAATACATCTTCTTTTCCTGTTCTCCAAATGTGATAATGATGTAAAGTTTCAGTGTAAATGTGGCAGCTCTCTTCTGAAAATATCTCTGTACAGTTGTAGATTTTTGCTCTTCTGATAACTTCTGACAACTTCAATGTTGGCTTGGCAGAACTGGGAGAGCATGACTTGGCCTTTCTACTTTCTGATGCTTGTTAACTAAAAGCCTTATTCAAACCCACTGAAATGAACATGTTGCCTTTGAATATGATCCATGGTTCTTGACTTCGTGCATAACCTCTTTACTCTACTCAAGACATAATACCCAATCTCATGAATCTTAGTGTGACTTTAGTTACAGAAACCTCCCACTTAAAGAAGAGGGAGGAGAGAGGTGGGACAGCACTGAGTTTGTGTGAACTACCTGAAGAAATAACCTCCTGAAAGATTCAGTTCTTGTAACCCCTCATTATGATCAACATTATGAAATGCATAATTATGTGGTGAAAGTAGAAGTACCTCGGTTGCTCAAATATCAAGTCATCTGCTACGGTACTACGGTAGTAATGCATCTCTCATTTTAGTCTCAGTAATACCTGACAAATCAATTTGGGTTTTTCTTTCATGGCCAATAGTCTTGTAATGTGAGAGTTCCCACTAAAAATCTGAATAGTCATTCAGCTGTGGAACCCCCTTTCTAAAATGACAATTTTCGATTGACCAAGCCACTTGAGAGATCACCAGAGGTCAAAGCATCACAGTGATTTGTTTTCAGAAGTGCAGTGCACCTGGCAGCTGCCATTGACATCAAAGGAAGCTTCCTGGTGCTCAGATCTCTCTGATTGATTGTGTAAATATTACCCCTCTCAGGAGAGTAACTTCTTAATGTTGTTTCAAATGCCTAATATCTCTTAGTTCCCAAAGACAGTTGCAGCTGCCAAGAGGCTGTATTTACTTTCTTAATTTCTGTGCAATTATCGCTAGCTTTTAAAAACTGCATATGCCTTAAGTTTCATTTAACATCTCAAGACCTCTAAAATAAGATATTAATGAAGACAAAGTTGAAGGTTTTTTGTTTTTTCCTACAGGGTCAGTGGATGAATGATATTTTTGAATGGACTTCAGTAGGATTCCATCCTTTATTGAGTTGAAGATTGATGGGCATATTTAACTCAGGAAGTTTCCTGGAAACCGAAGACTCTGAAAAATGGACTAAGTGGTTGTTATCCAAAGACATAAATGTGCACATGTGATTTTTAGAGTCATAGGCTTATGTTTCTTGGGTTCAACTAAGAATTATCAGGATATTACTGGGGTCATGCAGGAAGGGGAGTAAATGGTTTATCAGGTCAGAAACAAGGAGGGATGGATGGATAGACTTAAGATAGTTGAAAAATATGTAGGAATTGTTGTCAAGTTTGGGATTCCCAGTAAACAGGGTGAAAAAGCACCTGTTCGGGGATGGTGTGGTTTCCTCTGTTCTGAGTTTTCCCACAGATGTGTAGGTCTGAGGCAAAGCAGTCAAGGTTCAGATTCCCCCAAACCTTTTAAATATGGAGAATGTAGATAAGGAATTTCATACTTTGCATTCATGTCTGCACCTTGAAATAGCTCCTGTTGAGACAAAAAAAGTAAAGCTGTTCTCAGACACATCATCAGTTTCATGGAGGAAGAGAAGGCGTGGCTCCAGAGGTTGTCAGAATTGGGTCCTGTGTGTTTCTCAAATGGCATTTCACATTTTCTCTGCGTTATTGGTCAGAAGCCCTGTTTTTCCTATGTGCATTATACCTGAGGCTCTCAAGGCAAACAACCTTGTGTCTTTGCTCTACGTTCCTTTCTGGTTTAGCCTCATTCTGCAGTGGTTAGAAAGCAGATGAACAAAAATCTCACCCTCTCTTCTTCTGTTGGCCTGTTTTTCCCCTCCCTGCTGTGTTCCTGACTCCTGAATACAGGATACTAGCAGTCTTGCTCAATTAAATTGTAGGCACATGAGTAACCATACTTTTTTTTTTTTTTAATTGGGGAATGGGGAGGAAACATAGGAACACACACTTTGGGACACATTCAGTGTTAATGTTACATTGCAGAACTGTGTCATGGAACAAAAGTGAAATTGCACAAGGAATACCATGAAGCCATGTGAATATACTTGGAGCTCTTAGATGCTGCAAGTTGAACAGTTTTTTCAAACTCCTCCATATAAACTTGATTTATTGGCTCACTAGAGAGTTTCCTGCTGGCTCTCCTATACGTGAAACTACTTAGAATGTCTCTACATGATTTTTTTTTTTCTGAACATGTTATGCGATCACAACCAGACATTAAGCAGGAAAGGGTGAATGATGGAAGGTCTGCTGATTTTTTTATTTCCTTTGTTTAGAACTTGCCTTTGTTCCCAATTCTAGCCCCATCTTCCTCTGGAGATGCAAATGCTTGTATTTTCTACCAAGTTTTTTGAGCTCTATGTATATGATCAATCCTCTCCATGTTAGGCCTTAATTTTTGCACTTCTCAGAAATTTTGGAAATTGAATTCACAAACAGAAGTTTCTAATCTGATTTTAGGTTACTGCCTTCCAAACAATGCCAAAGGTTTTCTTTACCTTCATATTTTGAATGGTCATTGTCGTGGTTTAGGCCCAGCCGGTAGCTGGGTGCCACGCGGCCGCTCACTCACCCCTCCCCCAACGGGATGGGAGAGGAGAAGTATAACAAAAGGCTTGGGTCGAGATAAGGACAGGGAGAGATCACTCACTAATTACCGTCACGAGCAAAACAGGCTGAATGTAGAGAGGAGATTCATCTAATTTATTACTAGGCAAAACAGAGTAGAGCAATGAGAAAATACAATCAAGTCTTAAAACACCTCCCCCCACCCCTCCCATCTTCTCGGGCTCAACTTCACTCCCGGCTTCAACCTCCTCCCCCCTCAGCGGCACAAGGGGGCAGGGAATGGGGGTTGCGGTCAGTTCAGCACACATTGTCTCTGCCACTTCTGTGTCCTCAGGGGGAGGACTCCTCTCAACATTCCCCTGCTCCAACATGGAGTCTCTCCCACGGGCTACAGTCCTTTACGTCACGAACTGCTCCAGCATGGTCTCTCCCACAGGGTGCAGACCTTCAGGAGCAGACTGCTCCAGCGTGGGGCCTCTCCCACAGGGTGCAGACCTTCAGGAGCAGACTGCTCCAGCATGGGGTCCCCCACAGGGTCACAAGTCCTGCCAGCAAACCTGCCCTGGCGTGGGCTCCCATCTTCACGGGTCTACCGGTCCGGCCCGGAACTTGCTCCAGCGTGGGCTTCCCACGGGCCACAGCCTCCTTCAGGTGCCTCTACCTGCTCCAGCGTGGGGTCTTCCACGGGCTGCAGGTGGAATCTCTACACCCCCTCATCCTTCCTCCATGGGCTGCAGGGGACAGCCTGCCTCACCATGGTCTTCACCACCGGCTGCAGGGGGATCTTTGCTCTGGTGTCTGGAGCGCCTCCTCCCCCTCCTTCCTCACTGACCTTGGTGTCTGCAGAGTTTCTTACATCTTCTCACTCCTCTCTCCGGCTGCAAAAGTTTTTTTTTAACTCTTTTGTTTTCCTTCTTAAATATGTTATCACAGAGGCGCTGATGGGCTTGGCCTTGGCCAGGGGCGGGTCCATCTTGGAGCCGGCTGGCATTGGCTCTATCAGACACAGGGGGAAGTTTCTAGCAGCTTCTCACAGAAGCCACCCCTGTAGCCCCCCCCGCCACCAAAACCTTGCCACACAAAACCCAACACAGTCATTCATCCAGTTTGTTCAGTTTGATCTGAACAGAGCCTTTCAGACAAATTTCCACACTTTGAGTACATGAAAACAAGGTGAAAGTCTGAAATCTTCCAAGTCAGACAGCCTTTAACAGAGCATTGCCTGTCAGGCATGTATTTCTGAGGCCTAACTCAGGCATTATTTTCAAGCCTACAGTAGTTTTTACTGGGTGAGAACCTGCTCCTGATCTGTGTTATTGCTTTAAACTGCAACTTGAAGTGTAAGACTGGAAAGACATCTTTTCATTGGGGTGGGTTGTCTGTCTTTTTTCTTCATATATGCCCTCATCCATCAGAATTTTGCATAGTATTACAGAAGTTTATCCTCAGAATGTCACTTGGAAATGGTTTCAGTTAAACCATGCTGACACATGCCATAGACATAGCAGCTAAGATATTAGTCAAGCTGAGGTAATGTAAGTATTTGTTCCAACATTGAGATGCCTGAATGAAACCAGTTAAACAATCTCACATCCTTCATATTTGGATTTGGCTTGGTGTGCAGAATATCTCTTCATGGATCCTTTTTAACCTCTAATGAGGAAAACAATAGGTTTATAACCAGCAATGTGACAGAAGTTTATGAATGTAACTCAAAATATAAAATGGAACTGTATTTCTGTGTTGAACAAATACAGTGAATATTGAAAATGTTCTTTTATTAGACTCAAGACTGAGTCTAATTCAAGTACAAGAGTTCAGCAGATGATTTAATTTTGTTATTTTTCTCTTAAGAAAGCTGATGCAAAAGTTTCCCTGGTGACTGTACCACATTCACGTCCTCGCCACGCCTTGGTGACTTCTGTATGGCATGGCTTAGTGGAGCTCAGCTTCCTGTCCAGTTCCAGATGGGAAGGTGGCCCTTTGGTCGGGCAGGGCATTGAGGATCCAACCCAGCCCAAGTTCCCTGTGCAACTTTGTGTCTGTTGTTTCTCTCTCAGCTTTATAGGCGTGACTGCTTCTCAGTGCTTAATAACCTACTAACCCACCCTGGCAGTTAATTTCTGCTGTAATGGATATACTGCTGCTTAAATGAGAGTGAATGGGAGGATTGGGTCATCTGGCTCGGGTTCCCTCTGTCACAGTTGGCTGCTGCTCTGGAGCTTTTTTCTTTTTCCCTGAGATTCTTAAACTAAATGATAGTTCCTTGATTTCTAGGCTGTTGAACACACGTCACTCTGTGTCGTAGAGTCAAGGCTGAGTAGTTAAGGGTCGTGGTTGAGCTGGTTTGTTGAAATCTGCCTTGTAATAAGTTAAAAGGCAAGGAGAGTTGGTCTGTTTTCTCAAGCGTGCTGCCTGGCCTCGTTTTCCTGTGAACAGGGGCCCTCAAGAGACAGGTCAAATCCTGTGTACATCTGCAGTCAAAAAGAGGGATGGCTCTGAAGGAAATTTGTGTAAAAACAGGATCTAAGAAAATATTCTGTCTTTGATGGGATTGAGGTTGCATTTGGGGTGGAAAGACACGTACAGTTTAAGTGCCAAAAGGGCAAAACATATAGTTTGTCATTAGTAGGTGACACGTGCAATCTTAGCCAGACAGTGTAATATTTGTGATTATGTAAGAGGAGAAAAAACTCGGTGTTAACTTTAGCTGTTTTCTGCCATTTTCCAGATTCATATGCAATCTCTCTCTCTCTGGTCATCTAAATTGCATTGCATAGAGTGGAAAGCCACCTGTTAACTACTGTGACCAGCAGTTTGAAAGTGAACTCTCACCTTGTTAGCCCAGGTCATAGCTGAAGCTTGCTTGATAGAGTTTTAACATGGCAATTAAGCTGTAGCATTTGCAAATGCTCCTGAGGATAGGGACAGGAGCCTGACTATTTGTGAAAGCTGTTGCATAAAGCTATTTGTGTTATCTTTGATCTATGGAATTGCTCTCACAGGGCAAAAATGCATAGAAAGTTTATATAACATTATTTTATCTGCACACATTACTCTTCAGCCTAGAAAAAGCAGCAGCTGCACAGAACATATTCATTGCCTCTTGAATCTCATCCTGAAATCAAATCATTGATTATAGAGCACTAAAGTGCTTTTAAAAGTACAGTCAATCTATCATTTAGCACCTACTATACCCTTCAATGATACTTCATAACAGTTCAGCTGAGAGACACTTTTAAATTATACGTATTCCACGCAGGGAATGGGTCCTGCAACAGATAATATGAGCTTGAGGGGAGTGAAACTGCAGTGATTGACAAAGGTACAGAGACCAATGCTGACCTTTGCCAGCTGAAAAACTTTCCAGATGATGAAGTCCACTTGAATAGATCATTTCCCTCAGAAAAGGTCACTTCTGACACAACTCCATTTTCTAACAGGAGGAATGTTTTGATAGAAATTACAAAAAAGAAAAAAATAATCTTTATTATTTCTAAATCAACCAGCATTAGCATCTCTAGGCTTATCCTTATGAAAAGCATTGCTGGCATGAAAGATAGAAAGTTCCTGTGCTAATGAAGATTCAAAAACAGAGTTTAGCTCAGAGCTAAATCCTGAAAGCTGACAAGCATCTGAGTCTTATGCTAAACAGAACAAAAGGTGCTCAGCAGGTCTTAGTATCTGGCCTTGACTGAACAGCAGGAGACAGGCTTGACTGATGTGAGGTGAGCTGAGTGTGCTCTAAAGGGCTTTGTTCACCACTGGATGGGTTTGTAAAGCTCTGGCATTGGTAACTCGCAGCACTATTCAGAGATCTTTCCTGTAAAGAGTGTAGTGAAGCTGTGTAGATGTTGAAAGGTGATAATTTGGCAGTAGTGAAAAGGAACCTTCCTGCAGCCACTGCCCCAGAAAAGTATTGACTCATGCTTTCTTCATGATTAAAGAGTAAGCTACCTTGTGTGGTACGCATTCAATCACTGCTTTTACCCAAACTTCATACTTATGTGCCAGTTCTGATTCTGTACTAGGGTTACAAAGCAGTATGTTCATTACTCCATGTAAGCTTTCTTGTTCCAAAATAATAAAATAAACTTTTGGGACAGATGCTCACAGATTATGAGAACTTGTCAACTTCCTTTGAAGTCAATGTGGTAGTTGTGTGTTGCACTGTCTGAGCATTTGGCCTAATAAAGCTGAATCTATAGTGGAATCTAATACCTCCTAGTACTGAGACCCTTTAAATGTTTACAGGCTGACCTGGCCAACGGCCTCAGGAGCTCTTCTTTTACAGGTTAAGATCTTTTTCACCTAGACTGCTCTGACATTAAACCCAGCTCTTGGGAGAAGAATCAAACACCATTTCAGGAATGCTAGTTGCAACACTGAAGACATGCTTTTGTATCAGAATCATAGAATTATAGAATCATAGAATGCTTTGGGTTAGAAGGGACCTCAAAGATCATCTAGTTCCAACGCCCCTGCTGCGGGCAGGGACACCCTCCACTAGACCACGTTGCCCAAAGCCTCATCCAACCTGGCCTTAAACACTTCCAGGGATGGGGCCTCCACAACCTCTCTGGGCAACCTGTTCCAGTACCTCACCACTCTAACAGTAAAGAATTTCTTTCTAACATCTAATCTAAATTGACTCTCCTTCAGCTTAAACGCATTACCCCTTGTCCTGTCACTACACTCCCTGATAAACAGTCCCTCACCATCTTTCCTGTAGGCCCCCTTCAGGTACTGGTAAGCTGCAATTAGATCTCCCCGGAGCCTTCTTTTCTCCAGGCTGAACATCCCCAGTTCTCTCAGCCTGTCCTCAGAGGAGAGGTGCTCCATCCCTCTGATCAGCTTCGTGGCCCTCCTCTGGACTTGCTCCAACAGCTCAATGTCTTTCTTGTACTGGGGCCCCCAGAGCTGGAGGCAGTACTCCAGGTGGGGTCTCACAAGAGCGGAGTAGAGGGGCAGGATCACCTCCCTCGACCTGCTGGTCACACCTCGTTTGAGGCAGCCCAGGACACGACTGGCTTTCTGGGCTGCAAGCGCACACTGCCGGCTCATGTTGAGCTTCTCATCAAGCAATACCCCCTTCTCCTCAGGGCTGCTTTCAATCCATTCCGCGCCCAGCCTATAGCTGTGCTTGGGATTGCCCTGACCCACGTGCAGGACCTTGCACTTGGCCTTGTTGAACTTCATGCTGTTCACACGGGCCCACCTCTCCAGCCTGTCAAGGTCCCTCTGGATGGCATCCCTTCCCTCCAGCGTGTCGACCACACCACACAGCTCGGTGTCATTGGCAAACTTGCTGAGGGTGCACTCAATCCCATTGTCCATGTCGCCGACAAAGATGTTGAACAGTGCCGGTCCCAGTACTGACCCCTGGGGGACGCCACTCGTCGCTGTTCTCCACTTGGACATTGAGCCACTGACCACAACTCTTTCAGTGCAACCATCCAGCCAATCCCTTATCCACAGAGCAGTCCATCCATCAAATCTATGTCTCTCCAATTTAGACACAAGGATGTCATGCAGGACAGTGTCAAATGCCTTGCACAAGTCCAGGTAGATGACATCAGTTGCCCTTCCCTTATCCACCAACACTGTAACCCCATCACAGAAGGCCACCAAATTTGTCAGGCACGATTTGCCCCTAGTGAAGCCGTGTTGGCTGTCACCAATCACCTCCTTCTTTTCCATGTGCCTGAGCATAGTCTCCAGGAGGATCTGGTCCATAATCTTGCCAGGCACAGAGGTGAGACTGACCAGCCTGTAGTTCCCTGGGTCTTCCTTTTTTCCCTTCTTAAAAATGGGGGTTATGTTCCCCCTCTACCAGTCAGCGGGAACTTCGCCAGACTGCCAGGACTTCTCAAATATGATGGAGAGTGGCCCGGCCACTTCATCCGCCGGTTCCCTCAAGACCCACAGATGCAACTCATCAGGTCCCATGGACTTGTGCACCTTCAAGTTCCTTAGATATTCTCAAACCTGATCTCCTCCTACAGTGGGCAGTTCTGCATTCTCCCAGTCCCTGCCTTCTGCGACCTGGGCAGTGTGGCTCAAGTATTTGCCAGTGAAGACTGAGGCAAAGAAGTCATTGAGTACCTCAGCCTTCTCCATATCCTGGGTAACCAGGTCACCCATTTCATTCTGGAGGGGACCAACATTTTCCCTCGTCTTCCTCTTATCACTAACATACTTATAGAAGCTTTTCTTGTTGTCCTTGACATCCCCGGCCAGACTAATTTCTGTCAGGGCTTTGGCTTTCCTAACCTGATCCCTGGCTGCTCAGACAGTTTCTCTGTATTCTTCCCAGGCTACCTGCCCTTGCTTCCACCCTCTGTAGGCTTCCTTTTTTGTGTTTGACTTTGCCCAGGAGCTCCTTGTTCATCCACAGGGGCCTCTTGGTGGATTTGCTTGACTTCCTCTTTGTTGGGATGCATCGCTCCTGAGCTTAGAGGAGGTGACCCTTGAAGACTAACCAGCTTTCTTGGGCCCCTCTTTCCTCCAGGGCTTTGTCCCATGGTATTCTACCAAGCAGATCCCCGAAGAGGCCAAAGTCTGCTCTGCTGAAGTCCAGGGTAGTGAGCTTGCTGAGTGCCCTCCACGCTGCCCTGAGGATCCTGAATTCCACCATTTCGTGGTCACAGCAGCCAAGGCTGCCCTTGAGCTTGATGTCCCCTACCAGGCCCTCCTTATTGGTGAGAACAATGTCCAGCATGGCACCTCTCCTCATGGTCTCCTCTATCACTTGGAGGAGAAAGTTATCATCAACACATTCCAGGAACTTCCTGGATTGCTTGCACTCAGCTGTGTTGTCCCTCCAGCAGATGTCAGGGTGGTTGAAGTCCCCCATAAGGACCAGGGCTTGTGAGCGTGAGGCTGCTCCTATCTGCCTATAGAGGGCTTCATCTGCTCAGTCTCCCTGGTCAGGTGGCCTGTAGCAGACCCCCACTATGATGTGCCCTGCCCCAGCCCTCCCTTTAATCCTGACCCATAGGCTCTCGGTGGGCTCCTGCTCCATCCCCAGGTGGAGCTCCATGCACTCCAGCTGGTCATTGACATAGAGGGTGACGCCCCCTCCTCATCTGCCCTGCCTGTCCTTCCTAAAGAGCCTGTACCCTTCCATCCCAACACTCCAGTCATAGGAGCTATCCCACCACGTCTCCGTAATGCCAATAAGGTCATAGCCTTGCAGGCACACACACGTCTCCGGCTCCTCTTGTTTGTTCCCCATGCTCCATGCGTTCACATAGAGGCATTTCAGTTGTGCCCCCCGATGAGGCTGACGTATTGGCTGGGGTGGCTGGAATTCTTGTGATGTATCTTCCCAGTGTTACCCCGTTGGTTCCTGTTGCATCCGGAGCCCCTGGCTCATCTCCTCTAGGCTTCAAGTGTGCTATAGTGCATCCAGCACGTCTCTGAGCAGTAGGCCTCGCCAGTGCCCCGTCCCTCCAACCTGGGCAACTGGAAGGAGGGAGGAGAATATTACCTGTGCTCCCAAATCGTTCAGTGACCGCCCTAAGAGCCTGAAGTCCCTTTTGATTGCTTTTGTGATGCGTGTCTCTGCTTCATCCCCACCCACATGGAGGAGCAGCAGTGGGTAATAGTCAGAGGGCTGTACCAGGCTGGGGAGTTTCCTAGTGATGTCCTTGACGTGGGCCCCAGGGAGGCAGCAGACTTCTCTGAAAGGAGGGTCTGCCCTGCATATCAGGCCCTCTGTACCCTTCAGATGGGAGTCCCCTATGACTATAACTCTCCTTTTCTTCTTTGTTGGGGTGGTCACGACCCAAGGCATGGGCCTTTTGGGCCTAGGTGCTACCTCTGGAGCAGCTTGACTGTCATCCATATCCTCGCTCGAGTGGCCTTCCACTGCCAGAGCCTCGTACCTATTGCACAGGGGTACATGGGATGGCGAGGTGGGTGAGGAGGAGAAGGTTCGCCGCCTGCCACGCCACGCATGGACTTGTTTCCACTCGCTCCCCTCTTTGAGGCTGCTGCCTTCTGCCTGGCGAGGGGAGGATACAGGGTCCCCTTCACTTTGGCTTTGGACCATTGGCTGTCCCTGTTTCTGCTTCAGGGAGGGCAGAGCTTGGCTCCACCAGTCTATCTCTCTCAGCCTCTCATGCTCCTTAACCTCTCTACTTCCTCACGGAGTTCTGCCACCAGGCTGAGCAGGTCGTCCACCTGGTCACACCTTAGACAGCCAATCTCACTACTGCCTCCCCCTGCCAGTGCCAAGCTCAGGCACTCCCAGCAGGGAGCAATCTATACTGAGAGGAGGTAGACCTTCTCAATTCACACACATCTACATCTGCTTTTCAGTTTTCTTCTGATATTCCCTATACTAGTTAAAATTAGTGTCTTGTTAATCTACAGCTTTTGACTCACAGCTTTGACCCTGCAGTTCTAGTACTACTTCACTTCTTTTGGGGAAAAATATTGTCTAGGTTAGTGCAGATGAAGTTATCTCTTTCTATCAGATCTTATCTGTAGGCATAAAATTGCAGGAAGCTTATTGTATTGGTTTTGCATGGGACAGTTTTGGTAGTGGGGGAGCTACAGGAGTGGCTTCTGTGAGAACCTGCTAGAAGCTTCCCCTAGGCCCAATAGAGCCAATGCCAGCTGGCTCCAAGACAGACCCACCGCTGACTGAGGCTGAGCCCATCAGCGATGGTAGTAGCACCTCTGTGATAACATATTTAAGAAGACGGGGGGGGGGGGGGAACCAAACCAGCAGCATTTTGCAGCCAGAGAGAGGAGTTAGAATATGTGAGAGAAACAACTTTGCAGCCACCAAGGTCAGTGAAGAAGGAGGGGGAGGAGGTGCTCCAGGCACCGGAGCAGAGATTCCCCTGCAGACCGTGGTGAAGATCACGGTGAGGCAGGCTGTCCCCCTGCAGCCCATGGAGGATGATGGTGAAGCAGAGGTTCCACCTGCAGCCCATGGAGGACCACCAGAGCAGGTGGAGGCACCTGAAGGAGGCTGTGACCCAGTGGGAAGCCCGTGATGGAGTAAGCTCCTGGCAGGACCTGTGGACTCATGGAAGAGAGGAGCCCACGCCAGAGCGGGTTTACTGGCAGGACTTGTGACCCCATGTGGGACCCACGCTGGAGCAGTCTGTTCCTGAAGGTCTGCACTCCATGGGAGAGACCCATGCTGGAGCAGTTTGTGGAGGACTGTATCTTGTGGGAAGGACTCACGTTGGAGAGGTTTGTGAAGGTCTGTCTCCCGTGGGAGGGACCCCACCCTGGAGCAGGGGAAGAGTGTGAGGAGTCCTCCCCCTGAGAAGGAAGGAGCAGCAGAGACAATGAGTGATGAACTGACCACAACTCCCATCCCCTGTCCCCCTGTGCCGCTGGCAGGGAGTAGGTAGAGAAATTGGGAGTGAAGTTAAGCCTGGGAAGAAGGGAGGGGTGGGGGGAAGGTGTTTTAAGATTTGATTTTATTTCTTATTGCTCTACTCTGATTGATTATGAATTAAATTAATTTTCCAAATTGAGTCTGTTTTGCCTGTGACGGTAATTGGTAAATGATGTCTCCCTGTCCTTATCTCAACCCATGAGCCTTTTGTTATATTTTCTCTCCACTGTCCAGCTAAGGAGGGGAGCAATAGAGTGGCTTTGGTGGGCACCTGGCTTCCAGACAGGGTCAACTCACCACACATATGCAGTATTATTACTGCCTCTGCCTGTGATTGCTTTTCCTGTGGTTGCACCTACACTCTGTGCTGTACTGACTTTGGAAAGTCCACAAGTTGTTACAGAAAATACTGTGTAACTGTGTGATAGGATTAACTGTGGAAATAACAAGTTTTGATGTCAAAACTCTCCAGGCAAGAATGAGAAAAAGAATTTTACAAAGATGGTCTGGAAATAGTTATTCTTACAGAATCAGTATCAGCATTGGACTAACTCTGGTGGCATTGATTAACTCCCTTGGACTTGGATGTTAGGTCACAGCTGTCTGTTTCCAAAAGCACCACCTCTGTTCACAGTGGGTGTGTTAGCTTGATGATAGCCCTGAATTGCACAGGTTGTCCTCCAGCTTGTCAAATGAGTGGGCAGTTGTCTTAGAGTTGCTGTTCTCTGACATTACTGATTGCACCTGATTCACATGTGGTTGATTTTGGCACAGTGGGGGTGGTGGCTTATAAAAGCTCAAATTAAAATTGAATTTCAGTTGCACAGACACAGGAGACAGTGGTTGGCAGGTTATGATGCCTGCCTCCACAAGGATATCCAGTTTTGTTTACTTTAATGACGTCTAGCAATTTTACCTATAAGACAACTGAAATGGTTGGTGGGGTAAACATGTTCACTATGGATCATGATCTTTCAAGAGATCAATATTTTTGAAGGACTTGGTCCTGATCACTCAAATAAGTTTCCCTAATGTTTACTGGAAGCTCCGATTATTAAGGGTGATTTTTTTTCAGGATTTCAGGTTGGTATCTTTAGTAAGGAAAAGGCTTTCAAAAACTTGCTGGACTTGGGTGCAACTGTTGTGCAAACTTGAACATATTTTATGTAACAGCAGTACTGGTGGTGTCTCCTTTCAGTCTGTTTTTGTAGGGAAATGAGATTTTTTTTGCTTTTTTCATGCTTATATGTTTGTGATTCTTCTCCTCACCCTGTTGTCACTGTTGACTTACAGAGTTGTAGAACAGAGGCCTGAAGGAAATTCAGTTTCTGCATGAGTAAAGCAGCTGAAGAGAAGAGAATGCACAAAGCAAGGTTATAGTATGACATCTCCTTTTATTAGATATGAAAGGATCCCCATGGGCACACAGCCTCTCAAAATGAATTCACAGAAGATTTCTTGTTCTCTGCTTATGGAGTTATTTTTTATTTAACATTATTATGTGGTGGGACAGCTTCTCTCAAGATATAGTTTGTTTCTGCAAAACCATAGCTGAGAAGACCATTCGATTCTGAGTTTCCATGTTGGTTTTATGTTTTCTACACTAGTAGAAATAACATCTAGGACATGTGAGTTTAGCTTCTGATTATACCCCAAGCTTATTCTGAACCTAAGGCCAGTCACTGAATGCCTCTAGGACTTGAGACATTTTCTCATCAAAGCTAGGGATAAAGTCGTGCTCTTTGTGTCTCTTGCCTAGTTAGCACTTAGTTTTCTCTTAAATATCGTAGCACACCTTGGCCTGCAGGAGTCAAGCATCTGTATTACAATGTTGCAGGTCAATAACTAACACATTTTAACTACAGCAGAGTCAGATTAATTAAAATGTTTGTTTTCCAGCACATGCAGGCTATCAGCCAGTTCTGGGATTCAAGATGTCTTTGGAGTGCTCTGGCCTGTCATTTGCCTGTTTGGATTAACTGTTAAATAGTATATGTGACACAGACTTGAGTACAGAGGGAGACAGAGTGAGTGTACATAAGAGTGAAGACACTTGGGCAATAATAGGCAGTGCAAGAAAAAAAATGGAAGTGCATAGCTAGGACGCCATGAGGTTTGGAGAGAGAATTGACGGAAAGCTCACATGTCATGGTTATGGTCATTTAACCATAATCAGTTTTCTGAGAGGAGTCATACTAGTAATGGTGTATGACTGGCAGAGCCCTGTTTGCCCTGAATAGACAGACACAGTGGAGTCTTAGGAAGCAATTATATTCAAAGATCATCTTAACTGTGTTCAGTCTTCCATTATAAACAGAAGTACTGTTTTCTTGTGGAAACCAGGAGAAATACAGGTTGGTTGGAAGATGTAGCTCTGCGGTTTCTGTACAGCTGTAATTGCTTGCTAAGCTAGACGGGGTTACTAAAGAGGCTGAAGCTCCTCAAACTGCCTTTTATACTATCAAGTTCATACCTGACAGTATATTAGAAACTTGGGACATCCATCTGACACTGATATAAATGGAGTTTCTCAAAACTGGAGATCAGGCCAAGCAGACTCTGTTGCCTTATTCCATCTCGAGATACGTCAGGAGATCCAAAATGGTGACAGTGCAAATGAAAACCTTTTTTTTGCTCTTTTTGCTTTAACTTTGAAGAATGATCTAAATATAGCTTGCTCTTTTGAATTACATAGAGTACTCAGCAGGACAGACTCAGGAACAAAGTCAGTTGACAATTCTGCCCTAGAGACCTGAAAGCAGAACCCCAGCTGCAATGCGACAAACATGTTAGCTCATTGCCTGCCCAAATACAATAGCGTCTGCACCATAAAGCAGGCTTAAAATAAAATCGGCCCTTCACAGTTATGAAAAAACTCAGTGTGGCTTAATGAGATCAGGAAAATAAAAAGGAAAGAGGAAGCTGAAGCAACGACAGCAAGAGAAGGAAGTGGAGAGACCAAAGGTTTTTTTGTGTTGCGTGTAATGTGTACTTAACAGCTTCAGAACTCAGTAGGTTTCCTTGAAGAATTTTATGGTTGAGCTGGATGTAATTTACTTCTAACAGTCCGAAACACTACTGATCATAGGGATATTAACTTCTTTTTGAACTCCACTGTTGTAAGGGAGTTAAGTTGTGGGGTTTTTATCTACAAGGGCTACAGAAAACCAAAGGAATTGCTAAATCCAGCACAAGAAACATTCAAGCACTGATAAAACAATGGAAAAACCTATACAGGGAGTTAGGACAGTGTATTTATAGGGGACTACTGTGTTCCTTGAATGTTTTTAACAGACTGGAATAAAAAGAGACTGTGTTAAAGATGATGGTTTCAAGCAAGAATGTAGTGCATTCTGCAGAGAAATAGCTAGACTGGGATTGTCATGTGTGAGTGTGTTCTTATAGCTTCTGTGGGATGGGAGAGATCATATAGTAGAAGTGTCCCTGTCCAAAAAAGCTGATTGCTCCATCTGAAAGTGGAAAGAATAGCATGTCTGTTGACAACTAAGTGATTCAGTGCCGTGCTACCTTCCATCTTGCTTTCCTTGCCTATGGATTCCCTTTTTTCTGTGGTGTATGACAGGCACGGACTCCGTAGGGTGCAAATACAGAATCAACTTCATTACAGAATTTCCTGATTATATAGTATTTCTTGTTAAAAGGGGAGGCTTTTTTATTCCCCAGTCATCACCCGATTCGTGTTCCCCGCAAGATCTGCTATTCTGTTTTTCTCTTCCACCTGGCAGGTGCCTGGCTGTCTGTTCTCAGCTCCTTATCTCCTGGATTTGGCCAGTCACATGTTATTTACGAGCTACTGAAGAATGCAATGCCTGTTCTGTGCATATCTTTTCTTTGAACCACTGTTTTTTGCTGCTTTAGCGTGCAGGTTGAGATCGCTCGTTTCCCACACCGTCTTTATTAGCTAAAGCGTTGCTCTCCACATTTTTCCTCTCCCTTCCCTCTGCCTGAGTGTCATGGTTTAACCCAGCAGGCAGCTAAAACAACCACACAGCCATTTGCTCACTTCCCCCCACACAGTGGGATGAGGGAGAGAATTGAAAATGGAAAAGGAAAAAAAATTAAAAATAAAACTTGTGGATTGAGATAAAGACAATTTAATAAGACAAAACAGGAAGATGATGATGATTATAATAATAGAATATACAAAACAAGGGATGAACAGCACAGTTTCTCACCACCTGAAGTTGATGTTTCACAAGACCCTGAGCTACCCTTTTGGCTAGTTTGGGTCAGCTGTCCTGGCTATGTCCCATCCCACCTTCGTGTATAAATTAACTCTACCTTGGCCAAAACCAGGACATTATCCATCTATGCCATCTACATCATGCCCACATCCTACACTTCCAATTAATCACCACCACTTTCCATGTCTTTGATATATACATACATAGACACACATACATGTATACACACACATACGTACATACACAGATATCATTCCCTTAGTCTATAGGCCATCCCTCTAAAATGTCCGTTGAGTTTATTTAGTCCATGACTTTTGGGCTCCATCTGTCATAACAGTCTCTCAGGGCCAGAGAGATGGTGTGTGCTGCTGGATTGTTGCATGCTGCATCCAGAGCTCATAGCTGGTGTATCTGGTACAGCCCATACCTGCAGTCTGCGTGTTGAAGATGTTGGTTTGAGGAAGTTGCTGGGCACTGGTTGCTGAAGCCAGTTCTGGTTCCATCCTCACTGCACTTTGCTTGGTTTCATCATAGTTAATCTTTCATTATTTTGGGTGATTCTTATGGTAATACCATTGATACAGAACATAGCAATTGCAGTAGTGATGAAATACAATGGCAGGGATATTTAGCAATTAACATCCTAAAATTTAATTTATTGGCTGTTCTCACCCAAAATCAAATCCCCTTGAGGTACACGTCAGACTTCCCCATACTTTTGCATCACCCACCAAGTGCACCCAAGTCCTTGAGCAAAAGCAATCCCATGGATGGATTTGCCTTTGTCTGAACCAGGGCTAACCTGGACTGTCTTCCCCAACATATTCTTCATGTGCACTACAGGAACTTTATCCCTGTCTACAGTAAATTGAAGTTTTGATTGGGCAGGGACAGATCAATTGGTAGACCCCCTAGTGTTAACTAACCAGGTGGCTTTTGCTAAATGTGTATTCCAATGTTTGAAGGTTCCCCCGCCCATTGCACTCTAGTTTTTAGCAGTCCATTGTATCATTCGATTTTCCCAGAGGCTGGTGCATGATCAGGGATGTGATACACCCCCTTGTGGTGGTTTAATGCCAGCCATCAACTACACACCCCACAGCCACCTGCTCATTTTTCCCCCCCGGCAGGATGGGGGAGAATCAGAAGAGTGAAAGTGAGAAAACTCATGGGTTGAGATAAAGACAGTTTAATAGGTGAAGAAAAAGCCACGCACGCAGGCAAAGCAAAACAAGGAATTCATTCACCACTTCCCATGGGCAGGCAGGTGTTCAGCCATCTCCAGGAAGGCAGGGCTCCATCACACATAACGGTTACTTGGGAAGACAAACGCCATCGCTCTGAATGTCCCCCTCTTCTTTCTTCTTCCCTCAGCTTTATATGCTGAGCATGTTACATCATATGGTATAGAATATCCCTTTGGTCAGTTGTGGTCAGCTGTCCCAGCTGTGTCCCCTCCCACCTTCTTGTGCACCCCAAGCCTGCTCGCTGGTGGGGTGAGAAGCAGAAAAGGCCTTGATTCTGTGTAAGCACTGCTCAGCAATAACAAACACATCGCTGTGTTATCAACACTGTTTCCAGCACAAATCCAAAACATAGCCCCATACCAGCTACTGTGAAGAAAATTAATTCTATCCCAGCCAAAACCAGTACACCACTCGATGCCATGCTCTCTGACCCAGGTGTCTACGAGAATATTTTGGAAATAAGTCCCATTCTCTGACTAGGCGGTGACATGGGGCACGGGATATGTTTCCAGGCATCCGGTGGTTGCTTCATCATTGTAAATACATAGCGCTTGCCTTGGCCGGTTTGTAGGAGTGTGATATAATCAATCTGCCAGGCCTCCCCATATTTATATTTCAGCCATTGTCCTCCATACCACAGGGGCTTTAACTGCTTGGCTTGCTTGATGGCAGCACTAGTTTCACATTCATGGATAACCTGTGAGATAGCATCTATGGTCAAGTCCACCTCTCAATCACAAGCCCATCTATGTGTTGCATCATTTCCCTGATGGTGCAAGGTGTCATGGACCCACCAAGCTATAAATTATTCACCCTTATGTTGCCAGTCCAGATCCACCTGAGTCACTTCAATCTTAGCAGCTTGATCCACCTGACTGTTGTTTTGATGTTCCTCAGTGGCCCAACTCTTGGGTACATGGGCATCTATGTAAAATACTTTTACAACCAGCTTCTGTAGCTGGGCAGCAATATCTTGCCACAGAGGGGTAGCCCAGATGGGTTTGCCTCTGTGCTGCTAGTTGCTCTGCTTCCATTGCTGTAACCACCTGCAAAGGGCATTTTGTCACCATCCATGAGTCAGTATAGAGGTAGAGCACTGGCCACTTTTCTCACTTTTATCATTCGGCAATGTCTAAAGCCAGCTGGATGGCTTTCACTTCTGCACACTGGCTCAATTCACCTTCTCCTTCAGCATCTTATGTGATTCATTGTGTAGGACTCCATACAGCAGTCTTCCACCTCCAGTGCTTTCCCACAATGTTACAGGACCCATCAGTGAACAGGGAATGTTGCTTCTCATTTTCTGGCAGTTTATTATACAGTGGGGCCTCTTCAGCATGTGTCACCTTCTTCCCTGGTGACATTCCAAAATCTTTGCCTTCTGGCCAGTCCATGATCACTTCCAGAATTCCTGGGTGATTGGGGTTTCCTGTTTGAGCCTGCTGTGTGATCAGTGCAACCCACGTAACATCAGTTGCATGGTGTGTAGAAGGGACCATCCCTTTGAGCATCCAGCCCAGCACCGGCAGTCAGGTGCCAGGAGGAGTTATGCTTCAGTACCAATCACTTCTGAAGTGGTTCGAGCCCCTTCATATCCTGCCAATATCTCTTTTTCAGTTGGAGTGTAGCGGCCCTCAGATCCTCTGTATCCCCGACTCCAAAACCCCTGGGGTCGACCTCGAGTCTCCCCTGGTGCTTTCTGCCAGAGACTCCAGGTAGGGCCATTCTCCCTGACTGCACATTTTTTTATATCTGGTCCTGCCTGGACTGGCCCAAGGGCTACCGCATGAAGTATTTCCTGTTTAATTTGTTCAAAGGCTTGTTGTTGCTCGGCACCCCATTTGAAGTCGTTCTTCTTCCAGGTCACCTGATAGAGAGGGCTTACGATCAGAGTATATTTTGGGATATGCATTTGCCAGAAACCCACAACACCTAAGAAAGCTTGTGTTTATTTTTTTTGGTCAGTGGAGACATAGCTGCTATGCTGTTGATCACATCCATTGGGATCTGATGATGCCCATCTTGCCATTTTATTCCTAAAAACTGGGTGTCCTGTGCAGGTCCCTTGACCTTACTTCGTTTCATGGCGAAACCAGCTTTTGGAAGGATTTGGACTATTTTCTTCCCTTTTTCAGAGACTTCTGCTGCTGTGTTGCCCCATATGATGACGTTGTCAATGTATCGCAAGTGCTCCAGAGCTTCACCTGGTTCCAGTGCAATCTTGATCAGTCCATGGCAAATAGTTAGGCTGTGTTTCCACCCCTGGGGCAGTCGATTCCAGGTGTACTTGATGCCCCGCCAAGTGAAAGCAAACTGTAGCCTGCACTTGAAAGAAAACTGTGCCCACCAAAGGAATTGAGAAAAACGCATTCACAACATCAGTTGTGGCATACCACTTAACTGACTTTGCCTCCAGTTCATACTGAAATTCCATCGTATCTGGCACAGCAGCACCCATCGGCAGTGTAACTTTATTCAGGCCATGACAGTCTACTCTTATTCTCTGCTCTCCCTAACGGGTCCATATGGGACTGTTAAAGAGTGAGTGAGTTCTGCTGATCACTCCTTGGCTCTCCAGTTGACGAATCAACTTATGGATGGGAATCAAGGAGTCTCGGTGCAATATTGCTGCCAGCACAGCATTGTTGTAGGGATCGGCACCTGTTGTTCTTCGACCCTCAGCAACCCCACAACAGAATGGTCCTCCAAAAGGCAAGGCAAGGTAGACAACTGTTGAATTTCCTCCATCTCCAAGGCAGCTATACCAAAAGCCAATCAGTACCCTTTTGGGTCCTTGAAATACCCTCTCCAGAGGTAGTCTATGCCAAGGATGCATGGACCCTCTGGGCCAATCACGGTGGGGTGCTTTTGCCAGTCATTCCCAGTTAGACTCACTTCAGCCTCCAGTCGAGTCAGCTTTTGGGATTCCCCCTGTCACTCCAGATATATAGATGGGTTCTGCCTCTTCATGGCTTGATGGCATTAGGGTACACTCTACACCAGTGTCCACTAGAGGGTTGTACTCTATGGATCTGATGTGCCAGGCAATCACATCCACACAGTCCAATAAAACCAGTTTTCCCTTTCTTCTACCTGACTGGAGGCAGATCCCCTCTAATCCTGCACATCAGATTTGCTACTTGCTTCTCAGAAAAATGACTTAGAAGTCCATTCAAAAAGATCATAAGTACAAATAGGCCTTCCACTTGATCTGGGGGACTGTCTGCTGGAAACTAGAGCAACATTTTTCCTGGAAGAATCCCCTGCGTGACCATGGAGAGAACAGGAGGAAGTGGCACGGAAAACCTGCCTCGACCCTACAAGCACAAGTACATGAGCTGCCAGGCAAAACAATCACAAAAGGGGATTCTTCCAGGAAAAATGTTGCTCTAGTTTCCAGCAGACAGTGCGGAATAGGACATATTCTCTTCGAGTAGCTGGACCTTCCTGGACAGTTTCTCCACAGCTGAGATGAGGGACAAAGAGAGACTTTCTTTGTATTGCCAGAGTCAGCCAGCCACTTCATCCACCATTGGTGCATTTTCACCTTTCCAGTCCATTACTGCCAATGGGATGGCATACAACAATGGTGCGCTCCGTGGAAACTTCCGCCACATGGGTTAGGTACATTGGACTTCATCATGATATGTGGGTAAATGTGTCTTGTCTGAGTCATAATAATCCATCTCCCATGTGGCTAATTCCCTCTGCTACTGGATACCTCCCTCCAGGGTGGTCCACTTCCCTAGGTGACATACCACATTTTCTCTGAAGGGATACCTTTCCCTCACGCTTGAAATAAGTCACCTCTAGAGGCTGAGGGTTTGTGTCTTTTCTTCCAAATCGCCTTGTCATTGCCTCCTTTCGTAGACAGGGATCCCAGCTGCTTGGCTTCCCTACCCTCTAATTCCAGGCTACTGCCCCCGTTATCCCAGCATCAGTGCAGCCAGTTAACAATGTGTTCACCTGGATGGAGGCTGAAATCTTTTCACATATCTCGCAGCTCACTCAGGGACAGGGATCAGGTGATTACCTCTGGTCCTGCCTCTTCCTCCTGGTCTCGTGATGGTCCTGGTTCATCATCATCCCTTACTAAAAGTGAACTGATTTTTTTTGTGTGTATTTCTTCTTCTGTATGTGGGTGACTGATACTAGCATGGGTTGGTTTTTTTTGGTTCAGCTGCAGTCCCTGTCACACGGGTTTAAGTAGCCACAGTGCCTGTTGCTCTGTTTTGCCTCTCTTCCCCTGAGGGTGCTGCCTACTATGGAGCAGTATTTGGTAGATACTGGCCAGGGCCCAGCACAGGGTGGTAAGTTGTGCCTCCTTGGAAGAGCCACGTTTTCCTTTCAAATATTCTATCACTTCATCAGGATCCTGTAATTGTACGGGAGTGAAATTCAAAACCATTGGAGGTGAGTTCTCTAGATACCTGCCTATATTGTCCCACATGCCATGCCACCCATGACTATTCAGCCTTGGGGCAGATCTCTGGGTGGTATTCTTAAAACAATTTTTTGTAGCCCTAAACAAGACTTGGAACACATTCAGGAGACCTAGCAATAGGAACATGCTGGCTTGAACATCCCAAGGGTATTCAAAATTCTCAAAAGCAGCTGTAACCAGCTTGAAGGGAAAAGGGGAGGTGAAAGAGCAGGAGAAAGTATCCCCTCCTGTCTTCCCCATAGATTGGGTGTGATTATTAATCAATTCTGAGAGATGTCATCCAAGTTATGGCCATGACAGCCATGCCACATACAAATACCAGCTAACTTCATGACCAGTGATGTTATCATATCTTAAGCTGATACTACACAGTACAGCAAAATGAGAATCCTAACCCCTCTCCCAGAGGTGATAAACAGCACCGCAGGGAATACATACAGGAAGTAAGGGTTTACATACCACAGCCATGTGAACAAACAAAACACCATTGTGACCAGCAGCTGTTTACCTCATATACTGAATGTGTTTATCAACTTTGTTTTAATATGCTCAGGTCAGATCTGTCCTTACCTCAACCCTTCTTGCCTCACGCTGGGTGCCAAAAAGGACTGTCGTGGTTTACCCCCAGCCAGCTGCTCACTCAAACCTCCCACCCCTCCCCCACCTGCCCCGGTCACATGGGGAGGAGAATGGGAAGACAAAGGCAAAACCTTGTGGGTTGGGATAAGGACAGTTTACTGGGACAGCAAAGAGAGAGGAAAATAACAACAGTACTTAGTATATACAAGATGAGTGATACACAATGCAGGTTACAGACCCAGACATTCAGCCCACACTCAGACCATCCTGGAGCAGGTCCTCCAGCCACTCCACCCCTCTTGACTAGCTGCCTTTTATCCTGAGCATGACATCATATTGTATGGAATCATATCTGGACAGATTGGAGAACTGGGCAATCACCAACTGCAAGAGGTTTAGAAAGGTCAACCTGGGAAGGGGCAACCTGGGAAGGGGCAACCCTGGCTATACATACAGACTGGCAATGAGACACTGGAGACGAGCCATGCTGAAAGGGACTTGGGGTCTTGGTCAACAGCAAGTTGAACATGAGTCAACAGTGTGCCCAGGCTGCCAGGAACGCCAACCATATCCTGGGGTGCATCAAGCACGGCATTGCTAGCCGGTCTAGGGAAGTGATTGTCCCACTCTACACTGCACTAGTGCGGCCTCACCTCAAGTACTGTGTGCAGTTTTGGGCACCACAGTACAAAAAGGACATAAAACTATTGGAGAATGTCCAAAGGAGGGCAACAAAGATGGTGAAGAGTCTGAAGGGGAAGACGTATGAGGAGAGGCTGAAGTCCCTTGGTTTGTTCAGCCTAGAGAAGAGGAGACTGAGGGGAGACCTCATCGCGGCCTACAGCTTCCTCACGAGGGGGAGTGAAGGGGCAGGTGCTGATCTCCTCTCTCTGGTGACCAGTGATAGAGCCCATGGGAATGGCATGAAGCTGCGACGAGGGAGGTTTAGGTTGGATATCAGGAAAAGGTTCTCCACCGAGAGGGTGGTCAGGCACTGGAACAGGCTCCCCAGGGAAGTGGTCACAGCACTGAGCTTGACTGAGTTCAGGAAGCATCTGGTCAACACTCTCAGTCATATGCTCTGATTTGGCTGGTCCTGTGTGGAGCCAGAAGTTGGACTCAATGATCCTTATGGGTCCCTTCCAACTCAGGATATTCTATGATTCTATGATTCTATGATTCTATATTGTATTTGTCTACTTTGGGTCATCTGTCCTGGCTGTGTCCCCTCCCAGCTTCTTGTGAATATTAACCCTATCCTAGCCGAAACCAGGACAAGCAGGAAAGATTGCACTTGTCCGAATCACAGTATCTTCAATAAGGTGAATATTCTTCCTTTCCCAGTTTTTGGTCTGGACTTTAAATTACATGTCTGCCTCCAGGATGCTTTCCCAGATACCTCATGTTGTAAAAGTAAACAGAGGTTCTCTACCGTGTGTATATGTGTATGTGCATGCGTGTGTGTGGTGCTTGCACATCATGCTGTGGAAGTGCATAGGTGCTTCACAGCCCCCCTTATATGCCGCTGAACTGTTTCACGGTATTACCATCAGAGATTGTCAGAATGCATTTTACAATTACATCAAATCAGCTCTAGCAGTCTGAAGTGATTGAGTCAAAATGAAAGAGGAAGAGACTCGCAAACATTTAAGCTACTGTGCTGGTTTTGGCTGGGATAGAATTAATTTTCTTCACAGTAGCTGGTATGGGGCTATGTTTTGGATTTGTGCTGGAAACAGTGTTGATAACACAGCGATGTGTTTGTTATTGCTGAGCAGTGCTTACACAGAATCAAGGCCTTTTCTGCTTCTCACCCCACCAGCGAGCAGGCTTGGGGTGCACAAGAAGGTGGGAGGGGACACAGCTGGGACAGCTGACCACAACTGACCAAAGGGATATTCTATACCATATGATGTAACATGCTCAGCATATAAAGCTGAGGGAAGAAGAAAGAAGAGGGGGACATTCAGAGCGATGGCGTTTGTCTTCCCAAGTAACCGTTATGTGTGATGGAGCCCTGCCTTCCTGGAGATGGCTGAACACCTGCCTGCCCATGGGAAGTGGTGAATGAATTCCTTGTTTTGCTTTGCCTGCGTGCGTGGCTTTTTCTTCACCTATTAAACTGTCTTTATCTCAACCCATGAGTTTTCTCACTTTCACTCTTCTGATTCTCTCCGTCTTCCCACCATGGGAGGAGTGAGTGAGCAGCTGTGTAGTGCTTAGTGGCTGGCTGGGGTTAAGTCATAGAATCATAGAATGGTTTGGGTTGGAAGGGACCTCAAAGATCATCTAGTTCCACTCCCCCTGCCATGGGCAGGGAGACCTTCCACTAGACCAGGTTGCCCAAAGCCCCATCCAATCTGGTCTTGAACACTTCCAGGGATGGGGCCTCCACAACCTCTCTGGGCAACGTGTTCCAGTGCCTCACTACTCTCACAGTAAAGAATTTCTTCCTAACATCTAATCTAAATCTACTCTCCTTCAGCTTAAGGCCATTACCTCTTTTCCTATCACTACACTCCCTGATAAACAGTCCCTCACCATCTTTGCTGTAGGCCCCCTTTAGCTCTCCCTGAAGTCTTCTCTTCTACAGGCTGAACAACCCCAATTCTCTCAGCCTGTCCTCATAGGAGAAGTGCTCCGGCCCTTTGATCATCTTCGTGACCCTTCTCTGGACTCGCTCCAGGAGGTCCATGTCTTTCTTTTACTGACGACCCCAGAGCTGGATGCAGTACTCCAGGTGGGGTCTCACAAGAGTGGAGTAGAGGGGCAGAATCACCTCCCTCGACCTGCTGGTCATGCTGGTTTTGATGCAGCCCAAGACACAGTTGGCTTTCTGCATTGCAAGTGCACATTGACGACTCATGTTGAGCTTTTCATCAGTCAATACTCCCAAGTCCTTCTCCTGAGGGCTACTCTGAATTTATTCTCCGCCCAGCTTGTAGTTGTGCTTGGGATTGCGCCGACCCACGTGCAGGACCTTGCACTTGGCCTTGTTGAACTTCATGCTGTTCACACAGGCCCACCTCTCCAGCCTCTCAAGGTCCCTCTGGATGGCATCCCTTCCCTCCAGCGTGTCAACCACACCACACAGCTTGGTGTCATCAGCAAATGCTGAGAGTGCACTCAATCCCATTGTCCATGTCGCTGACAAAGATGTTAAAACGCACCTGTCCCAATAACAATCCCTGAGGAACACCACTCGTCACTTGGACATTGAGCCACTGACCACAACTCTTTCAGTGCAACCATCCAGCCAATCCCTTATCCACAGAGCAGTCCATCCATCAAATCTATGTCTCTCCAATTTAGAGACAAGGATGTTGTGTGGGACAGTGTCAAATGCCTTGCATAAGCCCAGGTAGATGACGTCAGTCGCTCTTCCCTTATCCACCAACACTGTAACCCCATCACAGAAGGCCACCAAATTTGTCAGGCACAATTTGCCCTTCATGAAGCCATGTTGGCTGTCACCAATTACCTCCCTATTTCCTGTGTGCCATAGCATAGTTTCCAGGAGGATCTGGTCCATGATCTTGCCAGGCACAGAGGTGAGACTGACGGGCCTGTAGTTCCCTGGGTCTTCCTTTTTCCCAGTTTTAAAAATGGGGGTTACGCTTCCCCTTTTCCAGTCAGTGGGAGCTTCACCGGACTGCCTTGACTTCTCAAATATGACAGAGAGTGGCTTAGCAGCTTCATCTGCCAGTTTCCTCAGGACCTGTGGATGCATTTCATCATGTCCCATGGACTTATGCACCTTCAGGTTCCTTAGATGGTCTTGAAATTGATCTACAGGTAGGCGGTTCTTCATTCTCCCAGTCCCTGCCTTTGCCTTCTGTGACAGTGTGGCTTGAGCACTTGCCAGTGAAGACTGAGGCAAAAAAGTACTTAAGTACCTCAGACTTCTCCATATCCTGGTTAACCAGGTCTCCTGTTTCATTCCAGAGGGGACCCACATTTTCCCAAGAGTTCTTTTTATCACTGATATACCTATAGAAACTTTTCTTGTCCTTAACATTCCTGGCCTGGTGCCATGTAGGCCACCCCATTGCCAAAATACCCAAAATTGTGGCAGTGACACCAGCCATGGAGCCATGTGTTTATGGACTGTGTCTGTCTGTTCCTCCCAACATCGCTGCCCACAACTGGAAGGAGGGAGGAAAAAATAACCTGCACTCCAGATTCCTTCAGTAACCACCCCAAGACCCTGAAGTCTCTTTTGATTGCTCTTGCATTATGCATCACGGCTTCGTCATAACCCACATGGAGGAGCAGTAGTGGGTAGTAGTCAGAGGGCTGTACCAGGCTGGGAAGTTTCCTAGTGATGTCTTTAACATAGGCCCCAGGGAGGCAGAAGACTTTTCTAAGAGGAGTGTCTGCCCTGCATATTGGACCCTCTGTAGCCCTCAGAAGGGAATCACCTACAACTACAACCCACCTTTTCTTCTTTGTGGAGGTGGTCTCGATACAGTGTGTGGGCCTTTCTGGCCTTGGTGATACCTGTGGTGCAGCTCGACTTGTCATCCACATCCTCCTTTGACAAGCCTTCCGCAGCCAGAGCCTCATACCTGCACAAAGGCACTTGGGAAGGCAAGGTGGGCAAGGAGGAGGTTCGCCTGACACGCCCAGTGTGCACTTGCTTCCATTCACTCCTTCCTTTTAAGCTTCTGCCTTCTGCCTGGCAGGGGGAGGATGCAGGGTCCCCTTCATCTTGGCTTTTGTCTGGTGGCTGTCCGTGTTTCTGTCTCAGGGAAGGCAAAGCTTGGCTCCACCAGTCTCTCTCTTTCAGCCTCCCTGATGCTCCTTAACCTTTCTACTTCCTCTTGTAGTTCTGCCACCAGACTGAGCAGATCATCCACCTCATCACACGTCACACAACCATTCTCACTACTGCCATCCATTCCCAGTGACAGGCTCTGGCAATCCCTGCAGCCTGAGAGGTGGGTGGCTGCATGTTTTTGTGGGGTAGCTCTGTCTGGTTGCCACATCCATTCTGGCGAGTGCAGAGGAGAGAGCTTTCTGCCAGGTGGATACCATAGCTAAGGTCAGTCCAAGGGGGTGATGACCACCAATGGAACTCACCTCCTGAACTGGTGGGGTGACTAGGCCCTCCCTGTGCGCCCTGCCGCGCAAACTGCCACACCATGCCCTGGCTGATGCACCATGCTCTATTCGCAGCGCTCCGGGCCATGAATGCTTCCCAGGCTGCTTTTTATAGGCATGGGGGTGGGCACCATTGCCCTGGCAGTGCCCAGGCCTTGTCAGCAGTTCTTGTGAGACCTGCCGGCTCATCGCAGGTCTCTTCTGCTGCCCTGGCATTTCCCTGCCTCTGGAAAGTCAGGAAAACATCCTGTGTGCCTAGATCTGCTACTCCACTGCAGGTCAGGCCAGCAGTGAAGCAGCTCCCTTAGGTGACTGACTGCTGGGTTCAGCATGACAGCTACATAAATTGATGTGAAAGATGAGGCTACTGTGCAAGCAGTGGTGGTAATAAAGTTAGTGGTAATAAAGTTAATGGTCAAACATATTTTCTCTTTAGTTTCTCTTGCCTGGAGCTCTGAGGCCTCCTCACATCCTCTAAGAAATTAAAAGCAAGGTGAGGCTTAGCACAGCACTGAATTGTGTGTTTGTGTGCTTGTTAAAGCTAATTCACGAGGTACTGTAGGTTGGGCTTGAGAGGCACTGGCAGAACTTTGTGTAAAGCATCTCACCTACTCTTTCCATGGTGTGTGCTGTTGTTCCCAGAGAGCTACTTTCAGAACAGAGTGCATATACTGCTCATATTTCAGTGTACTGTACATGTTGTGTGTCAAGGACCAAAGTGCCATCCTCAGTTGTCAGACCCTCCTTTACTTTCCCTTTGTCTCTGATGTGTCAATGTAGCCCTTCAGGACAAGGGTCTGACAGTAGGCAGTAAGGATCTGTGTGTGACTGGGGCTGTGCCAGTATCTGCTGTCCACAGATGAAGACCCCATTTCAGAATCTGCCTGCTTGTCAGGGGCTGTAAAGATGGTTTGCTTTCCATTACTGAGCAAATTAAAATTCAGCTTTTATGTTAAATGACTAATGCTATGGGATACAAATGGACTGTTATTGCTCATACAGCACTGAGGATATGTGTCTTAGCCTTTTTGTCTTCTCACCTATTAGCTGATTACAGGAAAGATAATTGAGGTAGAGAAGTGTGACTGAGGTTTTGTACTTGGAAGAAAACCATATGTGCAAAGGACCAGCCATACTCCATAGGCTGTGGCTGTCCTGTGTACAGGGGCTGATCCCCTTGTTCTTCAGTGGGAACAGAAGTGTTGAGCACCTGTCCAGACTGGTCCCCAGAGAAGAGGAACTGAGGTCTTGAAAATGAGCAGTTTGGGCTTTTTGCCTTCAGATAGGCATCTTCAGAGGAGGGAAGGCTGACAGCCTACTTTCTAAATGCATTACAAACACTACAACCTCATCCTCCAGTGACTGTAAATTAGGAGGAATTCCAGTGAAGACTGGTGGAAGAAAGAGAAAGGTCTTAGCTTTTCCAAGCCAAGTAGTTCCATAGCTTTGTGGAAATCCACATAGCATTGCTGCCTCTGAAAACCCTAACTAGATTTTCATCCTCCTTCGTCCACAGGTGTCCGTATTGAGACAAGCTTTGTTCCTATACCATGGTAATAAATGTGGCAACCACAATGCACAGACCCAGTATTGTACAGTGCAGCAGAAAGCAGGTAATTGCCTGTCTCAACAAGCTGGTTGCAGACCAGCTTCACTGCTGGCATAAGGTGTGGCAGCCCTTGCTGCGAACTGCTGGTGCTGCACCTGCATCTGCCACTGTTGAATTTGCACCTCAACATACTTCTATTCTGGACAGGGTGGTCAGAATTCATCACATATTTATTCCCGATTCTCCAGAGAAACCATTTAACATACTTGTAAGGTACTGTGTTTCATGAGATTTTAGTGACAACCTAAAACATTGTGACAAGCAGGAGGGAATTTATTCTCTGCTATGCAGCATAATGTAACCTTCCATGGGAGTGGATTGCTTGCCACCAAAGCATATTGCTGGGAGGCAAGTCCCTCAACCTGATAGCTCTGCAGCCTGAAAAATGGAACAAGCTCTGCAATTCTGTAAGTGGAGTTAAGAGAATGTAAAGGAGCTTGAGTGATAACAGATTCGTCAGAGCTTATTGTGATAGAGAAAGACATGGGAAAAGAGGGCACCATTTATGGAATACAGATGAGGAACTTCAGCTCTTCGTGTCAGGGATGCCGAATGGTGGGCTTAGAGAGGAGGCTAAATGGAAATATACAAGAAAGATGAATTTCGTTCAGATAGACAGGCTGTATTTTATCCGTCAGATTTGTAATGATGCTGTTGCTGCTCTTCTGCATGTGAAAGCCAGAGATACCTATCAACCTGCTCTCTGCAGGCTAGACATTTTCAGAAAGAAAAAGGTCTTGAATCAAACCTGCAAATGGGTGTTTAAATCAATCAAGCAAACAGATTGTTAGGTAGAATTACTCACAATAGAATAGTTTATGAAAAATTAGCCATGACCAAAAATGAATTAATGCAACTAGCTAGTTTTTATGTGACCATTAGAGAAAATAGCACAGCTTTTGATTCTAAGGGCACAAGAGAACTCTGCCTCTGTCCTGAGAATTCAATAGCATAGATGCTAAAAGGAGGAGGTAGTACAGGGGGCAATGTAATATAGAGCGGGTGCTAGCATAGCCTAATGATAAAGTGGGCAGAGCAGTGGGTATTTGGTCCTACCTAAGCAAGAAAGGCACTAAGCGTGTTGTTACGCTGCAGTAGCAGGGCAAAGTGAACTTGAGTCTCAGCCACCATTTCTTCTATGCATGCCATTTGTCCTCATGTAGAAGTAACTTCCCCATCATTGAACAACTGCTGGCTCCTCAGCTAGCTTCCAGTCAGATACACTGGGCAACAAGGAGTAACAGGGTCACTTGACTTCACTCCTTGCAGCAAGGTATAGGGAAGTGCTCCCTGCTGTGGATGCTAACAGAGGGACCAAGCAGAGGCAGGCAAGCAGGCTTCTCTGTCTGTGCTGCTCAGCCAAGAACAGCCTAACCCTGAGAGACAGATGAAGTGAAATATCACTGTAGAGTCAAAGCTACCATGTAATTTGACCTTGAGTGTCTACTGTGATAGAAAAGAAATGTGACTGGAGTGGCCTGGGAACAGTAGTTGGCTGTCACTGATGCAGATGTACTACTGGCCCACTTGAGAGCTGCAGCCTGAAAGAACTGCTAATTTAAAGAGTATTATGGGAAGTTCTCATAGACAAGAACTGAAGCTGCAAGCTTTCACCAAGTGTGCTTAAAGAAGGAAGATGATCAAACTCCTGTGTGCCTCATATGGTTGCTGAGTTGAACTGGTGAATAGAAAGGTCACTCAGCAGAAAAAAAGCACATGGAGAGCTTTTTTTTCCTTTTTTTCTCCATAAAAAAGGCTGTCTCCATGCAGCAGAAGGTCACTTAGACAAGTAAACAGAGTGAGAAGAAATTTGTCTCCATCTGTAGGAAAATGGAGAAATAATGGGGAAAAGTTGTGAGGCAAAACTATGTCACCCTAGGGGCTGAAACAGAAGAGCACTGTCTGCCTATTGCCACAGAAGCAGGGTGCCTCTCTTCTTACTGGGAGGTTGTCCAGTCCCATTTTCCTGTGATATCCATTGCTTCCAATGACCGATTAATCTCAAAAGGAAACATAGCTATTAGTAATTTTCAGACATTGTTTCCTTTTCTCACTTTTGTGTGGCTCCACATCTGTCATCCTCAGGAATAGCCCTAGACTTTTCTAAAGATGCTTTTTGTCTCTCTTCGCTTCCATGTCCTGCAGACTTAGTGGAGGAGGTGGCATTGTTCAGAATTTCTGTTGTGGAGCACTTAGTCCTGGGCGCCCACATGGTGGTCAAAGCTCTTCAAGGACAGAGGAGAGGATGGTGTGCTTCACCAAAATATGGATCCTCACCTTCCAAGGAAGGGTTTCAAATTGGGAAAGCACAACCTGATGAATGAAACTCAGACCTACAGACTATCTGATCCTTTCAGATCCATCTGACTTAGAGGCATGTAAATCCAGTGATCAAATAAAAAATACCCAGCCTAGAAAGAGTATTCTTTAGTTCTCGTTCCTGCTATACTTAGTGGTTCTTAGGCTGTCCTTCCTAGCACATACGCTGGGCAGGTAGTCTTTTTCATCTATGTATTCTTTTCCTGCCTTTGGAAGGAAAAGAAATGAGAGGTTTGTTTTTCTTGCCTCCAAGCACAGACCACAAAACAGATTGTAAATAATGCAAAGTTTATCAGGAAATTAAATTTAATCAAAATTGAGTGGTCTAAACTCCCAAATAGACTAAGTTATATAACTCATAAAATTACATTCTGCATCCTTACCACATGGACATTTTTGTCTTTTCCCCATGACTTGCATGCTGACATTCATTGCATTACCACTATCATCAGAGAGCTTGTCTATCTATGCCACTCCTTTGCTGTCCATATTTTCCTTGTCAAGCAGACCCAGGTCAGTCCAGGGATCAGCAAGTTCATTGGAGTGAGTTCACTCTAATACAGCAATACACGGGCAAAAGTCCTGGATGAATGTCCTCACCGAGAAATCATTCATTTTATGTCATCTGGTATATATTGAACAACCACATAAAAGACAGTACTGAAAGATCTCTATCTCTGTAGCTCATACCACCAATTACACATTGGGATGAAAACATTTTACTCATGAGGGTAAATGAACTGTAAGTCACAAGAAGAACTTCCCAAGAAAAGAACTGCTGGCGAACAGAGCCACTGTGGGCCTGTGCTCACATATTATGGATGGCAGGCAAACTCTCTCCTTGCCTACCTCGCCCTCCCAGATGCCTCTGTACAACAAGTATGAGGCTCTGGATGTGCAAGGCCAGTCAATGAATGATGTGGATGATGGCCCATCTACACCAGAGGTGTTGCCAAGGCCAGAAAGGCCTAACCCCTTTTATCAAGACCACCTCCACGAGGAAGAAAAGATGGGTTATAGTTCTAGGTGACTCCCTTCTGAGGCAAACAGAGGGCCCAATATGCCGGACAGACCCTCCTCATAGGGAAGTCTGCTGCTTCCCTGGGGCCCAGGTAAAGGAAATCACTAGGAAACTTCCTAGCCTGGTACGGCCCTCAGACTATTAACCGTTATTGCTCTTCCATGTGGCTGGCAATGAAGCTGCAATGCGTATTCCAAGGACAATCAAAAGAGACTTCAGGGCCTTGGGACAGCTGGCAAGGAAGTCTGGAGCACAGGTAATTTTTTTCCTCTATTCTTCCAGTTGCGGGCAGAGACATTGGAAGAAACAGATGGACCCAGTCTACTAATACATGGCTCTGTGGCCACCACAATTTCAGGTTTTTTGATAATGGGATGGTCTACACAGCACCAGGCCTGCTGGCGTCAGATGGGATTCACCTTTCTCAAAGGGGGAAAAGGGTCTTTGCTCATGAGCTAGCGGGGCTTCTTGACAGAGCTTTAGACTAGACTTAAAGTGGGAAGGGGATAGTATCAGGCTTGTCCGTGATAAGCTGTGGGACAACACAACAAGGTTAGAGGGACAGGGTGCTAGCAAGGGCCCTCAGCCTGTTGTTCAGAGATGCACTGGGTACACTGGACCGCACTTGAAGTCTTACGGAGATAAGCCAGGGGCTTCTGAGGTAATAGGAGCCAACAGGGAAAGACTGGTGAAATATCTCAAAGGAATTAAGGTGTGTTCCTCTAAGAAGGTGACATGGCCAAAAGCCCAGCTGAAGTGCCTCTAAATGAATGAACAGAGTATGGGCAACAAACAGGAGGAGTTAGAAGCCACCATGCTGCTAGAAAGCTACGACCTAGTTGTCATTACTGAAACTTGGTGGGATAAATCCATTGACTGGAGTATGGCTGTCGATGGCTCCAGGCTGTTCAGAAGGGACAGGCAAAAAAGGAGGAGCAGAAAGATGGCCCTATACATCAAGAAATGGATAGATTGTGAAGACCTGTCTGAAGAATAGCCATGAGCAGGTTGAAAGCTGATGGGCAAGAATTAAAGACCAAGGCAACAAAGGGAACCTTGTGGTTGATGTTTACAACAGGTCGCCTGATCAAGGGGAGCCCAGTGATGAAGCCTTCTTACTCCAGCTACAGGAGGCATCACACTTGCAGGCTCTCATCCTGCTGGGGGACTTCAACCACCATCTGCTGGAAAAGTAGCACGGCGAGCTGTAGGTAATCCAGGAGTCTCCTGGAGTGCATTGAGGATAACTTCTTAACCCAGGTAATAGACAGCCCTACCAGAGTGGATGCAATAGTGGACCTGATGGCCACCAACACAAGTGAGCTGAACAGTGACATCTAGACGGGAGGCAGCCTGGGCTGCAGTGATCATGCACTGGGGGAGTTCGCAGTTCTGAGGGGTATCGTAGAATCATGGAATTGTTTAAGTTGGAAAAGACCTTTAAGATCATCAAGTCCAACCATTAACCTAGCACTGTGTGGTGGGTTGACCCTGGCTGGAGGCCAGGTGCCCACCAGAGCCGCTCTCTCACTCCCCTCATTCAATAAACAGGGCAGAAAAGGCATAACGAAATGCTTGTAGGTCGAGATAAGGACAGGGAGAGATCACTCACTAATTACCGTCACGAGCAAAACAGACCGAACTTAGAGAGGGAATTCATCTGATTTATTACTAGGCAAAACAGAGTAGAGGAATGAGAAAATAAAATCAACTCTTAAAACACCTCCCACCCCCTCCCATCTTCCCGGGCTCAACTTCACTCCCGGCTTCAACCTTCCCCCCCTCAGCGGCACAGGGGGACGGGGAGTGGGGGTTACGGTCAGTTCATCACACATTGTTTCTGCCGCTTCTTCATCCTCAGGGGGGAGGACTCCTCTCATCGTTCCCCTGCTCCAGCATGGAGTCCCTCTCACGGGGTGCAGACCTTCAGGAGCAAACTGCTCCAGCATGGGGTTCCCCACGAGGTCACAAGTCCTGCCAGCAAACCTGCCCTGGCGTGGGCTCCCCTCTTCATGGGTCCACCGGTCCTGCCAGGAACTTGCTCCAACATGGGCTTCCCACAGGGCCGCAGCCTCCTTCAGGTGCTTCCACCTGCTCCGGCATGGGGTCTTCCACGGGCTGCAGGTGGAATCTCTACAATCCCTCATCCTTCCTCCATGGGCTGCAGGGGGACAGCCTGCTTCACCATGGTCTTCACCACGGGCTGCAGGGGGATCTCTGCTCCGGCGCCTGGAGCACCTCCTCCCCCTCCACCTGCACTGACCTTGGTGTCTGCAGAGTTTCTTACATCTTCTCACTCCTCTCTCCGGCTGCAGAAGCTCTCTCTCTAAGTGTTTTTCTTCTTCTTAAATATGTTATCACAGAGGCGCTGATTGGCTTGGCCTTGGCCAGCGGCGGGCCCGTCTTAGAGCCGGCTGGCATTGGCTCTATCAGACACAGGGGGAGCTTCTAGCAGCTTCTCACAGAAGCCACCCCTGTAGCCCCCCCGCTACCAAAACCTTGCCACGCAAACCCAACACACACTGCCAAGTCCAACCACTAAATCATGTCCCTAAGCACCACATCCACACATCTTTTAAATACCTCCAGGGATGGTGACTCAAGCACTTCCCTGGGCAGCCTGTTCCAGTGCTTGACAAACCTTTCAGTCAAGAAAGTTTTCCTAATATCCAATCTAAACCTCCCCTGCCACAACTTGAGGCCATTTCCTCTTGTCCTATCACTTGCTACTTGGGAGAAGAGACCGACACCCTCCTCGCTACAACCTCCTTTCAGGTAGTTGTAGAGAGCAATAAGGTTTCCCCTCAGCCTCCTTTTCTCCAGACTAAACAACCCCAGTTGCCTCAGCTGCTCCTCATAAGGTTCTCTAGACCCTTCACCAACTTCATTGTTCTTCTTTGGACATGCTCTATCACCTCAATGTCGTAGTGAGGGGCCCAAAACTGAACACAGTATTCAAGGTTCGGCCTCACCAGTGCTGAGTACAGGGGGACGATCACTTCCCTAGTCCTGCTGGCCACGCTATTTCTGCTACAAGCCAGGATGCTGTTGGCCACCTTATCCACCTGGGCACACTGCTGCTCCCAGGTCCTTTTCTGCCGGGCAGCTTGCCAGCCACTCATCCCCAAACCTGTAGCACTACATGGGAATGCTGTGACCCAAGTGCAGGACCCAACACTTACTCTTGTTGAATCTTATACAATTGGCCTCGGCCCATTGATCCAGCCTGTCTAGATCCCCCTGTAGAGCCTTCCTGCCCTCAAACAGATCGACACTCCCACCGAATTTGGTGTCATCTGCAAATTGACTGAGGGTGCCCTGGATCCCCTCATCCAGATCATTGATAAAGATATTAAACAGAACTGGCCCCAAAACTAAGCCCTGGAAAACACCACTTGTGACCGGCCACCAACTGGATTTAACTCAATTCACAACTCTTTGGGCCTGGCCATCCAGTCGCTTTTGTACCCAGAAGTATTGGTTTGACCATTAAAGACTGAGGCAAAGGCGGCATGAATTACCTCAGCCTTTTCCTCATCCTTTGTCATTATGTTTCCCCCCGCACCCAATAAAGGATGGCGATTCTCCTTAGCCATCCTTCTCCTGTTTATGTATTTATAGAAACTTTCTTTTACCGTCTTTAACTGCAGTAGCCAGGTTAAGTTCTAGATGGGCTTTGGCTCTTCTAATTTTCTCCTAGCTAACCTCACAACATCCTTGTAGTCTTCCTGAGTTGCCTGCCAAACGTCATAAACTCTCTGTTTTTCCCTGATTTCCAGCCAAAGCTCTCTGTTCAGCCAGGCCAGTGGTCTTCCCCACCGGCTTGTCTTTCGGCACATGGGGACAGCCTACAGCCTGGAAACTTCTCGCAACTGCCTCTAGAATATTTCAGCTGCCTCTTCGTCCTGTTTGGGTGGTCTATAACATCAGCCCACCATGTTTCCGTGATGGCAATTTCATCATATTTTTCCCACTGCACAATGGCTTCCAGCTCCTCCTGTTTGATGCCCAATGCTGCGTGCGTTGGTGTAGATGCACTTCAGTTGGGCTATTGATCCCACTACCTTTTTCTGGGGACAAGCCCTGAATTCCTACCAGACCTTCCGTGGTTTCTAACTCACCAATAACCCTGGTGTCTTTGCTGTCGCATGGCTCTCCATCTCCTACTTTCACTGAGATGGCAGACTGAAGGACCTCACGAGCATACCGTCCCACAAACATTGGCGTGCCACTCCCAGACTTATCTCTACTGGGCCTGCTTTTATCACCTTACCCCTTCAAATCTAGTTTAAAGCTCTTTCAATGAGCCCTTCTAACTCCTGCATGAAGATGCTTTTCCCCCTTCGAGAGAGGTGTACCCCATCTGTTGCCAGTAGGCCTTTTGTTGTGTAGACCAATCCATGATCAAAACTCCCAAAATTTTGCTGGCGACACCAGCCACGGAGCCAAGTATTGATCTGTTGGCTTTTCCTGTTTCTTTCCTCATCATTCCCTGCAACTGGGAGGATAGAGAACACTACTTGTGCTCCTAATCCCTTAAACAAGTTGTCCCAAGGCTCTGAAGTCTCTCTTCATTGCCTTCAGACTTCTTGTTGTGACTTCATCACTGCCTACCTGAAAAACCAACAATGGACAATAATCTGAGGGCCATACCAGGGTTGCAAGCTCTGTCTTCATGTCTTTAAACTCAAGCCCCAGGGAGGCAGCAGACTTGCCAAAGAAGTGGGTCCAGTCTGCCTTCTGTTCCCTTCAGAAGGGAGTCTCCTATGAGAATGACCTGTGTATTTTTTCTTTTTGGAAACAGTTTTGACACAGGGTGTAGGCAGACTATAACCTCAGTGGCACCTCCAACCTAGATGACCCATCATCCTCATTATTGTTTGGTTCCATTTGCACAGCCTCATACCTGTTATGCAAAGGCACCTAGGAAGGCAGAGTATTCCCAGAGGAGACACACCTGCTGCGCCAGGCAGGAACTTGTTGCCATTGCCCCCTAACGCTTAAGTCACTGTGTTCAGCCAGGAGGAGAGGGAATCCTCCGTATCATGCATCCTGCCTGCCTGTTGGGCCTGTCCCAGGGAAGGTAGGGTGCAATTCCAGTAGTCTCTCTCTCTCTCTCTCACATTCCTGATACTCCTCAACCTACTCGCCTCCTTCGGGAGCTCTGTCACTAAGCAGAGGAGCTCCTTCACCTGGACATACCTATCACAGGTGTGCTTACTGCTGCCCTCCTGTACTGCAGGGCACACGCTGCAGCCTGACACCTGGGTGGCAGCATCTTCCCACTGGAGCTCTGGGAAGCTGCATCAGTTGTGGTGGTTGCAGAGCTTAGAGACGCTATGGCTTTCTGTGGGGTGGATACCATTGCTCCCTGGCAAAGCTGGCAGAGCTTCAGCGCCCTTCCTGTGTGAACTGCAACACCAACTGCTGTGCCACACCCTGTTGGCAACATGACTGATTGCTAGGGCTTCTTTTATGTGGGAGTGGGGCTTGGCTGCCATTGCTCCTAGCCCTGCCCAGCGCTTGTTGCTGTTGTGCGAGCTGTGGGATGCTGGTGGCTCTATTGGCTCCCCCTGAGGTCCCCCCTGTTTGGGAAACTCCTCTGTGCACTGTGCTAGAGTGCTCCACTGCGACTCGTGTGGGCACTGGAGCTGATCACCTCGGTGACATGATGGGTTATCATAAGATTAGTTCCTCAAAAAAACAAAACAAAAAAACCCACAAAAACCTGAAAAACAAAATGTGGACAATATGGTACAATGTTCTCAAGATGCATCCCAAATGGGACTGTTAGCACAAGTTTCTTTTGGAGCACCAATTTCTTTATTTTGGATTTACTGCAAGCAAGTTAACAGCTGAGGTGCAGTTACTGCATGGTTTGCATATAGATCCCATTTGACTCTACTTACAATGAACTTGCTTTAAGTTCTCAGTGAGAGAGAACAGAAAAACTTCTGTTTTCCTGATGGCAAAAGCGGCTGTTGGTGATGCTGCCTTTGAGTATTAATCTCTCAGTCTTTGTTATGTTCTTGTTCTGTGCTAAGAAGTTGTGTTGGGTTTTGTGTGGCAAGGTTTTGGTAGCGGGGGGGCTACGGGGGTGGCTTCTGTGAGAAGTTGCTAGAAGCTTCCCCTGTGTCTGATAGAGCCAATGCCAGCCGGCTCCAAGATGGATCCGCCCCTGGCCAAGGCCAAGCCCATCAGCGCCTCTGTGATAACATATTTAAGAAGGAAAACAAAAGAGTTAAAAAAGCTTTTGCAGCCGGAGAGAGGAGTGAGAAGATGTAAGAAAGTCTGCAGACACTAAGGGTAGTGAGGAAGGAGGGGGAGGAGGTGCTCCAGACACCAGAGCAAAGATCCCCCTGCAGCCAGTGGTGAAGACCATGGTGAGGCAGGCTGTCCCCCTGCAGCCCATGGAGGAAGGATGAGGGGGTGTAGAGATTCCACCTGCAGCCCGTGGAAGACCCCACGCTGGAGCAGGTGGAGGCACCTGAAGGAGGCTGTGGCCCGTGGGAAGCCCACGCTGGAGCAAGTCTGGGCCGGACCGGTAGACCCGTGAAGAGGGGAGCCCACGCCAGGGCAGGTTTGCTGGCAGGACTTGTGACCCTGTGGGGGACCCCACGCTGGAGCAGTTTGCTCCTGAAGGTCTGCACCCCGTGAGAGGGACTCCATGCTGGAGCAGTTTGCTCCTGAAGGTCTGCACCCTGTGGGAGGGACCCCACACTGGAGCAGTCTGCTCCTGAAGGTCTGCACCCTGTGGGAGAGACCCCACGCTGGAGCAGTCTGCTCCTGAAGGTCTGCACCCTGTGGGAGAGACCACACTGGAGCAGTTCGTGACGTAAAGGACTGTAGCCCGTGGGAGAGACTCCATGTTGGAGCAGGGGAATGTTGAGAGGAGTCCTCCCCCTGAGGACAAAGAAGCGGCAGAGACAATGTGTGCTGAACTGACCGCAACCCCCATTCCCTGCCCCCTCGTGCCGCTGAGGGGGGAGGAGGTTGAAGCCGGGAGTGAAGTTGAGCCCGAGAAGATGGGAGGGGTGGGGGGAGGTGTTTTAAGACTTGATTGTATTTTCTCATTGCTCTACTCTGTTTTGCCTAGTAATAAATTAGATGAATCTCCTCTCTACATTCAGTCTGTTTTGCTCGTGACGGTAATTAGTGAGTGATCTCTCCCTGTCCTTATCTCGACCCAAGCCTTTTGTTATACTTCTCCTCTCCCATCCCGCTGGGGGAGGGGTGAGTGAGCGGCCGCGTGGCACCCAGCTACCGGCTGGGCCTAAACCACGACAGAAGTATAAAGCTAGTGAGTGTACTTCGCATGTTTTTTCCAGCTAATTCAGATATTGAGTGGTATATTTATGGGCTCAAGTACTTCATGTTACTCTTATGAGACTCCACAACAGTGAGCTGGTCCAACTCTCTTTACCCACCTTCTGAAAGTTTTCATACTAGGTGGAAACAAGCTGTGGTTTCCCTTTCCACTTATTTAGAAACACAGAGAAATGCTTGCACTCACTCAAATCAAAGCATATCCCCAACAATACTGATTGCCTTAATGGTATTATACATATCATGAAGTGGGTGGTACCCAGCAGAGATGGAGCTGCTTGAGAAATAGACACAAGAGGTCCTGAGCAGCCACCTGGAAAAGCCATGTCAGTCCCTTTGGAAGGGCATAAAGGGCTGGACCTTCTTGCACCAGGATTTGGCAATTAGCTGAGGAACTGTTGCAGTTGTCAGATCTTGTGCTCTGACCAGTCTGGTGCTACTGGGAAAAGTGTCTTTAGCATTACTGATCATTGATAATGAGCAAACCTTGTCCTTTGGAGCACTGGCAAATATCAAAACACAGCCATAATGTAGGAGTAAAACAAGAAAAAAATAATTTGGACTGCTGCTAGCTCAGCTGGTTAAGCAAGCTTTTGGATTGCTTACACAGGTTCTTGGTGTCTCTGTGTGTAACTTTAGGTAAAGTTAGGATCATGTCAAAATTCCCCTGACACCAGGAATGTGAAGCCCCCCAGCCCAGAAGGGTTAGATTTTGTTAGGTGGTTTTGTTTTCTGGGTTGGGGGGCAGGGGACACAGCTACTCAGGTGATTAAGCTGGTGAGCTATACTTTATTTACAGCATATCTATTGGAGTAGAACAAAGTTCCTGGGATTTTTTTTTTTTTCTTTTCTATTTGTAGGCCTTTCTGGAGAAAGGATATTACTCTCATTTCATCTGTGGAAATCCCTCTTCTGTAGTTTTTACAAGCTTATTATTGTGGTTTTCAGGGAATTTCCAAAGAACCCAGTTTGGCTTCTGTTGAAGTTAGTGCCAAAGCTCAAGCCTGCTCTACGAGACAGCTGAGACAGAGCATCTAGCTTCTTTAGAAATTCCCACTCAAACCCACAATTTTTTTATCACTTGTACTTTCTTGTGTACCATTTTAAAATTAGTTACTTGTGGTACTAAGTACGATATTAGCACTGTGGTAGACTTAATGGCAAATAACAAGCTGTTCTGTAACCATAGACCCCCACAATTGAGTGAGTCTGGTTTTCATAGATACCAGCACCTCTTAGCACTGGTAACAAGTACCAACTCCAAAGCCTCAGTCTGGTGTGAAGAGTTTTAATGTGAACAGGGCCATGTACCAGCGGACCACATACATGACTGGCTTAGGCAAAACCTTGCCTGGTTTGATGTCAAATACTCGCTGCTATTTTTTTCATCCTTTTGCTGCATTTTTCTATTGTATGTCTGCCAAGCACCTGGGTCCTAATGACCTCTAGGTGCTTCCCTCACATTAATGAACCTTTCTGCTGTAGGCTGCAGCCCTGGCCTCAGGAGTGGTGCTTTGCTGGCCTGGAGAAAGCATCCCCTCCTGAGCCACCCTGGGGATGTGCCTGGATGGCCTGGCAAGGTCCTTCTATCCCTAGAAGTCTCCTGCAAAATGTAGCTTGTCTCCAACCTTCCCATGGCACAATGCAGTCTTTTATCACACTAATTTGGTGCCAGATCCTCTGGGAGTTGTTGGGGGGATGCTTTAGCCCTTTATAGCCTTGCAGTTGTTATTGTGAGTTTATTAACCTGGCTTGGAACTTCTTAGTAAGGAGAGGTGGTTTATATTTAAATAAACAGCAAATTGACCAAAACTAAAACTCTGAAGGACGGAGCTTCCTGAATTCTTTTCTAGTTCAGAAATGATGGTATTTAATGACACAGTTGAGAAGGAGCTGCAAAGTCTCAGTGCTTTAAAAATTATTCAATGTCAGGATGGGCTTTTAACTCCTCAGATTTTGGTAACACCATTTAAAATGACTTCTAGCATATGTCATTCTGTCTGAAAGGTCTCTGCAAATTTTGGCTTGGAGATCTGAAGCATAATGGCTCTCTAATTCCTTAGGGATAAAAGGAGCACGAGGTCTTTCTGACAAATTGTATTTATAATACCCCCCCTCCCCTAGTGACTAATGAGTGAAAGATACTGTGTGGCAGCAAGCAGCTCTGAAGCAGGAAGTACTGGCATAGCTGGTGCCTGGTTTTGCCACAGCATCAGACTGTTGCAACCTCTTGTCAGTAAACTTGAGTGTACTGACTGTATCAGTTGGTTTTATTATTAGCTGAGGGGTACTCTTGGACACTGGATTATTTACAGAGCCAAGTAAATACATTGCAAAAGGAGACATCAGGCATAACTCCTAATGGATGTGCGTTTGAAATGTGCTTTTTCACTAATCGCTTTTGTAACAGGATTTCAGAGCACACTGCACTCAGCACATTGAAATGACTGAGAAGGTGCATGAAGTGGAGTGGTCATGTTTGAGGAGATGAGATTCTGAGTGCCTGTTTATTCCATTACAGAAATAGGTCCCAGGGGACCTCTGAGTCTCAGCCTGGATCTCTGTAGAAACTTGTAAGAGTCCCAAGGCACGCTTGGCATCTAAATTTTAAGATGATCTCTGCTATAGATAGGGACATCACATGGTGTTGAGGAACATTAGAAATGCTGCAGACAGGCAGGGACAGCCCAACTTGTACTGGAATCGCAGCCAAGGAGATGTTCAGCTCCTGAGGCACTCTCCGTACAGCAGATTGTATACTGTCAAAAATTCCTTTGGGCCTTAGGATTTCAGCATATCCCCAAAGACTTGGTTACATGCCAGAGATCTCTGGCATCTATGGAAGCATTTCTTCTTAGTCCATCTCCAGCAATACTAGCTACTCAGCAGGGCTGTGCAGTTGGCATGATGCCACACCCTGTTAATCCTTGGCTGTTCTGAAGTCCAGCATTTCAGGAGCTTTCAGCCAGCCTAGCTCACAGAAGTAGTTCAAGGACTTACCATCAAGTAATATTTTGATGTTACCAGTGACCTTGCAATGATTTTAATTCCAACTAGATCAAATACAAATTAAAAGTATTTAATTAAAGTGTACACAGCCCACTGAATAAAAAACCCCAAAGAAATAAAAAGCAGGTTTTATGTGCTTATACCAGGATAACACCTAAGAAGTGTCCTTCCTGTATTTGGCTGTTGTGTTGCAGGTGTTTTCTGGTCCTACATCCCAGGAAGCTGATGGCCTAGCTGTAGTCTACTTAGATTTCTCAGAGAAGACTATGTCCTGGTGCAGCATATTTGATTTGTAGTCTTTCTGTCTTTCAGAAATTTTACAGAGGTTCCATTCACGTTCAGTCCTTTTTCTGCCAGCTGATGACTGTGTCACCTCCTGGGAAATCTAGATGTTTCCTTGGAACATCATCTATCACTTTCTGTATGTATTAAGAACTTTCTGACTCAAGAAGGGGTTAAACTGTCTCTCCTCTGTTTTACCCCACACGCCTACTCTGGGGAATATACAAACATGGTGTCATATCTCTTGAATTGATCTTCATATTTGTATCAATATTTATATCAGCTATAAGACTAAATGCTAGAAGCAAGAATGAATTAATGCAGCTCATTTTTGAGACTTGGATGTGGTCAAACACGATGATGATCAGACTTCCACCTGATTGATAGCTTGGGCAAGGGACCCCCTCGCAGTCTGTATAACAGAGTATTCTTTTAGATGCAGAAGTCTATGCCCTCTCTGGATGCGGCACTTTGCTATGTCATGGGTGTAGGGTATGTAATGCTGTATGTAACACGAGTATCCATGTTGTTTTGCTTGTGTTGCAGATTGTGTGTATGAGCGCTGGGAACGAGGTAAATGTTTTCTGTCTTTACTTATGGTCGGGAATATTAGTTATGATAACATTGGCTTGGTGAGTCCCTTTACTCAATTTTTAAGTTAAATTTGCCAAAAACAAGCACTTGGTTGCAAAACAAACACTTTTAGTGTTTTCTTTTTCACATTAAAAAACCTAAACAAAACACACAAACAAAAAATATATAAACCCAAACCAATGCTTACTCACCATCATCTCTCAGCAGAGGGGTAGATGTTTGAGGTACATCTGAGTTTTCATGTATAAATTTGTAAAAAGAAGCATAGAAACAGAGTATACAAGACTATAATTTCCACTTAGGAACACTTAAAGGGAAGTAGGAGCACTGTGTAAAATACTACTGTTTAATTTCTCAGGGACATTGTGTAGGTTTTATTTCTGGTTTTGCATCATGTGAACTCCAAGTAGCTGCACTTTGCTTTGTGTTTGAATGAAACCAAACCTTTCAAAACAAAGCTCAGATTAAACCACTCATTTTCGTCCTTCGTGTAGTTTCATCATATAGTATTTCCCATGGTTTCTAGCCAAAAACATTAATCTAAGTTTCATCTGAAACTCAGTAAAAATTCATGTGGAATTGGGCTCAGATTTTGAGGTGATTTTATTGAATCTGGACTGAATTTCAGGGTTACAACGGAACCACAGTGTGTAATGGAAAACACCTGTTTGGTTAAGTTCCCTGTCTACCTCCGGGATATTTAACTTTGCAATTTAAATAGCATTTCTGTGCTTGGAAATAATAGTGAAATATCATTATGGTACCATCTGCTGTCACCCATTGAGCAAAGAGAAGTGAAGGGCAAACCAAAATCTTGTTCCACAAGAACATGAAACAGTTGCCGGGTTTTTTTTCTTCCTTCTGTTGTCTGGTGCTATGCTGTTTTCTGACTGTAGCAGAACATTTCTGCAACCTAAAATGCACGTTAGTTCTAGATTTTGAATATTTGGTGTGCAATACTACTCGCCTTTGAGTGGTGGATACTACCACTGGACTGAAATGAATGGGATGGGCCATCTTTTCTGTGAGTCATCTTGATGAAGCTTGGTGTTCTTAGATGCAGGCATCTGACCAAGCAAAAAGAGACATTGCCCAGGAATGATTGTGTCAGGATCAGTCCTGCTAGGTGCTGGACATTCTGGCCTCAATCCATCAAAACACTCCAGGAATACGCAAAATACCCAAGAGACCTCTTTACAGACAGAAACTGTAGTCCTAGGTTAGAAGGCTATCCTTGGCTCAATTGAACCTTGAATGCTGAATGACTTGGAGGGTAAAACGTTGGCTCATTTTATTTGTGTGCATAGAGAAAAGGCAGAAGAACAACTGCAAGTCAAGTTGAATCCAGATGGAATCAATTTTTTTTTAAATGGAATTTTTAGAGGCACTTGGATGCTTAATGTTGCAACTCAATGTCAAAAAGGCCCTTGAGCAGTGAGTGAGCACCTTGAGCGCTGAACAGTATTACTTCTCTCTTAGCAGTGACAAAAGTTGAGTCAATCTAACCACTCATCTCCTGTGCTCCTTCTCTGCCTGATTGCATTGCTTTGGCTATGGTGCTCATCTGATCCTTTTGTGAGCTGGTTCACCCTGGTTGGGCTATCTGCTTTTCCTTTTAAAAAAAAAAATAAAAAATGGGCAGAGGCGTGTCAGATTCAGAGTGAAAATGAGGAGGGAGGACCTTCTGGGTGAGTAAGTGTTTTTTAGCCTGCACTTTAACATACTCACTCTAAATGTCTGAATTGAATAAATGCTTTTAGCTCAGTGCTGTCTGTTGGCTGAAACCAAATGAAATTGGATGTAATCGTTTTAGGATGACAAAGCGTTTGAGGAGACTGACATGCCTATAGTGGTCTTCTCAGGATCCTGATATACCTTTAATTCAGGGATGCTTGCTGTGGTCATGTTACTTTTCACTTCACATCAGATCCCTAAGACCAAAACTTGCCTTTACTTCACTGTCAGTTGCATGCTCCTGCTATGGTATTACTTCTGGGGGGGGGGGGAGAAGTTTCTGGGGTTACAGCTGAAAGTTTTCCCTGAGTGCAAAAAAACAGAATAAATCTGTGATCTACCTGTTGATATCAGCTTTGCATCCTCCAGAATTACAGTTCTTCAATCTTGGGACAGCACATGCAGTGGAGTTGCCTGTAGAGACTTTTTGGCTATATGTTCGTTTCTCAAAATAAATTGATAATACAAAAGGCTTCTCAAATCACAGTTGCTTCCCAGTGGGAATGAACTTAGCAGTTCCTCGTGCTGCAGCTTATGATTTTGAGGGGAAAATCCTGCTCCTGCTGGAGTTACATGCCATGTATGCAGTGGGAATTTAACAAAAGTGCTTTGACAAGACTTGATATGCTCAGAGAAAGCAAATCTGTGCTTTGAACCAATTCCATTCTCTCCATCCTCTGCCACTGCAGTCTGTGCTGCTAAAACTCATCTTCTGCCAGTATAACTGTGCTTAAATAAAGGTTTCTTTCTGGCTGTGTAGGGGTGTCACCACCACGCAGCCTTGGTAATTTGGCTGTACTGGCAGAGATGTGTAGAATAGCCAGCTGTTAGGGAGATGTAAATGGCAGTTTGCAGCTTATTGGATATCAAAGAGAACATGCTCAGAACAATCCCACATGCATGCCATCGCTTTAAGTAAGAATGTTCTTTCATGGCTATCTTAAATTAGTCTAGATGTATACACTGCTGCCAAAAGGTGTGTAGTTCTGGACCTCTCAGTGGCTCTGCCAGCTTAAGTGGCTTCAGGCTAGTTGTTCATCTTCAGTTGTGGCAGTACAACTGTTCGTGAGACAAAAGAATGAAGTAGATTGGGAGGCTGAACCAGTTTACTTGTCAGTTCTTTTCCATGTCCAAGCAGTGTTCCTACCATGGCTTCCCAGACAAGCTTTATTGATACAACTGCAGGCCAGGAATGAGCTGGGAACAAGCTGTTAGGGGCAGAAGCTCTTTAAGCTGGTGCTTGCACTGAGAGAAACGGCCATGGCAGCAAGGCTTTTGGCTCTTTTCATGAGTTTCAAGACAGGTTCTTTTTCTCTGTACCTGTTCCATGTGCAAAAATATAAGGCTGCTTGTTATATGTTTTACAGCATTTCTGTGCTGACTACCACTGAACTCATCTGAATGAGTGTAGATTTGCTGTCATGTGTGTGAGTACATGATCAAACAGCCATGGTAAATGCAATACCAACTGTCAGAAAGATTTAATTATCATATGAGGTGAAACATCTCCCACTAATGATACAATCTAATCACAGGATGCTGTTTTGCATGCATCACTGTCAAATGGTTTAATAGTTTTAGTTTAGTTTTATTTCAGTGATTACAACCTGCTTGTGATTAAAATTAGTGCAATGACACTAAAGGAATAGGATTTGTGTAGTTGCCTAAAGACAGTTTTTGAAAAATAGAACTACATTTCCTGTGTAAAGGGTAAAAACAACCCTAAGACAAAGTTCATTTGAAGGTTTATGTCAGTATTGGTCCTAGTGACCCATGTGTTTTCTCTGTCAGTCTATTCGCTTCTTTTGTATTTTGTCAAAGAAAATCCTTTCCTTTGAAATATAGACTTCAAAACATAAAAATAGCATGCCTGCCAAGAAGAAAGATAATTTTTAGTGGTGAAAATAACCAGAGAAGGATATGGATCAGAGATGTGCATTTTTTTCCCACTCTAGTATTAAAAATGTGTTTATATGTTGGTTTTTTCTGGACAAAACCAGAAAAACTTCAATACTTTTCCCCAACACCCATACATGCTTACTGAAAACTGGCAAGTTAATAGGATCTGGACTGATTCAGACTAAGGGCACAGAGTTTAAGGGGCAGTGTGATTCTGTGTTAACTCCTGCCTAGCTGACACTCTCCTGCCCAAACTCTGATGACGTTATTAGGTAGGAACCCCTGTCAGGTACCAGTAGTGGATTAATCTTTGTAAGCCTCACCCATTTCAGATCAGGCAAGAAGTCTTTATAAGAGCCTTATCTGGTCTTTTAATCAGTGCTAATTTCTCACTATGTGTTCATTCCAACACCAGAATGGGCAGGGATACAGAGGGAATGCCTTCCTTCTGTGTCTGCTGAAAAGATGGTTGGGGTAGACAATGTCAAGGGTGCAGTCTCCTAAAGAGCAACCAGCCTGGCATAATGGAGGCAAAGAGCTTCAGCTGCTGCAGAATGAGGACAAGGTGACTTGAGACTGTGTCAGATACAGTTGTTTTCAAAGAGCTCTGCAGAGCTTAGGTGTCCCCTTGTACCTGTATCTATAGAAGGTAATTTGTAGGGCTAGCAAGCTGTGACATGGGAGGGTTAGCAAAGCAGCCTATACATTTTCATTCAGTCCAGCTTTTTGACTGGTTAAAGGTAGAAATGTTGGTTTAGTTCTAGCTTTCTTGTACTGAGGAACATTTTGGCTGTTTTAAGCTCTCTTTCTCTAAGGCAGTTTGCATTGTTATTTCACAGTTTGTAGTAAGTTTCAGCCTGTGATTTTTTTGCATTTCTTGGAATCTGCTTTTATTTTTAGTTCCTCTTCCTCCAAGCTTTGTTTTAACTCATTGGGGATTCCTCAGAACACAATCTTACTTACTTGCAGAAGTAATTAGGAAATAATTAGAAATAATTAGGGTATCAGCTGAAAGACTTCCCTCCCCAAAACATTTTGATGACTACAGGACTATTAGTTCTTTGATAGGAGATTCTGAGGGCCAAGCATGTTTGTGTGGCCAGGAGAAGATGGCAGGGGCATTGGCTGGGAAGTTGAGATGCAGGGCAGGGGTGCATGCAATCATGTTTTGATTTATGAATAATCTTGCTGAATACTTTGCATTTTGGTAATTCTTATGCATAAGTAGTAATCAGAGCCTTTCTGATGACTTCCACAAAGTTATGCCAATTTATACTAGGCAAGGGCTTGGCTCAACAGCTGGAGAGCAAAATTCACCTTATTTAGGTAGAAGACCAACTGCTGAAAGTAGCTCTTGTACTGTCATCTGTTGCATTAGCTATTTGAGTTTTGGTGTTTGTTATTGTTTATTGGTACTTTTTTGGTTTTGTGGTTTGTTGTTAGTTTGTTTTTTTTTTTTTACTATGAATTCTGAAAAAAGATTTCATTCAAATTATACCTGACATAAAGTTCAGTTCTCAAATGATGATAGTTGAGTGGGACCTGTTTTGGGATAGACAGCATGCTCCTGAAGACATTTCTGGTCTGATTGTGTATGAAATTCATGGCATCTTCTTTGGTTAAATCCTGTCGGTTCAAGATCTCTCATGAACTTTGTAATTGCACTTTTCTCAGGATAGCAGATGTCTTTAGTGTCCTGTGACTTTTATGTTTGTGTGTGCTGTCCCTGATGAAGCTTCTGCCTTGTGGATTAGGGGAAAAGGGATATTGCATTCTAATCCTTGAGTTTGGACCTAGAGCATAAGGTAAAGCAGCCTGGAGATTGTTCTTATTTAAGCCAGTGACTCTGTAACAAGCGAATATTCTCAATAAGCACATAATAAGGGCACAGTTGGATATAAGGTAATTCTTCTATATTCAGTGCATTTTTAGCTAGGCAGAGCTAAATTGAGAGTGTTCTCTACCATTCGTGATTCATCTCACTGGCTTTGGTGGAGTTCCTCCTGCCTTGTGTAGTAACATCATGAAGTTACGAGGGAAGAGCAAAGTATGTTACTTGTGTAGCATGTAGCCTCACCTCTGTTTCTTAAGGCAGGGCAGTTATTAGCAGGGAAAAGGCCTCTAGACTGTTCTGCTGCTAATATGGGGAGCATCTGCAGAAATTCAAGATTACGAGCAACCTATTGCAAAGGTTATTATCAGTGTGACCTAATCAGAGGGACTTTTTTAATACTGCATGATAAAATCAATAAGACAAGCAAGGGTTTTCTTCCCCTAGAAGAAATTCCCCACAATTACTCCATTCCATGGCAGTGGCCCTTTAGTGGAGTGAGCAGGGCGCTCGAGATCCATCAAGTATTTCAGCAGTAGTTCAATAGACTTTTATTAGTGTTTTGCCTAACATAGGGCAAAATCATAACTTTACTGTCTTATAAAATGAAAAATTAGTGCTGTTTGGATGCTTAGGAAGCTGCTGTAGCAAAAATACAGAACAAATCACCAAATAAAAGTTTGATATCTGAAGCAATACATCAGAAACTGTAAATTAGAAATTTAGATTTTGTCTTTGCTACAGGACAGAATTGCCTGTCATATAAAGGATACCTAAGTATAACCTGACATCCAATTTTAGAAACTTTTAGCTGCTGAGCTAAATTAAGGCAGCCCGTGAGCCACATGGTAGTCTTCATTTTTCACCTACTTTAGACCCAGAATGACACTACTTTTCTTGATAGCTGTCCTATAAGAATTAATGTTTCTACTGTGTTGTGAATATGGATGGTGCTAAATATTGCCAGCCTGGAAAAACCGTCGCTGCTTCTGGAGTTTCTTGTAGTGCTTCAAATTTCTACAGGTAGAGCTGTTGTTACTGTTATTAATCATAACCTTATTTTCTGCATTTCTTTGCTTCGTGCTTTGTGACATGATGGTGCTTGGCACAGTATAAACATAAAACAAGAACATAGTTCTTGCCCTAGAGAACTTATGATCTGAATCAATGAAGAATAAACTGATAACCCCAGAAAAGGAAGCATTGGGAGTTGGTGCAACAAATGCCAGTCGGTAGCAGATACAGGAGGCTCTGCACATCAGGACACATCAGTGGCCTGAGCACTTCTGAATTTCCTTTACTCATCACTGCAAAGGAGAGTTTTGAGGTGGGTTTGAGGAAGGGTAATACATTAGTTTTAAAGGAGTTCAGAAGGAGCTTTTTCCCATGCCTGAATTACAGCTCAGGAAAGAACCTATCTGTGTGTGTTAATAAAGGCAGAAGGAAGGAGATGGAAGTGGGCTGGACATCAGGGCCTGACGCTGACCTGAAGAAATGGAATGGCACCAAGTCAGATTTCTTCAATAAAAAGGATTTTTGTCTGTTTAGGGGTAAATAATTTTAATGGTTTATCATTTCCCTTTGCATATTGTAAGTCATGATATTTTCAGTAAATAATACAGAAATATTACTTCTTCTGCCTTACCTACCTAAGGGAAAAGTTTAGTGAAAGAGGATTATATAGGTTGGCATTTCAGCTCTCTCCCATGATCCAGGAACCTCCTTTACTTTCATTCGGTAGATAGGGGAAAGGAGGTATGTTGATATGAAGATGAAGCAAGCTCCTCTTTGCTTTATATCTTTAAAAGCACATCTCACATTTATTGCTGTAATAATTAGAGTGTGTGGTGGTGGTGGGTGTCAAAATAGTTCATGTTCTCCATTAATAAGTCACCTAACCCAAAACACCCATTTTAAATCCACGAAGGAAAAAAAATTGTCCTTCAGCCACTTAAATAATTTTCAATGAGAAGTTAAGTCTGGCTGGGACAACAAAGAAGGAAGCAAACGATCTGCAATGGTCTGCTCTCAACATGCTGTGCAGTTTAGCAGCTGTTCTTCTACGTGACAGCACAGGCAGCACAGTCTTGAAAGCATCATTTGTGATGCAAAAACAAGTTGCAGTTTAGTTAGAAACATTAAGTGCAGGTATATTCGGTGGCTGTTGTATTGGTTGTGCAGGGTTCTGTGTATATCATCCTGAGTGCTGGATTAAGTACGTGCAGTTGACAAGTAAGGAATAGTTTTCAAATCTTCAGCCTTAAGAACTTCAGAGTGGGCTCTTCCTGAAATACCAGATAGACTCCTTCCTGCTTCTCTATCTGCACCACTAGTTACAGGGTTCTGCATGCCAAGTCTTTGTCAGAGCAGGTCTTCTGTGCCCTGGCAGAGGAGTTCAGTGATGTACATACACAGTCAAAACCTGTCTTCTAAGTATTTTGCCAAGTTTTCTTTGTGGAAGAAAATGGATGTGAAGTAGCTATTTAGAGTTTGTTAGCGAACCTATGCTGCTCTATGATCTCCCTTCAATCATGAGAATCTTTTTTAGAACATTCCACTGCAAGATATGTATTACATTGATCCATCTCCCCCTCTAACCTCAGTACTGCCGTTTGTATCATTTGACTAGAATAATAAAATGAAAGGGATTTTTTTCCAATAGATACTGGTATTCAGATAAAGCTTTTCTTTTGCTGTCAGAGTTTGTCCAAAATACCAGCTTTCAAAACCCAAATACTCTTTTGGAGAAGAAGAAATTTCTTCTGTTTAAACTGTGTTTTGGGAATTTCAGTTGAGAAGGAAAGAGGGAAAACTGGTTGCCTTTGTAATAAGATTTTGTTTTTTCTTGGTTACTGCCAGTGTTATCCGTTGACATGTAGCTGCATAGTCTATTTATTATTGCATTTTGCCTGTGACACGATTCTTCCCAGCTTTAGAGAGGCCTAGTCAATAATTGGTGCTGATGGAAGAGATTCCCATTGGGTCAATGAAAATTATATATGAAGATACGTATATCAACTTCCCTGCCACAGTAATTCTTAGTTATTATAGCATGAACAAGCGTGTGCTGTATGCACTGGTATGGAAATGCCAGGGTACGTTGTCAGTTCACAGTCTGGGATGAATGCTACTCTCTATCCCACCCTGCAGCTCACAGAGGAATGGGTTGAACTTCAGTTCATTGTTCCCATAATCATCAGGTAACCTGACAAAAAGGGGCAGGAACTTGCACTAAGAAAAACTCAGCTTCCCTCCCCCAATAGCTACTCCACACCCATGTTGTGATCTCATATGGATTTCAGGTCAGTGATAGGTTGCATCCCATCTAACTGAGGTTGCAATGGTTCAAGAATGTGTTCAGATGACTTAGAAGATACTCAGTGTATCAATTCTTTGTTCCCTGTACTGGAAAACTTTGGTGCAGGCATTACTGCAGCTCTTCAGAACTCCATGTAGCTGTGCCTCCTTTGTAAAAAGGGCTCATTGTCCCTGAGAAACTGTTTTATTTGCTGGATGCCTCATAATAAAGCATGTATTATTCAACTTGTATGAAATATATCTGTTTTCCAGGCTCTGAAGACATATTCAGAGCATACCTATGGAAATGGATTCCCTTCAGAAACTTGATCCTGAGCTCTCTGAAACACGTGTAAATAAAAAAAGGAAGTTCTCTCAGATTCGGGTTTTGAGCAGCAAGACCTGCTTATGGTTTGTAATCATGTGCTCAGTTTAGCTTTTGATACTCCAAGGAGTTTACAAACTTTTTTTTTCCACAAACACTGCATATAGCTGGGCTTGACTGTTATTTCTAAGTTCTGGTCTCTGAAATCTCCTGAGTGTGGGGGCTGATGTAAAGCTCCTTACCTTTTGTCCACAAGCATTATTGTGGAATAACAAGTGGAAAACTCTGCAGGCTGTCTTACCTGGTGGTACAGTTCCCTCACACATGCATAGGTATACATATTGCAAGGACGTTGCTCAGAGCAATCTGAAGATTGCTTGATAGTGTTTCTTTATTTGTTGCAATACAGTTCTAGATGTTATCATATTCAAAACATATTTGAACTTTCTGGTAAACATTTAGCTTCTCTTTGAAATGCAAAAGGATGTATTGTGGCCCGGTTCCATAAAAGTTAGCAACAGTGTCTTTAGAGGCTTGGGGGCAAATTCATGTGGAAATGCTGATACTTTTAGAATACTGTCCTTCATTTCAGCCACTGCAGAAGGGCCTGCCAAATTCTATGTTTGGAGAAGATAATTAGTAAAATCTTATTAAAGAAAATTAGTAATGGATATTCAAATAGTCATGTGAAGAGTTATAAATAAGGTGGTGCTCTGAAAGGTGAAACTTATCAAATTAAACCAGCTGGGTGACTTCTGTTTGCATTTAAAAGTGTCAGAAATGTGAACAACTGACAAAACATTTCCAGTGGCTTGATTCTAAAATGTTCAGCTCTGAGATTTCCCTGCCATCAGCATCAGGTCCAGTGGTTATAATATAAGGTCACTTACAAGACATAGAAGACCTAAAACAAAATGTGAACACCAGACTTGATTGGAAGCAAAAAAGAACATCACCCTTTTTCATGTGCAGTCTTTCACAGGGACTTCCTCAAAACAGAATTCTTGAATCTCTTAGCTACCCCCAGACTACTTGATTGATTGATCAACTCCATGTTTATGCAAAAGGAACAAAATGGAAAAAAATGGCTTTCAATTAGTACCATCCTAAATTTGTTTTTTCTAATTTTCAGTGGCAGACTGAAAGCAGAGTTTGAGTGACAGGTGTTCATTATTTTGTCTCTACATCTATTTACAGTGAAAGTAAGAGTAACCATTTTTCCCTGCCTGTGTTCAAGTTGTTGTGACTCACAATTCATCAGCTAAGTGAGGCAAACATTGGAAGAAGGGATCGATGCTATGAAATTACTTTGAAGTCTAACATTTCCAAGGCAGTGTCATTGAATGATCTTGTGGAACTGAATTATTAGTGGAGGTAGGATTTGTCCTTATTGCAATGCAGCCTTGAGTGCAGCCTCTGGCTCTGATCTTCCCATGCAGGGGAAAAAAAAAATAATCCTTTGCTTGATCCGGGGGGTGCTAACAGGCCTACTGATAGAAAAAGTTTGAAGGCTGGTCACTGCTGTCCATAATGATGCCTGTGCAGTGGGAATATAGCCACTGTGTGCAGCTCAGTCTTGTTGTACAAAATGAGTACCTGGGTTAACTCTTGAGATGTTACAATATGTGGATAACTTGGGCTAATGCTGTGTTGATAAAATACCTTTAAGGATGAATAGATGCTCTTGGACATGATGATTATATTGATGTTTGTCAATAGCCCCTTACATGCAAACTTTTGGAGCATATAATTAAATGACACCTTTGGGCTTTTGCCTCTAAAATATGTCTGCTGAATCCTGAAAAACCCTCATGTCACACACAACCTTTCACCACAGCTTCTTAGTGATGTGCTCAAATGTGCTCAACTCATTACAAGCCAGGTAAGCTTTACAACACTCTCCTGGTTTAACCCCAGCTGGCAACTAAGCACCACGCAGCTGTTTGCTCACTCACCCCTGGTGGGATGGGGGAGAGAACTGGAAGAGTGAAAGTGAGAAAACTCATGGGTTGAGATAAAGACAGTTTAATAGGTGAAGAAAAAGCCATGCATGCAAGCAAAGCAAAACAAGGAATTCATTCACCACTTCCCATGGGCAGGCAGGTGTTCAGCCATCTCCAGGAAAGCAGGGCTCCATCTACATAACGGTTACTTGGGAAGACAAATGCCATCACTCTGAATGTCCCCCTCTTCTTTCTTCTTCCCTCAGCTCTATATGCTGAGCATGACATCATATGGTGTGGAATATTCCTTTCATCAGTTGTGGTCAGCTGTCCTGGCTGTGTCCCCTCCCAACTTCTCCTGCACCCCAAGCCTACTTGCTGGTGGGGTGGGGTGAGAAGTAGAAAAGGCCTTGATTCTGTGTAAGGACTGCTCAGCAATAACAAACACATCGCTGTGTTATCAACACTGTTTCCAGCACAAATCCAAAACATAGCCCTATACCAGCTACTGTGAAGGAAATCAACTCTTTCCCAGCCAAAACCAGCACAAACACCTTGTGTTGTATTTGAATTGGCATGATTGGGAAGGTATGTGTTGTGTTTAGGACTTTCAGGGGCATGTAGTTAGCCTTACTGTAGTGACGTTTTCATTGACTCTTAGCCAAAGATGGGCTGGTGGTGAGCGCTCTTGAAAAATCCTGTTTCAGAAGTTGCGTTGATCCACTGTTGCCTACTGGATTTTTTAACAGTTTTTCCAGCCACTTCAGCTCAATTTCAGCAGAGGAGACTGCATGACATAGAATCATAGAATCATAGGATAGTTTGGGTTGGAAGGGACCTTTAAAGGTCATCTAGTCCAACACATCTTCAACTAGATCAAGTTGCTCAAAACCCCGTCCAACCTGACCTTGAATGTTTCCAGGGATGGGGCATCTACCACCTCTCTGGGCAACCTGTTCCAATACTTCACCACCCTTGTAAAAAATTTCTTCCTTATATCTAATCTAAATCTACCTTCTTTTAATTTAAAACCATTACCCCTTGTCCTATCATAACAAGCGCTCTAAAAAGTCTGTCCCCATCTTTCTTATAAGCTCCCTTTAAGTACTGAAAGGCTGCAATAAGGTCTCCATGGAGCCTTCTCTTCTCCAGGCTGAACAACCCCAACTGTCTCAACCTGCCCTCATAGGAGAGGTGTTTCATCCCTCTGATCATTCTGTGGCCCTTCTCTGGACCCATTCCAACAGGTCCATGTCTTTCCTGTACTGAGGACTCCAGAGCTGCATGCAGTACTCCAGATGGAGTCTCAACAGAGCAGGGGGCAGCATTACCTCCCTCAACCTGCTGGCCATGCTTCTTTTTATGCAGCCCAGGATACAGTTGGCTTTCTGGGCTGCAAGCGCATGTTGTCAGCTCACATCCAGCTTTTCATCCACCAGTACTCCCAATTCCTTCTCTGTAGGGCTGCTCTCAATCCCTTCATCCCCCATTCTAGTGTGGGTTGCCCCAACCCATGTGCACTTGGCCTTGTTGAACCTCATGTTTGCATGGGCTCACTTCTTAAGCTTGTGCAGGTCCCTCTGGATGGCATCCCATCCCTCAGGCATGTCAACCATATCGCTCAGCTCAGTGTCATTTGCAAATTTCCTGAGGGTGCACTCAATCCCATTGTCTATGTTATTTATGAAGAAGTTCTGGTCCCAGTACAGACCTCTGAGGGATACCACTCATCACTGATCTTCATCTGGACATTGAGCCATTGAACACTATCCTCTGGATGTGACCATCCAGCCAATTCTTCATCCACTGAACAGTCCATTCATCAAATCAATATCTCTCCAACTGAGAGAGAAGGATGTTGTGGGGGACCATGTCAAAGACCTTACAGAAGTCCAGATCAATGAAATCCGTAGCTCTTCACTTGTCCACTGATGTAGTCATTCCATCATAGAAGGCCACTAGGTTGGTCAGGCAAGACTTGCCCTTGGTGAAGCTATACTGTTTCTGTCAAATCACCTCCCTGTCCTCCATGTGCCTTAGCATAGCTTCTGGGAGTCACAACAAGAAGTCTGAAGGCAATGAAGAGAGACTTCAGAGCCTTGGGACAACTTGTTTAAGGGATTAGGAGCACAAGTAGTGTTCTCTATCCTCCCAGTTGCAGGGAATGATGAGGAAAGAAACAGGAAAAGCCAACAGATCAATACTTGGCTCCGTGGCTGGTGTCGCCAGCAAAATTTTGGGAGTTTTGATCATGGATTGGTCTACACAACAAAAGGCCTACTGGCAACAGATGGGGTACACCTCTCTCGAAGGGGGAAAAGCATCTTCATGCAGGAGTTAGAAGGGCTCATTGAAAGAGCTTTAAACTAGATTTGAAGGGGTAAGGTGATAAAAGCAGGCCCAGTAGAGATAAGTCTGGGAGTGGCACGCCAATGTTTGTGGGACGGTATGCTCGTGAGGTCCTTCAGTCTGCCATCTCAGTGAAAGTAGGAGATGGAGAGCCATGCGACAGCAAAGACACCAGGGTTATTGGTGAGTTAGAAACCACGGAAGGTCTGGTAGGAATTCAGGGCTTGTCCCCAGAAAAAGGTAGTGGGATCAATAGCCCAACTGAAGTGCATCTACACCAACGCACGCAGCATTGGGCATCAAACAGGAGGAGCTGGAAGCCATTGTGCAGTGGGAAAAATATGATGAAATTGCCATCACGGAAACATGGTGGGCTGATGTTATAGACCACCCAAACAGGACGAAGAGGCAGCTGAAATATTCTAGAGGCAGTTGCGAGAAGTTTCCAGGCTGTAGGCTGTCCCCATGTGCCGAAAGACAAGCCGGTGGGGAAGACCACTGGCCTGGCTGAACAGAGAGCTTTGGCTGGAAATCAGGGAAAAACAGAGAGTTTATGACGTTTGGCAGGCAACTCAGGAAGACTACAAGGATGTTGTGAGGTTAGCTAGGAGAAAATTAGAAGAGCCAAAGCCCATCTAGAACTTAACCTGGCTACTGCAGTTAAAGACGGTAAAAGAAAGTTTCTATAAATACATAAACAGGAGAAGGATGGCTAAGGAGAATCGCCATCCTTTATTGGGTGCGGGGGGAAACATAATGACAAAGGATGAGGAAAAGGCTGAGGTAATTCATGCCGCCTTTGCCTCAGTCTTTAATGGTCAAACCAATACTTCTGGGTACAAAAGCGACTGGATGGCCAGGCCCAAAGAGTTGTGAATTGAGTTAAATCCAGTTGGTGGCCGGTCACAAGTGGTGTTTTCCAGGGCTTAGTTTTGGGGCCAGTTCTGTTTAATATCTTTATCAATGATCTGGATGAGGGGATCCAGGGCACCCTCAGTCAATTTGCAGATGACACCAAATTCGGTGGGAGTGTCGATCTGTTTGAGGGCAGGAAGGCTCTACAGAGGGATCTAGACAGGCTGGATCAATGGGCCGAGGCCAATTGTATAAGATTCAACAAGAGTAAGTGTTGGGTCCTGCACTTGGGTCACAGCATTCCCATGTAGTGCTACAGGTTTGGGGATGAGTGGCTGGCAAGCTGCCCGGCAGAAAAGGACCTGGGAGCAGCAGTGTGCCCAGGTGGATAAGGTGGCCAACAGCATCCTGGCTTGTAGCAGAAATAGCGTGGCCAGCAGGACTAGGGAAGTGATCGTCCCCCTGTACTCAGCACTGGTGAGGCCGAACCTTGAATACTGTGTTCAGTTTTGGGCCCCTCACTACGACATTGAGGTGATAGAGCATGTCCAAAGAAGAACAATGAAGTTGGTGAAGGGTCTAGAGAACCTTATGAGGAGCAGCTGAGGCAACTGGGGTTGTTTAGTCTGGAGAAAAGGAGGCTGAGGGGAAACCTTATTGCTCTCTACAACTACCTGAAAGGAGGTTGTAGCGAGGAGGGTGTCGGTCTCTTCTCCCAAGTAGCAAGTGATAGGACAAGAGGAAATGGCCTCAAGTTGTGGCAGGGGAGGTTTAGATTGGATATTAGGAAAACTTTCTTGACTGAAAGGTTTGTCAAGCACTGGAACAGGCTGCCCAGGGAAGTGCTTGAGTCACCATCCCTGGAGGTATTTAAAAGATGTGTGGATGTGGTGCTTAGGGACATGATTTAGTGGTTGGACTTGGCAGTGTGTGTTGGGTTTGCGTGGCAAGGTTTTGGTAGCGGGGGGGCTACAGGGGTGGCTTCTGTGAGAAGCTGCTAGAAGCTCCCCCTGTGTCTGATAGAGCCAATGCCAGCCGGCTCTAAGACGGGCCCGCCGCTGGCCAAGGCCAAGCCAATCAGCGCCTCTGTGATAACATATTTAAGAAGAAGAAAAACACTTAGAGAGAGAGCTTCTGCAGCCGGAGAGAGGAGTGAGAAGATGTAAGAAACTCTGCAGACACCAAGGTCAGTGCAGGTGGAGGGGGAGGAGGTGCTCCAGGCGCCGGAGCAGAGATCCCCCTGCAGCCCGTGGTGAAGACCATGGTGAAGCAGGCTGTCCCCCTGCAGCCCATGGAGGAAGGATGAGGGATTGTAGAGATTCCACCTGCAGCCCGTGGAAGACCCCATGCCGGAGCAGGTGGAAGCACCTGAAGGAGGCTGCGGCCCTGTGGGAAGCCCATGTTGGAGCAAGTTCCTGGCAGGACCGGTGGACCCATGAAGAGGGGAGCCCACGCCAGGGCAGGTTTGCTGGCAGGACTTGTGACCTCGTGGGGAACCCCATGCTGGAGCAGTTTGCTCCTGAAGGTCTGCACCCCGTGAGAGGGACTCCATGCTGGAGCAGGGGAACGATGAGAGGAGTCCTCCCCCCTGAGGATGAAGAAGCGGCAGAAACAATGTGTGATGAACTGACCGTAACCCCCACTCCCCGTCCCCCTGTGCCGCTGAGGGGGGGAAGGTTGAAGCCGGGAGTGAAGTTGAGCCCGGGAAGATGGGAGGGGGTGGGAGGTGTTTTAAGAGTTGATTTTATTTTCTCATTCCTCTACTCTGTTTTGCCTAGTAATAAATCAGATGAATTCCCTCTCTAAGTTCGGTCTGTTTTGCTCGTGACGGTAATTAGTGAGTGATCTCTCCCTGTCCTTATCTCGACCTACAAGCATTTCGTTATGCCTTTTCTGCCCTGTTTATTGAATGAGGGGAGTGAGAGAGCGGCTCTGGTGGGCACCTGGCCTCCAGCCAGGGTCAACCCACCACACAGTGCTAGGTTAATGGTTGGACTTGATGATCTTAAAGGTCTTTTCCAACTTAAACAATTCCATGATTCTACGATACCCCTCAGAACTGCGAACTCCCCCAGTGCATGATCACTGCAGCCCAGGCTGCCTCCCGTCTAGATGTCACTGTTCAGCTCACTTGTGTTGGTGGCCATCAGGTCCACTATTGCATCCACTCTGGTAGGGCTGTCTATTACCTGGGTTAAGAAGTTATCCTCAATGCACTCCAGGAGACTCCTGGATTACCTACAGCTCGCCGTGCTACTTTTCCAGCAGATGGTGGTTGAAGTCCCCCAGCAGGATGAGAGCCTGCAAGTGTGATGCCTCCTGTAGCTGGAGTAAGAAGGCTTCATCACTGGGCTCCCCTTGATCAGGCGACCTGTTGTAAACATCAACCACAAGGTTCCCTTTGTTGCCTTGGTCTTTAATTCTTGCCCATCAGCTTTCAACCTGCTCATGGCTATTCTTCAGACAGGTCTTCACAATCTATCCATTTCTTGATGTATAGGGCCATCTTTCTGCTCCTCCTTTTTTGCCTGTCCCTTCTGAACAGCCTGGAGCCATCGACAGCCATACTCCAGTCAATGGATTTATCCCACCAAGTTTCAGTAATGACAACTAGGTCGTAGCTTTCTAGCAGCATGGTGGCTTCTAACTCCTCCTGTTTGTTGCCCATACTCTGTTCATTCATTTAGAGGCACTTCAGCTGGGCTTTTGGCCATGTCACCTTCTTAGAGGAACACACCTTAATTCCTTTGAGATATTTCACCAGTCTTTCCCTGTTGGCTCCTATTACCTCAGAAGCCCCTGGCTTATCTCCGTAAGACTTCAAGTGCGGTCCAGTGTACCCAGTGCATCTCTGAACAACAGGCTGAGGGCCCTTGCTAGCACCCTGTCCCTCTAACCTTGTTGTGTTGTCCCACAGCTTATCACGGACAAGCCTGATACTATCCCCTTCCCACTTTAAGTCTAGTCTAAAGCTCTGTCAAGAAGCCCCGCTAGCTCATGAGCAAAGACCCTTTTCCCCCTTTGAGAAAGGTGAATCCCATCTGACGCCAGCAGGCCTGGTGCTGTGTAGACCATCCCATTATCAAAAAACCTGAAATTGTGGTGGCCACAGAGCCATGTATTAGTAGACTGGGTCCATCTGTTTCTTCCAATGTCTCTGCCCGCAACTGGAAGAATAGAGGAAAAAAATTACCTGTGCTCCAGACTTCCTTGCCAGCTGTCCCAAGGCCCTGAAGTCTCTTTTGATTGTCCTTGGAATACGCATTGCAGCTTCATTGCCAGCCACATGGAAGAGCAATAACGGTTAATAGTCTGAGGGCCGTACCAGGCTAGGAAGTTTCCTAGTGATTTCCTTTACCTGGGCCCCAGGGAAGCAGCAGACTTCCCTATGAGGAGGGTCTGTCCGGCATATTGGGCCCTCTGTTTGCCTCAGAAGGGAGTCACCTAGAACTATAACCCATCTTTTCTTCCTCGTGGAGGTGGTCTTGATAAAAGGGGTTAGGCCTTTCTGGCCTTGGCAACACCTCTGGTGTAGATGGGCCATCATCCACATCATTCATTGACTGGCCTTGCACATCCAGAGCCTCATACTTGTTGTACAGAGGCATCTGGGAGGGCGAGGTAGGCAAGGAGAGAGTTTGCCTGCCATCCATAATATGTGAGCACAGGCCCACAGTGGCTCTGTTCGCCAGCAGTTCTTTTCTTGGGAAGTTCTTCTTGTGACTTACAGTTCATTTACCCTCATGAGTAAAATGTTTTCATCCCAATGTGTAATTGGTGGTATGAGCTACAGAGATAGAGATCTTTCAGTACTGTCTTTTATGTGGTTGTTCAATATATACCAGATGACATAAAATGAATGATTTCTCGGTGAGGACATTCATCCAGGACTTTTGCCCGTGTATTGCTGTATTAGAGTGAACTCACTCCAATGAACTTGCTGATCCCTGGACTGACCTGGGTCTGCTTGACAAGGAAAATATGGACAGCAAAGGAGTGGCATAGATAGACAAGCTCTCTGATGATAGTGGTAATGCAATGAATGTCAGCATGCAAGTCATGGGGAAAAGACAAAAATGTCCGTGTGGTAAGGATGCAGAATGTAATTTTATGAGTTATATAACTTAGTCTATTTGGGAGTTTAGACCACTCAATTTTGATTAAATTTAATTTTCTGATAAACTTTGCATTATTTTGCTAAATCCAGTTAGCTGTCATTAGCTGAACTCTGAAAATTAAGATGAGGAGTAAAGAGTGCGAGAAGTTGTTGTACTTCAATCCTAAACAGCATTGGAGAGTTTTGGATGTATGCACAGCAGTTAACTCCTGAATTTACTCTTTAAATTTCTGGAAGCCTTATTACACCTCAAGAGTCCTAGGGATAGATGGAGCCTACATCGACTTCAAAATGGAAGCTGTAGTCTACACTGTGGTAATTACTATCACAGCAGTAGTTGCTGTACAAAACAAAGGTAGCTTGGGAGTTGGCACAGGTGAGATTCCCTATCGTGTCCAACTAGACATAGCTACAAGAGTGATTTCTGCAAAACCCACTAAATTTTCTTTGAAGCCTATATGTTACTTGAAGGGAGATTAGAAAGAAGTACCTGTTCCTAGCTGGAGAATTCACTAAAGCACCTTGAGCCTACACATGACAATCTGTATCCAGCCCATATGTTGGCAGATGTAGCTTTAAGCCCGCAGGGGGAAATGAAGTTGTTGGGCAGGGGGGAAGGAGAACAATTCTTTGCCCAGTAAAATTTCGAAAGTTGCCTTCATGCTGTCTAGCAAATTTTTCCATCGTTTTCTATGGAGTAAGTGTATTTTGTAACCAGTGTGCTATTTCATCAGTTCCTGTTTCTGCTGTGAATAGCAGTGGCACTTACTTGTGGTGAAGGCAGCTGGCATGGGACTTACCGGGGTTATTGGGAGGCAATCGCTTATTGAAGACTGGAGAGAAACTAAGCCAGTACCTCAGGGGAAAGCACAATTCATCTTGGTGCTGACATATGTGCACTGTCACTAACAAAGCAGCTTGCCACGTCCGCCCCGAAGCAGAGCTGGAAGGTGTGGAGACTGAGCAAAACAGAACCCCTCAGAGCTCACATCTCTGGACATGACTACTACAAAAGCAGGTTCATCTCCTAGGTGTTGTACCATTTCCTACATGTCCAGATTGGCCCTTTTGCATTACTGAAGAAACCATCCTTATCTAAAGGATAGTATTCATGCCCAAAGTTGAGTGTGAAGTCTGTAAAGCATTAACGACAGGTCTTAGAGCCATTAAGCCCCAACATATCACACATCCTGGGAGCCAACCAATGTTGCAGCATCGCAGTGGCAAAGAAAATGTGCTGTTCAGTCTGGATCTGGGTTGCAGGAATAATACTTTCCCTTTGTGCCCAGAACACAGACAGACTTTCGGAACTATTAAACTGCAGGAAGTGAGCAATGGAGAGGGAGGCAGGCTTTCAAAGGAGGTGTGTGGTCGGGTGACAAAACTCGAGCAAAGCAAGTATGTGATATCCAGAAGGGATCAGGACACTGATTGGATCCACATGTCACAACAAAGAGTACGAGAGAGAAATCTGCTTAAATGTGGGCAGATTGAGCTGCAGCATTAGGGAGACCCAGCATGTCTTTCACATAAATCCTCATCCTTTAGAAGCAGGAATTCAGCTCCATCTCTCTAGGAGCTCCCTCTAACTGCTCTGAAGCCTGCAAATAATCCCTTAGCCAGAAGCCTTCCCCAGTGTGTTCTGCAGACTACAGGCCATTTTAGCTGGGGAATGATAACTGATTGCCAAGAATATAAACACCTCACTTCTAGTCAGGATTCACATCCTTCCTATTATTGCTTTTCCTTGCTTTTTCTCTCTCATTGCTTCTGCAGGGCTACACATGGTCTCAGGAAATGGCTGGAGAACATGATCCCATTAGAAGCAGTGAAATCACCTTTTCTGTTCCATGGTACAATTTTAGCCAGGAATTCCAGAGTTCCCTTCTTGGACATAGGAGATAGTTGTATGTGAAGGGCTCACCATTCTGTTGCAGCATACCCTATAGTTTTATATGGTGATGTTACTTTTTGTGGTAGCTTCAGAACTCTCATCTCCAATTTTTTGTGCTTAAGGAATGGTTTCTCTGTCTGCTTTGCAAAGGCAGTAATGATTTTGCAAGGCATGAGGCAAAGGAGGGTTGAGATTTTGGTTTCACTGTGGAGCTTTCTCAGAAAAATGCTACCTAACTCACTTTGCTGATGGTGGAGTAGTAGCCAAATTTTATGTTGTTAGCATATATTAATGAAAAATATATCCCAAAGAATACTGCATTTTACAAGCCCCTGCACCTCTCTTTGCCTAGTTGCATATGCCACAGAGAATCGGTGACCTCCATTTAAAGCTACTGAAAGGTGCGACATAGGAAAATATTGCAGGTTTTGAAGTTGTTTCTATTATTCTTGAACAATTTTAATTATTACCTTATTACCATTTTCACCAAAAAAAAGGAAATACTGCAAATGAAAATGTTTATAAGTACAGTCAACTAAAGAAAGCTTTGAAAAATCCCAGCCAGCAGATTATTTTTTAAAAATTACTTTTGAATAAGCTATCATATTTCAATGAAAATAACTCCATAGGAAGTTCACCACATGTAGTTCTGTGTATTTTCTGCAGAATAGTAAGAATTTTCTTGTTTCTGAAACAGTAGCTGAATGACCACTAATGTCCTAAAAATCAGAAACACTGCCTTCAGTAAAATAATAATCATTAATATTATGCTGAATCTCTCATCAGTATAGCTATTCTAGACTTAACAGATGGTAAAATGTAAATTAAAAGGATGTTTTCTTTTCTTGTGTTGTTTTCTAAATCCCAGTGTGGTAAGTTCTTTAAATTAGTGCATTTCATCTGTTGAAAGCACTTTGAGAGATGGGAAATTTACACATTTATTGTTCAGTATCTCAGTATTAAAAGTAATAGTAATTGTTACAGCAACGCCACAGACTAGAAGGGGAGAAAGCAACCTCATAATTATTACAAGCCTTCTCTGAAAGTGCCTGTCTTCTTGAATTTTAAAGCCGGCATAAACAGGAGTAAGTTGTTCTCCATGGGTTACAAATCTCTCCTAATAAAAAGGCACACAAAAACCATGGAGGAAAGGGTGGTTTGGGAGTGCAAAATAAAACCATTCTGGTCTTCTAGACCTGAACTCCGGAAACACAACTTCCAGACAGAAGCCAGTTCTCAGCTAGGAAACTTCTACTGATCTAAGCAACTTTTTTGGCCTGACAGCTACTAAATTTTAAACTAAGAGTTCTGTTGTTTTGCATTATTTTTCTTTCTGCTTCAGTTGCACTTTCCAATAAAACAATGAAATGCCAGGAAAATTATTTTCAGAAATGTACTGGTAGCTATTCCACAGATGTGCATTAATAACACATGGTGGTGGGAGAAGGAGGGACAGGGAAGTGTATGGAGAAAATCATGTTATCCAAGGCAGTGTAGTAAGTTCACATACTGGACACAAGCCAGATTTGAAAATGCACACATGAGGCAGAAGGAAAACTCCCACGAGTTTTGCCTGCCTTCTGTGAGTGATAAGTTACCCATTATCAAGTGGTGGTGTAGAAATTCATGGTCCTTGTCTTGAGCTAGGTTTTCATGTTCAGCAGTTTGTGGTCTGTGGCCCTCTGTCTCTGGAAGGGAAGATGACCTTGTCATTACCAAATCAGCCTCAGTGTTAGAAGACCAGACCTTAAAAATGCTTAAATGATTCAGGGGTAGGTGTTTTCCTGATATAGATACCTAGTTCTGAGAGCTCCAGCTAAGACAGCATCTTAACTGAGCAATGATCTCTTGAGCAGTGTGTTTCTGAGGAAGCAACTGAGCACCCGCAGTGACTACTGCTGTCAGGACCTGGCCATCCACCCCTGAAGGAGAAGGATGTGGGAGCCATAGGCATCATTACCCCTATGGATTATTAGTTTCTGACTGCTAATAGTGAGTTGTAATCTCTAAAGAGTGTTTGGGAGGTGGGCTGGTTAATGTGCTAGATTAAACTTTAATTAAACTTTATCATCTACTTCTCATTGTTTGAGTAGGGCAATTTGCTTCAGCTGGGTATTTTTATCTTCCCTTTAAAGCAGATCAATTTGACAACTTCAGAGGGGTATAAAAAGAAATTTTTGTAAGACCTTGACCAGAAAGGAACTATTTCATACCACCATATGACATGATTTTTGTATTCCCCAGTAAAGTTTTGAGCTTACTGTTGTGTAAAAATTTTGAACAATTTTTAAGACATCAATACTAGTAGCAGTACCTGTTTGAGGATTTTGTTCCTTTGGATGAATGAAGCAAAACCCCTAAAGCTTTCTGGTTTTTTTTGCTGGGTCTGCTCATAATGTTTAAAGCCCATTGCTGCCTGATCCTATGGAGAGTAAAGAAGATTAGAATGATGCTCCTGAGCCATAGGTGATGGAAAAGCCACCTCTGTAATGGGTGGTGATGAGACCCTTTCCTTGTTCAGTTTAGTTAAAATCAGGCATGGCTCTTTTGATGACATGTGGAGTATGGTTTTGGTTTTTCTGCCTTCCACAGAAGAACACACAGGAAGTCTTATGGCAACTTGCACCAGCTGCTGGAGTCATGAATTTTTATGAAGGGCTTTCTGGCAGCCACCTTTAATAATGCCTTTAGTCCACATATTGGCTCTCTGAAGTAATTTTTATGTTATCAACACTGCAGATGGGTGATTTGCTGCAGCACTGTCTGCCATTTAAGGCTATGGGCTCCTACAACAAAAGGCTCTTCTAGTTGTCAATGTTTTGGGGTTTGCAGTTTCTCTTCTGCTCAGGGTGATGCTAGTACATAGAAGAATTATGGAACGGAGAGGAGGAGGGAATATTCTTTCACTCTCCAGGACTCAGTTATAATATCAGTTTTAACACTAGTTGAATTTCTTTACATCTTACTACTCGTTTTAGCTTCCAGGCTATTGGAATTTTTCACACCTGTGACTTCTTTGAAATGGCCTCTAAAAATGAGCATCACTAAGAGTTCACCCTTCAGTGACTGATATCTCAGCTCAAATGGGCCCATATTATGTCATTCACCAATATGGAAGGACAAATTCTGATCCCCTTTATGTGCATCACCTGCATGCCTTCAAGACTCACAATGGGAAGGCTGTAAGCGTTGTAGCAGAGGCTATGTACAGGTAAATGAAAGCAGAATCTATTCTGTAGAGTGCAGGGGAGGTCCATTGGTAAACTCTTCTAGAAAGAAATCTGACAGGGCTCAAGCCAGTAGGTTCATCTTTTTATAGTCATTCTATATTCTTCTCCATGATGTTTATTGAAATATGAATTCTGTGGGTTTTGCCTCAAATTCCATGGCATTATAGAATACCAGAATCCAGAGTAAGTTCCTTCTCTAATCAAGTTCAATAATTAAAACTAAGGGGGTGATCATTCACTGATGATACGACCACCACCCTGCTTTGCTGGCATTCTTTTTATTTCAAGACGCCATGTCCTACTGTACTCTGCAGCTCATTTTAATGCTGTGAAGTCTGGTGGTTGCAATTGTAAAGGATGCTTATAAAGATTCTCCTAACTGTTAGAAACTGGTTTAGAAAGTGATTTTCATTTCTAGTTCTATTTTTTGAAAGCACACTGAACTCTGTGTGCATGATGATGTCCTTACTTTGGAGCTGCAGATTGTCTGACAGCTACATAGAAATAAGCTCATTTTTCACTGAAGGGCTTATCCTGCAGGAAAAAGGGAAATGGGGACATAGAAGGGAAATGATCACGAACAGCTACAGAAAGCATCAGTGACAGAGCCAGGAAAAGAGCTAGTTCATTAGAGCTATCAACACCCATTGACGTTATCTCCAAGGTTTCATGAAACATCTTTTCTTTGTTCATGTTTCCTAACGGACACACACTATTCAGTTGTGCTTTCCTGCAGTTCAGATTTATATCCTCTGCAGAGTGGACAAAGCCTGGGGCATTTGTAAAATTGAAGTCCACTAATCTGTCATATACTCTAGGAAAACAGTATGTAATCACCTACCTACCTTTGCTTTTGAAGCTGCTCAGTACAGGCTTGGGGTTTTTCTGTGTAGGCAACCCAGAGACTTTAAGCAGACTTTCATGCACATGGATTTCACACTGTTCCTTGCTGGTGTTCTTCCTGTTTGATTACAGCACAGCTGTACAGAGCTTAAACTGCAATAAAATGGTTTAGTGAAACTGTGCATAATGACCTCCATTTTTATCTTAGGAACTGCAATCCCCCTTAATTATCTCCTGCAGCCTGAAGTTTTGTTGTTGCTTTCGTGGTTGGACTTCTTTTTTAGCCAGCCAGTCCACCCTTGTTTATCCAAATGCCCTCCCTCCTTCCCTTTCCCAAAGCATAATATTTGAGGGCATTTCTTAAGAAGTGGGAACCTTCTTAGAGCTTTGTGCTGCCTTAGTCAGAATACTTTTAAGGATAACCTCTAATCTGTGTGAGCAAGTAACACAAAAGAAAGTCCTTATGTCCCTGCCCATATGCAGACAGAGGAAGGAAGAAGAGACCTTGGAAATGGGAGCCAGTGTTAACTGTTCAGCAAAAGCAAAAACCCTTTTGGCTTTGATTACATGAAACATTTGTGTTTGCCAAGAGAGGCAGAAACTTCTCTGTGACTATGTAGAATGCCACCTGCGCTTTCAGCATGGTGAATTGCGTCTAAGCCTACAGTTAATTACTCCTATCCTCAAAGAACAGTTATTAATTTTGCAGGATGAAGTACTCTGTAATATAGCTTATCCTCAGCAATCTGTACATATTTCTTAATTTCTTATTTCTTAATCTGAATCTAGGGAAATTCTCCTGTATGCTGGCCAGGCTCTTGATCAATACAATAATTCATGCTCATTCTTCAGAAATAGAGAGCTATGCTGATATATCATTGACTATTTGACTAATGGGTAAAAATCAATGTTGTATTGAAATTCTCTAGCTGGAAGCAAATGGAAATTATTTTGTGAAAACATTTTATTTACTTTAAATATGAAATAGAAATCACTTTAAAAAATTTCACAAAATCTTTTTCCCGCACGATCCAAAACAAACCAGAGTAGATGTGTTTTGCCAGCTGCACTTTCCTGTGCCTAAAACAAGGCCTACTACACAGATCGTGAGAGGTATGAGGGTGCAGTGGATAACACCTAGAACCTCCCCCTCTGCCTCTTCTTTCTCCCAAACAATTGACAGATGAGCTGAAATACCTTGATGTAAAAATAGGGTTATTTTTACATGCCTTTTTGAGCCTTAAAAAGACAGTTGGGTCATATATACATGCTTCTTCCTATAGCCGTGAAACTGGGGTAAACCTAAATGAAGGAAACCTTAGATTTTTTACTTTATAAAATTTCTTTCAATGCAAGGAAGTAAATATTTTCCTGCTATAACATTTCTGACAAAATCTTTGGAGCTGGCAAATTGAACTGAATTGCTGAAAAATGGCAGGACAATTCTGGCTTTTCTTGCAGTATGAAAGGTGAGTACAGTGTTACCCCAGTAACCCAGAGAACTGAAAATTGTGGCACTGCTGATTTCCAGAGACTTGTTTTCAGATGGTTTTTCAAACTAAGTTCTGTATTTAACTGTTGTTGTATTTCTGAATTCTGACACTGTGGCTGTATCATTGTTTAGGTACAAGAAAGAGGCAGGAATTAATTAAAAAAAATAGATGTAAAGCCTCTCTTTTTTTAAAATTAGTCTTCTGATGAATTTCTCCTAATTGCCTGTCATACAGTGTTCATCCCAGCATTAAAGTCAGAGGTGATGAGAAACATCTTACTTGGCTGAGGTTATGCTCTGATAAAGTAGTCCAACTCTGCTAAGTCGATGACAATAAAGCAATAATATTTAAACACTATTGTAAATCTGAGGAAGAAATTACACTCTTTAGTGTAAATGTCCTTCCTTTCAGCCTGTCCCCTACATGCTCTGTCTGAAGTACTGTGTAAATGTTTAATGAGACGCTTGGGTCAGGTCCTATTAATGTTGAGCATATGCATAACAGTTTGCGGAATCTGAATCTTGGTTTCTGGCAGAGTGCCTTTCCTTTCTATTATGCTATAAGAGGGGCAAAAAGGAAACTACCATTGAAAGCTAGTGAACTGACACAGCAGGCGAGAGGTGCAGCCTATCATGGGAGTAAAAGCACACCTGCTAAACCACAAACAAGAATTGGAGCACTCGCTATTTATTCTGTTTCAAGAATGGCTGCTTTGAAGCCATTTCTGATCCATGAAGAAACATTTAAACAATTTTCAAAGGACTGTTACATGCTCAATAGAATGAAACACTGAAGAGTCAAACTGTGTCAGTATAAGCTACTAAGCATGCATTGTTTCCTTCAAGACATTGTATGTTCATTTTTTGCCCATCAAAAGTATTGATTCAATGGCATGTCTTTGCAGTTACAGAAAATAACAGCAGGAAAAAAAACATCAATAGTAACAGTTTCTATCCTCTACCCCACCTTTTTTTTTTTTTCCAGGAAAGGAAGGTCTTAGCAGGAAGAGATGCCTATCCAAATAGACAGATAGCCAGAGTGTCTACCTCTAGCTGGAGAAGGCTTTGTTCTGCTAAGTTTTGTTTTCTGCCTTGTATGTCCTGCATGGTGCACAGTACCTCCTGTACTTCCTGAGTCTACGAGCTCAGGAACTGTTTTTCCAAGTTTTCTGGGAGACATACACCACACTAAAAAAGGGGTTGAAAGCTGAGCACCAGCTATTTTTCTTGTTTCAGGTGTCGTAGCTGCTCTGTTATGTGTGTGTGTGCAGGGGGGAAGAGCTCCAGGAAGATTTTATTCTGCAGAGCTTTGTAATCCTCCTCTCCACTGGAAGTTGGAAGGGGACAGCTGGGGACACAGCAGACAACCTCTCAATTAACTGGAGAAAGTAGGAAAGTTTCCAGTGATACTTCTTTTCCCCTCTTGACCAGACAAATCTGCAAAATTGAAAAGTGGTAGGAAAAAGGGTACTTTTTGCAAAAACAATCTGATAACCTTCTTCCAGGGGGAGAATTGAAAAAGATTTGGGACTTTGTACTTACTTACTTCTGAATATTAAAAATTGGTGGGTTTTTTTCAAGCCAATCTTTCTTTTCACACATTGCTTAATTTATTAAATAAGATTTTAAATAATACAAACTTTGAATTTCAAATTTAAGCTTTTAAAAACTATATAACTAAAATTTTCAGTCTAAAATATGGTTGGGATAGTTGGTTCATGAATATAGAATCATAGAAGAGTTTGAGTTGGAAGGGACCTCAAAGATCACCTAGTTCCAACCCCCCTGCTATGGGCAGGAACACCTTCCACTTGACCAGGTTGCCCAAAGCCCCATCCAACCTGGCCTTGAATACTTCCAGGGAGGGAGCCTCCACAACCTCTCTGGGCAACCTGTTCCAGTGCCTCACCACCCTCATAATGAAGAATTTCTTCCTTGTGTCTCATCTAAATCTCCCCTCCTTAAGCTTAAAGCCATTACCCCTTGTCCAATGTATTGAGTTTGTCTGGCAAGGTTTTGGTAGTGGGAGGACTACAGGGGTGGCTTCTGCGAGAAGCTGCTAGAAGCTTCCCCTGTGTCTGATAGAGCCAATGCCAGCTGGCTCCAAGACAGACCTGCCGCTGGCCACAGCACCTCTGTGATAACATATTTAAGAAGGGAAAAAAAACAAGTTAGGGGGAGCTTATGCAGCCAAAAAGAGGAGTGAGAAGATGTGAGAAACAACTTTGCAGACACCAAGGTCAGTGAAGAAGGAGGGGGAGGAGGTGCTCCAGGCGCCAGAGCAGAGATCCCCCTGCAGCCCGTGGTGAAGACCATGGTGAAGCAGGCTGTCCCCCTGCAGCCCATGGAGGAAGGATGAGGGGGTGTAGAGATTCCACCTGCAGCCCGTGGAGAACCCCACGCTGGAGCAGGTGGAGGCACCTGAAGGAGGCTGTGACTCCATGGGAAGCCCACACTGGAGCAAGCTCCTGGCAGGACCTGTGGACCCGTGGAGAGAGGACCCCATGCCAGAGCAGGTTTGCTGGCAGGACTTGTGACCCCGTGAGTGACCCACACTGGAGCAGTCTGCTGCTGAAGGTCTGCACCCCATGGGAGAGACCCATGCTGGAGCAGTTTGTGAAGGACTGTATCTTGTGGGAAGGACTCACGTTGGAGAAGTCCATGAAGGACTGTCTCCCGTGGGAGGGACCCCACCCTGGAGCAGGGGAAGAATGAGAGGAGTCCTCCCCCTGAGGAGGAAGCAGCAGCAGAAACAACGTGTGATCAACTGACCGCAACCCCCATTCCCCTTCCCCCTGTGCCACTGAGGGGGGGAAGGTTGAAGCCGGGAGTGAAGTTGAGCCTGGGAAGAAGGGAGGGGTGGGGGGAGGTGTTTTAAAATTTGATTTTATTTCTCATTCCTCTACTCTGTTTTGCTTGGTAATAAATTAGATTAATTTCTTTAAGTTCAGTCTGTTTTGCCTGTGACGATAATTAGCAAGTGATCTCTCCCCATTCTTATCTTGACCCACAAGTGTTTCGTTACACCTTTTCTCCCCTGTCTAGTGAAGGAGGGGGAGTGATAGAGCAGCTCTGGTGGGCACCTGGCCTCCAGCCAGGGTTAACCCACCACATTCTATCACTACATGCCGTTATAAACAGTCCCTCTCCAGCTTCCTTGTAGGCCCTCTTCAGGCACTGGCAGGCTGCTATAAGGTTTCCCTGTAGCCTTCTCCAGGCTGAACAATCCCAAATCTCTCAGCTCGTCTTCATAGGAGAGGTGCTGCAGACATCTGATCATCTGCATGGCCTCTTCTGGACTCGCTCCAACAGCTCCATGTCCGTCTTATGTTGGGGGCCTGTCCTGGTTTCAGCTGAGAGGGTTAATTTTCTTCATAGTAGCTAGTATGGGGCTATGTTTTGGATTTGTGCTGGAGACAGTGTTGATAATATAGAGATGTTTTTGTTATATGGACCTGTTGTTCTTGAACAGTGCTTACACAGAGTCACAGCCTGTTCTGCTTCTCACACCACCCTGCCAGTGGGATGGCTGGGGATGCACAAGAAGTTGGGAGGGGACACATAGACAGAACAGGTGACCCAAACTAGCCAAAGGGGGTATTCCACGCCATGTGACATCATGCTCAGTATAAAAGGGGGGGCTAGTCAGGAAGGGGCAACAGCAGCTCCAGGACACGTGGCTCGAGGACAGTCCAGCTTCGGCACGGGTCTGAGCGTGCAGTCTGAGTTGTAGGGTCCTTGGGTGAGAAACTGCATTGTGTATAACAAGTTTGTATATTCTGTTAAGTACTGTTGTTGTTATTTCCCTCTCCCTTTGCTGTCCAAGTAAACTGTCTTTATCCCAACCCACGAGGTTTTGCCTTTTCCTTCCCATTCTCCTCCAATCCTATGGGGGCGGGGGGGCAGAGAGTGAGCAAGCGGCTGCATGGTGCTCAGCTGCTGGCTGGGGCTAAACCACGACAGGGCCCCAGAGCTGAACACAGTACTCCAGGTGGAGTGTCACGAGAGTGGAATAGAGAGGCAGAATCACTTCCCTCGACCTGCTGGTCATGCTGGTTTTGATGCAGCCCAGGATACGGTTGGCTTTCTGGGCTACAAGCGCACATTGACGCGTCATGTTGAGCTTCTTGGCCAACAACAACCCCAAGTCCTTCTCCTCAGGGCTGCTTTCAATCCATTCTCTGCCCAGCCCGTAGTTGTGCTTGGGATTGCGCCGACCCACGTGCAGGACCTTGCACTTGGCCTTGTTGAACTTCATGCTGTTCACACAGGCCCACCTCTCCAGCCTCTCAAGGTCCCTCTGGATGGCATCCCTTCCCTCCAGCGTGTCAACCACACCACACAGCTTGGTGTCGTCAGCAAATGCTGAGAGTGCACTCAATCCCATTGTCCATGTCGCTGACAAAGATGTTAAAACGCACCTGTCCCAATAACAATCCCTGAGGAACACCACTCGTCACTTGGACATTGAGCCACTGACCACAACTCTTTCAGTGCAACCATCCAGCCAATCCCTTATCCACAGAGCAGTCCATCCATCAAATCTATGTCTCTCCAATTTAGAGACAAGGATGTTGTGTGGGACAGTGTCAAATGCTTCGCATAAGCCCAGGTAGATGACGTCAGTCGCTCTTCCCTTATCCACCAACACTGTAACCCCATCACAGAAGGCCACCAAATTTGTCAGGCACAATTTGCCCTTCGTGAAGCCATGTTGGCTGTCACCAATTACCTCCCTATTTCCTGTGTGCCATAGCATAGTTTCCAGGAGGGTCTGCTCCATGATCTTGCCAGGCACAGAGGTGAGACTGACGGGCCTGCAGGTCCCTGGGTCTTCCTTTTTCCCCGTTTTAAAAATGGGGGTTACGATTCCTCTTTTCCAGTCAGTGGGAACTTCACCGGACTGCCATGTCTTCTCAAATATGATGGAGAGTGGCTTAGCCACTTTGTCAACCAGTTTCCTCAGGACCTGTGGATGCATCTCATCAGGTCCCATGGACTTGTGCACCTTCAGGTTCCTTAAGATGGTCTCAAACCTGATCTTCTCCTACAGTGGGTGGTTCTTTATTCTCCCAGTCCTTGTCTTTGCCTTCGGAGGCTTGGGCAGTGTGGCTAGAGCACTTGCCGGTGAAAACCAAGGCAAAAAAGTCATTGGTACCTCAGCCTTCTCCATATCCCGGGTAACCAGGTCTCACATTTCCTTCTGGACAGGGCCCATATTTTCCCAAGACTTCCTGTTATCACTGATGTACCTATGAGAAGCTTTTCTTGTTGCCTTTGACGTCCCTGGCCAGATTTACTTCTATCAGAGCTTTAGCTTTCCTAACCTGATCCCTGGCTGCTCGGACAATTTCTCTGTATTCCTCCCAGGCTACCTGCCCCTGCTTCCACCCTCTGTAGGCTTCCTTTTTTGTGTTTGACTTTGTGCAGGAGCTCCTTGTTCGTCCGTGCAGGCCTTCTGGCATTTTTGCCTGACTTCTTCCTCTTTTTTGATATGCATCACTCCTGAGCTTAGAGGAGGTAACCCTTGAAGACTAACCAGCTTTCCTGGGCCCCTCTTCCCTCCAGGGCTTTGTCCCATGGTATTCTACCAAGCAGGTCCCTGAAGAGGCCAGAGTCTGCTCTCCTGAAGCCCAGGGTACTGAGCTAGCTGTGCACCCTTCTCGCTGCCCTGAGGATCCTGAACTCCACCATTTCGTGGTCACTGCAGCCAAGGCTGTGCTTGAGCTTGACATTCCCCACCAGCCCCTCTTTATTGGTGAGAAAAAGGACCAGCATGGCACCTCTCCTTGTTGGCTCCTCTATCGCTTGGAGAAGGAAGTTATCATCGATGCATTCCAGGAACCTCCTGGATTGCTTATGCCCTGCTGTGTTATCCCTCTAACAGATATCGGGGTGGTTGAGGACCCCAGTGAGGGAGGACCAGGGCTTGTGAACGTGAGGCTGCTCCTATCTGTCTATAGAGGGCCTCATCTGCTTGGTCTTCCTGGTCAGGTGGCCTGTAGCAGACCCCCACTACAATGGGGGACTACAATGTCCCCTGTCCCTGCCCTCCCTTTAATCCTGACCCATAAGCCCCAGTTGGAGCTCCCTGCGCTCCAGATGATCATTGGCATAGAGGGCGACATCCGCTCCTCATCTCCTTTACCTATCCTTCCTAAAGAGCCTGTATCCTTCCATTCCAACTCTTCATTCATAGGACCCATCCACCAAGTCTCTCTGGTGCTAATGTGTGCTGGTTTTGATTGGGATAGAGTTAATTTTCTTCATAGTATAGGGTTATGTTTTTTATTTGTGCTGAAAACAGTGTTGATAACACAGGGATGTTTTTGTTATTGTGGAGCAATGCTTACAGACAGTCGTGGCCTTTTCTGCTTCTCACACCACCCCACCAGGGAGTAGTCTGGGGGTGCGGGAGAAGTTGGGAGGGGACACAGCCAGGACAGCTGACCCCAACTGACCAAAGGTATATTCCATACTGTATGATGTCATGCTCAGCATATGAAGCTGGGGGAAGAAGGAAAGGGGGACGTTCCTAGCGATGGTGTTTGTCTTCCCAAGTTACTGTTACATGTGATGGAGCCCTGCTTTCCTGGAGATGGCTGAACACCTGCCAGCTGATGGGAAATAGCAACTGAATTCTTTGTTTTGCTTTGCTTGCATGCATGAATTTTTCTTTATCTATTAAACTGTCTTTATCTCAACCCACCAGTTCTCTCATATTTTACTCTTCCAATTCTCTCCCCCATCTTCCTGGGGGAGAGAGATCGAGCGGCTGTGTGGTACTTAGCTGCCAGCTGGGGCAAAACCATGACACAATAACATGATTTTTTGGGGTGATTTCAAATTTGTGTTCTGGTTTTTGACATCTTACAAATACTTGCAGAATAGGAAAGCCATTCCCCATGCAGCTGCTGTATGCTGTTGTGACAGTTTCGAAAATGTGGATCCATTCCCTGGAATTTGACAGAGGTCACCCACCAAATTCCTTTCATGTAGACTGTGAAACTGCTTTCATTCAAAATAAATCTTCCTTTTTCTTCACTGACCTGCAACTGAACTAATACCTTAAAAGTAATAAAGGCATTACTTACTTAGTTTTCAGGACATCTCTTCATTTTCCTTTTGTTGAACTATAAGCCTATTTTGCTGCACATAATGGTGGAAAATATACCAGCTCCCTTTACAAAATAGCAAGCACAGAAATATGTGTGCATACTTCATTCATACTTGAAAACAAAAGTTGTTGTTTGTGAAGTCTTTGAATCCTTTGTGTACCGGTTGTGGGTAGAGATGACTGAACTCTAGCTAAAGATTTTGAGAGGGCACTGTCAAGTTTATTAAACATCTGCGAGGCATACCAGGTTTCCTGCAAGTCATCTGGTACAGAAGCTTCTTACTATAATCAGTGCTTTGAGCTTTGTCTAAGAGTCATCACTGCTGCAGGTTAAAAGGAAGAATTTTTCCTCCATGACACAGTCTAACATGGTTGGTATTGTTGGAAGGGACAGAAGAGAATGTCTTTCAAGCTAATAGATTATCCATTATACCAGAGTCCCAGACTGGCTACATGCTAAGGCACACACATGAGAGAAATAAACCAAGTGCTAGTATAAACAAAAAAAAAAAATCTCTTAAGCAAACATAGCAGGATCATTTTCTCATTTTGATGATCTATTAAAATGGAGACTATTTTGTCCTCGTGATCCTTGCATTAAAAGACTTTGCACTCCAAAGGCATTTCAAAGCTCTCCAATTCCAGTTCAGCAGTTTAGGTTTATGAACATTAAAAATTTCAGAAAAAGAATTGGTTTTGGCTTTAGGAGGAGGTGGTTTATTTGATTTAATGTGGGGCTTTGTTTGTTTGTTTGTTTTTCTGAAACTTCCTTGTTTCTGTTTGCTGTTTCCTGTTATTTTCCCAAAACCAGTAAGTCTGTTTCTTGTAGCCCAGATCCCACTTGTATTGCAGTACAGGGAAAGACATTCAAAGCATCACTGGCCAGAGATCAGGCCTCGTTGTCTGGAATAGCAAAAGGTGGCAGTTCATCTACATAGGTAATCTGTTGCTCCAGTCACCCATCCAGCAGCCTTTCACAACCCCAAGGACAGCAAATTTTAGTGCACAAGGGGGTTTTTGGCTGCTTGTGTGAGCATAGTGAGTCCACAGAACATTATTATTATTCAAACCCTTAAACCTGTACCACACTGTTAATGTCTTAATGCTTATTCAAACGTCAAAGAGTGCTGGCAGGTATCAGAGTAAATGGCACGCTGTCAATAAGGAAATTACGTACCATTTACAGGGTGATTGCTGCAGTCTGTCAGGTAGCATTTGAGAGGATGTCAGGCTGAAAGAAGAAAGGGTGGGCAGGCAGAAGTTGTAAATGTTTCCTTGTCTTGAGAGGGTGAGGGAGAAGCCTCTAGCAATAGAACCGTAAATCAATAACTAAACAGAAATAAAGATCCCAACATCCAGCTTTGGAATAATGCTACTAAAGGAGGGGTTCGGGGCTTTTAAAGCTTAAGACACTTGGCATTGATGCTGTCTGAAGCATTTGGAGTTCTCAACCAGGAACAGAAGCCAGATCATGTTCATCAGTATTCCTGTTTTTCTTGTATTCATACATGATGTGTATATCATTAGACAAGGTCCTACCTGAGAGCTTTTACCCATAGTTAAAGGCAGTAATTATGCAAGTAATTTTATTTCTTCTTCATAGTCTGCTTTGCAGTTAGATGTACTTCCCAATCCATGAGGTTCTGACCTCCCAAGCCACAGAGGACTTGGGGATTAGGATTTGGTTCTGTTCTTGGTGTTAGGTGTTCATGTGCTACATCATCTGCCTTTGAAAATGCTTCAGGTTCTTTGTCTTTAAGTCAAGGTGGAATATTTTTCAAATTTTCAGGTAGCCATAAAGATTTATTAGTTAAGATACTTTGGGGAAGTTTTATGTAAATAAACAGGAAACTTAATTATTTCACTCTGGACAGTTTATTCCTTTTGGGACAGTTAAATAGTGGCCATTGATAATGCAAGTGATTGCAATGAATCAACAACTTCTCTTAGAGATAAAAATCAGGGTTGAGCCATACTGAGCTGGGATTACCCACTTTCTGTATCTCCCAGCTTGTAAGGGCCATCAGCAACTAGTGAAATATCAGGCATCGAACTGCACTTCTTTTGATGGTTTTGAACTTTTAAAGTGCCCCAATAGTACTAGCAAAGTTATGTCCACTCAAAAGGAGAAAGAGCCATTTGCTCCTTGCCTAAATACATTTTTAAGGTAGGCCAAATCCTGACACTTTTCATCATGGCTAGAGGTTTCCACACTGCATTAACATTGAAGGATCAGTGAGACTCTCGAGTAAGAAGCAGCCCATAAACTATCCTAAATGAAAGAGTTGCTGCTTGTCATTGAGAGCTTGAAGACGCTTTTCCAGTATAATTTCAGTCTTATCTGGCTTAATTTACAGATACCTCACTCTCCCACTGGCCAAACCTGGGGAAAGGTCAAGACAATCTACAGTTATATGTGATGAAAGAGAAAGTGAAGCTGATTGTCCTCCTTAGACCCACACTGTGACAAGCCATTATTATTTTCTTCACTGCTTGCCTCACACAGAGGTTTCACAGGAAAGAAAGCAGGACTGTGTGATACCTTACAAGGGACAGCCTCAGGACACATGAGCAATGCTTCAGATTAGCTTTTTTTGTCATTTGGGAGAGAAAATTACACTCTTCAAGGATGTCTGTCTTTACCTTCTGCTCCCCACCCACATCAGCACTTAGCCTTGGCATTCTCAAAGGGGAATGGCTTTAAAGATTTGATGTCCATTTTCACACATTGATAGTTACTCACTTAAACAATGGAAGTGTGTTATCCCAGTACTCAATTTCCTTATCCCATCTTGTTTCTACCCGACATATGGTATTTGATCATTCCATATTTTTGTCAATTTTCTTCCTTCTTTTCACACTTTCTTGGTGCTAATATGGAGGGCACTGAGAATACAGAAGACTCTCCATCTTCTCAGCTCTGGTGCCTGCTGCACAGAAGGGGATCACTTCAGTGCAAGTCCAGCTCAGCCCCTGAAGCCTGGGTCTGATGTTGCCATTCACGAGAAGGTCTGTAAGAATTGTGCTGACAAATTCTCACACGTGCTTGTAGGACAGACAGAGAGCTTTCAGAAATTAAGAACTTGTCTGAATTTGGGCAGTTCTTGCATTAAAGGCAAAACATTAAAGGCAAATTACAGGGAGTGTATTCTTTCAGTTTTCAACTCCCTGACAAGGCTTTGTAACAGAATGTTTTCCTTCAGTAGGTAACAGTAACAAATAAAACAGCTGTAGTCGACACAGGAACATGAGCAATACCACTAGATTTTTGCCCACTACCTTTTCAGAAGAGCATAAATAATTTTATCTGAATTTTGCCTCAGCCTGAAGCAGGCACTGATTACTTAAATTGTGACAAAGTTGTAAACAGCTAAAATCAAAGTCTCATTATGAAAAGTCTGTTTGTCATGGTTTAGCCCTGTTACGGCTCAAACGGCAATGAAAACTTTCCAAACAGAAATGCAGTTTAGAAAGCCAACATTGGTTTATTCAGCACTGGGGTGCCAAGGGGATGTCTCCTCCTAACATGCCCCCCTAGCCTACAAACATACACATATTTATGTAACCGTGGGGATAGGGGCCGTGAAACAGAAACTATAGAATCAGGTTGAGATAATTAGTTTGTAACCAAGGTAATAGGTAATGAAGCTAACTGACCATGGCAAGGTACAGTGCTGCTATGTTCCATGTACAGTCCCTACCAAACTGAACAATAGGTTTGGAGATATTAATCTTATGAAGTAAGTTGTTATGGACAGGTGCACCCACAGCAAGGATACTGCGCATGCCTGCATGAAGAAGGTCATCCAGCAGACACAGGTGCAAGACCACTGACGACCACCAGAGACCCCTGAGGACCACCGACTCAAATCACTGAGCATGCGTGACGGGGAGGAGAATATGGAAATGGATTCCAAGAAATGATTAGCATAGGACTACCCTTTCTGAGAAAAACGATGAATATGTATGTTTTGATCCTACATAACCTGTGTGTTGGTGATCACCTGGCATGCACGTTGGGCGGAGCTATCCCCCGTGCATCCAGCGCTGCAATAAAGAATGCCTGCCTTTTAACACTACATTGGTGTTACGAGATTTATTCCCGGATTTCGGTGACATTTATATTCTCAAAACATACATAGTTACAATTACATCACGTAGTTACATAGTTACTTCATTATGATTGGTGTAAAACTTTCTCGCTTTGCTTTTAAAGCTATAGACTTAAAGAAATTCAGAAAGAATGCCCAGTGAGGGGTGGTCATACCTTGGAGGCAGGTAGCTTTTAGAATGGGGGTGTGTTTTGGTATTATAATTAGATTATAATGAACAAAGTTCGCTCATAGGACAGAAAATTAAATATTACTTGGATCATGTATCAACTACACAATTTATCAGCTCCATGGTACCACCAAGCTTTTAGGTTGTCATTCTTAAAATGTTTTTATTAGTTACCTGTTAGGTTGGGGCTGTACAGGGGCCATAGCAGCAAGACTGGTTACTAACACCACAATCATTCGACCATTACCTTACTATTGCTAATAATCTTGTCACCTTGTTTACAGAGACTATACACAACCTATCCCATCACCATAGTTAAAAAAAAGTTAAACACATTGGTTACAGCCCCAGACAGCAGCTAAGCACCATGTGGCCACTTGCTCACTCGTCCACCTACCCCCCCCCCCCCCCTTGGTAGGATGGGGAGGAGAATCAGAAGAAAAAGTTAAAACTCATGGTTTGGCATAAGGACAGTTTACTAGGACAGCAAAGGAAGAGGAAAATAACAACACCACATATAAAAGAATACACAGTGCAGGTGATACACAATGCAATTTGCTCACTCCCAGAGCCTGATGCCCAGCCTGCCCCCAGGCAGCAGCTCCTCCCCCCCGGCCAACCCCCATTTATATACTGAGCATTAGTCATGTGGTATGGAATACCCCTTTGACTAGTTTAGGTCAACTATCCTGGCTGTGTCCCCTCCCAGTTTATTGTGAAAATTAACTCTGTCCCAGCTGAAAACCACGACACTGTTACAGGACATACTGTCTGCTTACAGTACAGTCAAGTGCCCTGAGTGCTTGTACATCTCTTAATCTCCATGCACAACCATTGTCACACGTCTCCATCTAAACATTGAAGACAGTGCTTGAATCTCTCTGACAAATCACTGAAGTTTGCAGTTAATTTCAAACTTGAAGCCAAGGCACGGTTTAAATAGTCTGCTGGACTGATGCCTCTCATTTAAATTTTTACAGTGCAAATTGAATTTGAAGCAGTTTTTTGAAAATTCAAAGTAGTCAAGGGTTTTGGTATCTAGTTCTGCAAATAATTCTACCTATGCAGGTGTCTCAGTGATTTCAGCAGGACTTCTGTGCACAAGTTTAAATGTGTGCTCATATTGCCAGGCTAATGCTTACTTTTGAATTTCAGACAATTGATTTCAAACGATAAATCCTGCCCTTCCATCCATTTGTACTGAGTACTCTTTGTGTATGGGATTCTGCTGAATACTTTTTGAAATGCCAAATATTATGCGCACTTTTTATGTAGTATGACTTCTCTACAGTGAGTTAAATGCTACTTTTCATTTACTTTGACTTTCCTTTTATTTAAAACCACAGGTTAGTTTTGGCAAGCATTAATAGCTCTTAAATTATTTGCGATCTGTTTTTAATATGATCCTAGTTTGAGTTCAAAATGAATAAACATAGGGCTTAAATGAAACCTGATGTCTTTCTGCTTTACGTGGGGAAGTGCTACAAACCACAGGGTAAGAGCTGATGTACTTGTACAGCAACAAGTATTAAAATGTAAAAAAGAATGGGTATTGGCCATTTTCTCTTAATTATTCTTCTTTGATGATCCTTTGGAGTTACAGGAAGCAAGGAGCAGCTAGTTTAGCCAATTGTTTCACATTGCTCTGACCAAGAACTGTCCAGACAGTTGCTGAAGCAAGAGAGAACATTCTCTCTTTATGCTTAAAAGTCACCATCACTTAACTGTTTTACAGACTGTGCTTGCATGATCTGACCAGTAAAAGATTACTGGGTAAGCTGAGGGAAATTATTTCTGGTTTATCACTTGGAAGTTATGAGTATTTGACTAGGGCACATAGCACAAGCAGCACTGCATGGAATCAGGATAAACCCAGAGATGTAGGTGGGGGTAGGTTGTTTCATCTGTAGACAGATTTTCAACCACATTAACGGAAGTTAGTCCACAACAGATAATTCTTTGAAAATTCTAATTCTTGTGCCTTGGAGAAACACTGGGTAGTATGAGTATGTTGATTTGAAGCTTATCAGCTCAGCTACTAGTCACCAGAAAAATAAACAGAAATATCTTGAAAAAATACATTTTCTTTCTATGTAACTATCGAAATTTTGGGAGTTAAACTCCTGCTTTTTCAGCAGTTGATATTGGCATTGCTGTTTTAACCCACCTTTTCTGGAGTGGGTCTGAAAGCCCAGGAGCCTGGTTACAACTAACCAGAACTGTAGTTTGTTTGCATACATGGGCCCATAGATTTCCAGTGTCTACTAGATACAAAAAACTCTTCCCTCCTAAAATCCAATTTGTTTTGAAGTAACACATTCAGTTTTCACATTCAGGTGAAAAATATGTTTTTATACTAAAAATGGAGATAAGATGGGGCTATAGATGAAATTTTCCACAACTCAACTACCCAGGCAAAGCAGAGGCTTGGTTTGCAGTCCAAGTCTGTAGTCTGTATTTCTACTACAGTGGAGGGTTACATGTTAAAGCCCAGCCTAGATGCTGGATTTCATGCCAGCAGATTCTGCTATGGGACCCAGGCCTGGATTTTAGGAGAATATTACCTATGCAGAACTTGCTTAGTAAGCATCAGTCTAATTAGTTTAATCAACCCCCATCTAGTTTTTTAGGTTTTGTTTGTGCTCAATTCCCTTAATCTGTGTTGCCGTTGTGAGCACTACCATATCAAAAATGGGAAGAATAAATAAGCAAAGCATCTGAGCAATGTAGACTGGGCATGTTCTGTATTTGAAATGTTGACTCATAACTGTACTTCTTACCTCCTTAAAATTTCTGATCTCCTCTCAACTCTTGCCAAGTTATTCATAACCACTTGTACTACTGCAAATGAGGTCTGAGCAATACCAAGCACAGCAGACAAATTACCTTGCTTGCTTAATGTGATACTTGACTACAGCCCACTGAGCTGTAGCATTTGCCAGTCTTGCAGCAGCGCAGCACTGCTGATTCATGGACAATGTGTCATTCACTGCACCACCCATCACTCCTCTGGGGTGGTCCTCTCTGCCAGAGAGCCCACTGGCTGCCTTCACTCTTGTCAGCTTACACCAAAACAAACCAGGATGTGTTTGTATGTGCAGTTTTACTTCAGTAAAATATTTTTGCTTTAATCAAAGATGGTGTCTGAGAATACAGGAGACAAGGGGAGGAAAAAACAAATGTTTATCCAAGAATCTGAGAGGGGCAAAAAGAAAAAGAGAAAACCCTTTATCTGGATGAAATCTAAAGCTTTTTCTAGTAGATTTCTTGAAGGTATAGCAACAAGAGTTGTCTGATGTGGTGGGTTGACCCTGGCTGGATGCCAGGTACCCACCAAAGCTGCTCTATCACTCCCCCTCCTCAACTGGACAGGGGAGAGAAAATACAACAAAAGGCTTGTGGATCAAGATAAAGACAGGAAGAGATCACTCACCAGTTACCCTCACAGGCAAAACAGAGTCAGCTTAGAAAGAATTAATCCAATTTATTACTAAGCAAAACAGAGTAATGAGAAATAAAACCAAATATTAAAACACATCCCACTACCCCTTCCTTCTTCCTGGGTTTAACTTTATTCCTGTTTTTTTCTACCTCCTCTTCCCCCAGCAGTACAGGGGGATGAGGAATGGGGGTTGTGGTCAGTTCATTACTCAGTGTCTCTGCCACTCCTTTCTCCTCAGGGGGAGGACTCCTCACACTCTTTCACTGCTCCAGGGTGGGGTCCCTCCCATGGGAGACAGACCTCCACAAACTTCTCCAACGTGAGTCCTTCCCACGGGCTGCAGTTCTTCACAAACTGCTCCAGCGTGGGTGTCTTCCATGGGGTGCAGACCTTCAGGAACAGACTGCTCCAGTGTGGGTCCCACATAGGGTCACAAGTCCTGCCAGTAAACCTGCTCCAGTGTGGCTTCCCGTCTCCATGAGTGCACAGGTCCTGCCAGGAGCCTGCTACAGCGCAGGCTTCCCACGGGGTCACAGTCTCCTTCAGGTGCCTCCACCTGCTCCAGCGTGGGGTCTTCCACAGGCTGTAGGGGAATCTCTGCTCCACCATCATCCTCCATGGGCTGCAGGGGGACAGCCTGCTTCACCATGGTCTTCACCATGGGCTGCAGGGGAATCTCTGCTCTGGTGCCTGGAGCACCTCCTTCCCCTCCTTCTTCACTGACCTTGGTGTCTGCAAAGTTGTTTCTCACATCTTCTCACTCCTCTCTCTGGCTGCAAAAAACTGCTGCGCTTTTTTTTTTTTTTCCTTCTCCTCTTTAATGTTATCACAGAAGTGCTACCACGATCGCTGATTGGCTTGGCCTTGGCCAGCGGCGGGTCTGTCTTGAAGCCGGCTGGCATTGGCTCTATCAGACACAGGGGAAGCTTCTAGCAGCTTCTCACAGAAGCCACCCCTGTAGCCCCCCCCCCCCACTACCAAAACCTTGCCACGCAAACCCAATACATCTGATGAAGAGAACTGTAGAGGTAAACAGGAATCAAGAAAGTTAAATAGTTTATTGCAGTGGGAAGCCTGTCACAGAGAGGAAACAAAGGTAGAAACATCACAGAACAGAGCCTGAGGAAGATACATACCACCATCCTCTGGCATACTCACCCAAGTGGGAAAAGGACCAGGATACACATGTAAGTGCTGTGACCTCTGACTTCGCATTGTGTCTTCTTCCTTCAGAAATAACATTGCAATGTCATTTTGTTATACGTCACATTATCTGTGACACTCTGCAAAGGGACAGAGTGGGCTTTTTTGTGAATCCAGAACTTGAAGAGTTGCAAGTAATTTCTAGAATCCACAGTGAGATCACATGCATCTTTAAGTATCAATTCCAGAAAGAGAGTTGTGTGGGCCAAGGCCCCTTGTGCTGAGGTCCCTTTACTATTAATTGCCTTGCCAGCTCAATTGTTTTTAAAATAGATTTTTAAAGTATTTATTTCTAGAGACTGAATTTTAAGAAATGGAAATGCAGGCTGGCAGGATTGTGGGACTGCCTCTAAAAATCATCCTGGGCAAAACTAACTCAGGTTTATGTGCTCCTATGCTTGTGTGCAGAAATAGTAGCCAGAGGCACCTGCCTTTCAAGCTTTTAACTACTGGGGACAGTTTTTCTTCAATTAGTGAAAGATTTGATGCATCTAACTAGCTTCACATGTAAAGTATGGTCTCTGACCTGGCTGCTTCCACTCAGCTGGAAGATCTTGGGTGTTCTGAGGGGTGGCTCCAGCTTGATGCCTGGATGCAGTCAAAAAAGGAAATTGAGCATAGATCAGGAATTGCTAGGATTGGATGGAGAACAGGGAAAGCTGGTGTACTGGTCTCTAAATCTGAGGTTCACCTGCACCTTGAATTGTACATGTGTAGCTGTTTCCCTCATCTCAGAAGGTTTAGAAGTACTGCCAAAAGTTTGGTGAAGGATAATGAGGGTTGTCAGAGATTTGCACCCTGTTCATGGAGTGACTGGGTAGACCTGGACTTTTCAGCCTGGAAAAGTGCTGCCTGAGAATGCTGCGTAAGAAACAGAGAAAATGCAGGGTGTTCTGGAGAGAGTGCATAGGAGCAAAGTGTTTGTCACTCCATGCAAGAGCAAGAGGACATCAGATGGAAGCTAGTAAGCAGAGTTCAAGAGAAACAAAGGACCGTGGCGCTCTGAGGCAATGTAGAGGATCTGCACAAGTGCTTTTCAAAGACTGTTGTGGATGGGCTGCAGGGGGAACTGGAAAGAGAGATCTGCTGAGGGTCACTGAACAGACAAACGGCACCAGGCTCAGGAAATCCCCTGTGCTGAAAATACAATTAGAGAGACTGCTTGGAGGAAGTATTGTGCATGTGTGTCCTGTTCCTGCCTGTTTGTAAGCATTCACTTATGACCGCTGCCAGCAGCAAGATGCAGGGCCGGCTGGGCAGTGGCTGCTCTTAGTCTCAACCAAGTCCAGTCACACACGGGTTCAGTTCCAGGTTTGAAACCAGCGCCTGCGACATCTGCCCGCTAGTAGCACCCAGAGCGAGCTTGGCCAAGCCGCTCCAGCAGCCTTTCCAGGAACTGGATCCACAGCCCAGACGGGCAGTCCTCACACTGCGCGTCAGCCGGCACCGGCGCTGCAGCGCGGGCGCCCCGCCGCCGCCCTTTCCGCGGCCCGGGGGAGGCGGGAGGGCGGGGGCGGGGCGGGGAAGCAGCCCCTCCTGGCACTCCGCCTGCCGCCCGGGGAGTCCCGGAGAGGGAAGCGGCGGTGTGTGGAGCCGAGCTGAGGACGATGCCTGCCTGTGGGCAGTAAAGCAGCGGCTGGGGCCAGGAGCGATTTCCAGGTATGGTTCGGGACGTCTGCGGTGCTCGAGTGTGCGTCCGTCCGTTCATCCATCCGTCGTCTTGCTAGCCCCAGCAGGATGGTCTCTTTCCTTCTGGTGTTTATCTCCTTACTAGCTACCTAGTTCTGTACAGCCAGAGCTGCTCATTTCTGGAGAATCAGGATACTGAGGAGGGGAGAGAGACTTCAAACCAGCAGAACACACTTGGTAGTGCGGTGGATGGGTCCTTCTCCCTGTCCCGTTCCCTGTATTAAGATGGAGCACAGTCATAAAACTGTACAATGTGATCTTTCTGTGGCTATAATCCTTGGAGAAGCTTTTCTCGTTTTTTGGGCAGGCGTGTGTGTAGTGTCACCCAAGTGTGCTCATGGGCTTCTCTTTTGCTGGGCATCTTCTGTGTGTAACTATGGTAAAACTTCAGGCCCCCATGCTCTGTGAAGTGGGAGCAGTTCAGGAACAGGAGGACAGTAACAGCTGTTAAATGACCCAAGACCAATGTGTTGCTTGTCAGCTACGTCTACTATGTTGTGCTTAGGCAAGACTGTAAACTAAGGCAGCCCTAACAACAAGCAGTGGCCTCCCTGTCTGCGTATGTGTAAAACTAAATGTAGCACTGAGGGATGAGGAAAACTCTTTCAGAGGAGTTCCCCTGAATCGAGCAGAGGAGGGCTGACTCGGCCAAAAGGGGAAGAATAGCCTGAAAAATCAAAAGACCCATGAACAAACAGGTACTCTGTGCCTCCGACAAACAGCTATCTGTCTAAGAGAGGAATGTTGAGGGGGTTGCTTTCAGTGAGATTACAGCTGCTGTGGGCTGAGGTAGCGTGCCATCTGTGAGAAATAGGGACTTAGGCAGACAGGACTGGGTCTCTAGTCTGTCTTTATTTTGAAAGCCGAGAACAGCGTTTGAGGGATGGGTTCCTCAGGCTTATGTTGCAGCTTCCAGATGAGATGTCTTGGAGAAAAGCTGGTAATCAGCTGAAAATCAGTGCTAAGTATACTCAAGGCAAGCAGCTAACTGGTGAGCTGTGCTGGAGAGACCTAATAGATAAGACCCAGCTCTGATTTTGGATTAGCAATGGGGAAATCACTCCTTTAAACAGGCAGGATTGAAACAAGCCACTGTAGGTGTTGTTAACTCTTTGTAAAAGAGGAAAGAAAGTACTGGTTTATTGGAGGTTAAGCTCACAACGGTGCCACACACTGAGTAAAATGCTTTTTTGTATGGTAAAATTAATCTCTGTTGGTTCGTGTTCTTCATGGTTTCTTTCTGCTGAGGTTTTTGGGGACAGCATTATGTTGTTAACTGCGCTCCAGTTGTATGTGTTATCTAAACAGTCCTTTGGGGAATGCAGTAACTCACCGAACCTGTTCATGGTCTGCAGGGTGAGCTGCTGTCATACCATGTCAGAAATGACAGGCACAGTTCAACACTGGAGCCCCATCAGTGAAGGAATGTGAACTGAAAAAGCTGAAAACATGGGAGTTTATTTTTGTAACTTGGAGTAGTTAAAAAGTGAGTTTTTCTTGGGGTCAAGATAGGAAGGAGCTGTGTGTGGATCATATTGCCAGTTTGTTCTACATTGCTGTAAGGGTCTGGTGTTATGACACCTACTAGAGCTGACAAAATTGTGTGGATGGGATCTGTCCTGGCTACCTTTGACTACATGGCTACTTGGGCATTGGTGTTAGCTTGGAAAAGAGCTACAAAGCTAAATGGTTAAAACTTAGTAGAACTGGCACTCTCAAGTGCCTCTGAAATGATCATCTGTGAAAGGGTTAAGAGATGTTTGGGGCCAAAGATGCTGAACACTCCTGACAACAAGGCTGCATTGTGGCTCTAAGTTTTTCTGAATATCAAGCTCTAGGTGTCTTGTGCAAAGAGAGGAGGTGTAAGAAGTATTGGATGGTTCACACTCCAAAGATTTCCTATCTAAATCAGAGGGTTTAGAAACTTCTCTTTCTATGCAAGGTTGCAGCCAGCTAGTACTGATTTTAACTGGAGTGTCATTACACTTAGAAAATGTGGTGGGAACTCAGACAAATGACTTGGAAAAGGGCAAGCCTGTGGTGCTCACTTCACTCTTGCACATCCTTACTGTGGGTATGTCATTCTTTGCAACTGTGTCTCTGCTCATTTTGTATAGCTCCTTCCATTAACTGTGATCCTTCTCATCCATTTGGAGAGATTAGTGTCATAAGTTGGAATAGGATGCCTGTGTTTCAGTGAAGGAGGCAGAATTTGGATTGCTTGCTTAAGCATCTTTTCCCAAGTGTTAGCAGATATACAGATGTGCTCTACAAGCACTGACAAGTGCCCTTTGCTTGGCAACTGCAAATAAAAGTTCCAGAGTGTGTTTTGCAGCCACAGCAAGGACAATACTTAATTTACAATGAGGGGGAAAAGACTCTACCTCTAGCTAAGAGCTATTGCTAATTTCTCCTCTATTATAGCTGCTGCGAGAAGTAGTATTAAAAAAACTAAATCACTACAGTGAGGAATGTGAATGGATGGTATTCAGTATGGAGGTATTTTTAATTAGAAAATGAGCAGGATGATGGAAACAATACAGCTCAGTCTTCCTAGGCAGCTCTAGAATAGCACTGCATGACTCAGATCCACGTATTCTGACTATTTTGGTTTTGATTCATTAAAATACATCTTCTCCCCAGATTATAATGTTCCCCAGGTCACCTGCCCCTCCCATGGGTCAGGTACTTTGCTTGCATCTTGTCACATCTGGAAATAGGGCCAGAAATACCAGGTTACATGCCACTAGAGAGATGAGCCTGGGAAGCTGTGAGTCTTCATCAGCCAGCACAATGAGATGTTTAGATTCATAAGCAATAAGACAGAGGATAAATATGGTTGAGTCAGACTGGGGAGTGGGATATTTTCTGAGATAATTGCTCTCATTGATACGAGGCCAGGTACTTTCTGCATGAAGTGTGCTGACCTGACAGTACCTGCCCATTAGGGCTGCAAGTTGATCCTCCCTTAAACATCCTGCAGGGATTCAGACACTATTAGCCTGCGTTTACAACGATCCTTTCACAACCCAAGCTGATATAGATTTGCTCAATACCATACCTATTTGTGTTGACTGACCCATCGATTGTAGAGCCCAAGGGTCCACCTTCAGTCGAGCATGGGAACTGCTGCTGGGTCTCAAAGGCTGACACAAACCAGCAGATGCAGTGTGTGAGTGGAGAATTCTGCTATGGCTGTGCCTAGACTAGGGAAAAAAACTTTTTCGGTCAGTTTGGGTAGACTGTTCTTCTCCTTGATTTTCCAAGGAACCAGTCAAGTTGACTGAAGCCAGCTGTTTTATAAGTTCCCCTATACCTCAGATGTAGCTCTGGTCTAGAAACCACTGGCTGATATTTAGCCCAGGTATAAACAGGTGTGAGGCAAGTATAACTGATCTGGATACAGACCTATATTTGCTTCCTTAACTGCCAAAGTGGGACCGTCCCTTTTTATCTTCAACCTAAATATTAGAAGGTGGAGTTGTTTGGGGGGGGGGGTTGATATTTTTTAACTGAAGTATTTTTACTGCAGAAGATCTAAATATACTGCTTTCAACCTGCTGTACGTCTGTAAGTGTCAGTAAAAATTTTGTACTGTTCAGGGAAACATAAGGTCTTAGTAAATGGAAAAACAGATCATGTGAACTAGCATTTTTTCTGCATCATCTAAATGGAAAAGAGACGTTTGGCAATAATATTTTAGGTTGAACCGGTTAAATGAAATTAAGTACTGTTATTTGACATTTACTACAGCTTGCTGTTGTAAATTATAACTTGGCTGTCCATTATGATTATAAAAGGGAATAGTGCTTTCTTCTGAAGCATATTGTAGGTTTCACCAAAAGGCCAAGCATGGATCTCTGCAAACAGCAACAGCTTTTGAATTCAGAAGGTGTCTTGCTTTGATGAAGTTGAAGAAGGAACCATGTCAAGAGAGCTTCATGCTTAAGGCTAGTACTGTGCTTCTGGCATTAATATAGTGTGATACACCTTCTGTACTCCTTTTGAAAAAAGATCTTGGAACTTAATGAAAGGAAATAACCCCACACTATTCCCTCTTTGTACTGTCAAGCAGAGGAATGCAGTAATGAGAAACCGAGTGTCTTGAATAAAGCCACATGAGGAGCTTGTAAAAGAGTCAGAAGCAGATCCAAGCTCCGAGCTGCAAGGTCTAAGCGCTGAAATGATGCTTTTTCTGTTGACTGTGGACAGATTTGTGAACAGTTGTTGGTGAAACTGCTTATCACTGTGAGCTAGTTCGGACTCATGCTTAGCTACTGACCATACAGATAGAGAAGGTGTATCTTTTGACTTTGGTCACCTGAGGTCAGTTAGGATAGCAGAGGTTCACATTCCTGTCACATAAAATGAATCACATTCCCAAAGGTTAGTGGGAGTCTAATACCACGCTGAAATCAGTGATACTCTTCTGATGATAGTGTAGGGGAAACTGCTTCTATCTCTATAGACAATAACAATTTTGTATTTCTTCAGATTGAAGTATGCAGGAGGCATAAAGTGTGCTACGGAAATGATAGAGTATCAGGGTTCTGATTCACTAGTGGGATGGAATAGTATGGATGACATTGCAAGGTCCCAGCTGTCCACTGCACCCCACACCCCGTTCCTGGACAGCTGAGCCACCATGAATCAGTTGCTGAATCACTAGGTTTACAGCATGATGTTTTGAAGTAAATCATCACTGCTGTTTGCTTGCCTTAAAACTCCTGACTGCACACTGCAATGATTCATCAACTGATTGATGAGCAGCAGCTCAGCTGTCCACTCAGCAGCGTGGGAGGCTGGGATGGTAACCTCCCTGGGTCTGTAGAGCTCTGCACCTTGCTGGTGGATGGGAGCCCTGGTGGAGACAGTCCGCGGTTGGCTGAATAGAGAGGTGGGATTTTAGTCTTTTATGACTGTAATATTTAAGAGCCCTCTGATCCCAATAGAACAAATGGCAAAACTCTTCTGTAATTCACTGGGTGCAATTAGGGGAATGCTGTGTTATTCTAAAAACCCCACCCTGCTTCAGTAAGCTAAAAAATCATAAGGCTATAGTAGCGTGGTTGTGTTTTCTTTGCATTTAAATACTTGTACTCTCATTTCAAAGCTCTAAATGTCACCACCAGCAGTTCCAGCCAATTTCCTAACACTTTGTGCTGGCCAGCCAGTTGGCTGCCTGCATTTCCTGATGGTATTTCATTTTGAACAAAATTTAACACATAGGACTGAGGACATCATACTCAGTTTGCGCATTGGTTCAGTTTTAAACAAAGTGCTTGGAGGACACTCTGTTTATGAATTTTTCTAAAGGAAATAGATCCTAGAGGAAGGAGAGGAAGTTTTTTCATAAAATGATCCCAGTATTGGTTGTCTATCAAAACTTCCTTGCTTTCAGTCCAGCTGTCTGGTCATAAATTTTGATAAAAAAGAGTAGCTACATGCATTGTTTGTTGTTTAAGATGGGCAGTATTTCATTGCATGCTTTGCTGGTCTGAGGCCTTTGTGCATCCTTTTCTATTTCATTCATTCTGTAAATCACTTGAGCTTTACAGGAGTTGCCATGGAGCGTGCAATGGACTGAACTTTTCTAGAATCTCTGGTGGCTTGTGACATATAATTACTGCTGTGCTAATCTGTTGTGTGACTTAGATACTTATGTTGTATGGCTCATGTTTTAAACTTCTCTGAAGCCATAAAAAATAAAAAGATGTGGGATTATCAAAGAGATTTACAAGGTTAAAAAAACCCCATATTTATGGGAGAACAGCCTTATTTTGAACTAAAAATTGAATTAAAATGTTAAAAGGACATCATCCAGATGAAGAAATTGTCCATGCATTAAAGTATAACTTACAAATGAACTTAAAAAGATTAATCAGTCAGTGATGGAGCACACTTCATATAGCGTCTTTTTTAATAATTGTGTCCTGCTCTGTTTTAACCTACAGATAGAAATCTCAGCTGCGTTGTGATCATAGTAAGATACAGGTGTGTTGAGAAAGCTAATGTTATACGTGTGGTCTTCTTTTCATGTTCTGTGTTTCAAGGCTGCTGTTTTTGTGTGTCCAGCAATACAGACAAATTGTTTCATGTGTTTTGGTTGGGAGGAACATATGTCCTGCCCTCTTCTTTGGCCTGGGTAGTTTTCCTGCAATTGGGATTTTTGCCGTGATGTAGTTTGCCTGTGTGTGCTTATCTGGTACTGCAGCAATGCTGTGGCATGGACACTCTAAGCATTAGACTCACATTGCTTTGTCTGCCCCACAGAAGAAGATCATGGCGGAAGGGTAGAAAGGGGATTGGTTCTTGGGGCTTAAGCAGGGGACATGGATTTTCCTAATGCTCCTAAGCATACACACAAATGGCTTCATATCCATCACACTTTTGCAGTTCAGTATCCAAGGACTTTAGTTTCATGTGATTCAGGATGTTACCAGAAAGCGGCAAAATAATTCACTCTCTAAGACTTATTTTGAAGTTTTAGAAAGCAGGCATTCTTTATTGCAGCGCTGGGTGCACGGGGGATAACTCCACCTAACGTGCACACGCAAAAGACAAAACTAGCAAGTATTTATACTATGTTAATATACATATTCAGTATATTTCCCAGTAGTGCTTATCACATTCATGGATTTTTCCGGGAACTCATTAGCTTATGCTAATGTCTTTCACGCATGTTTGTTGGCACCTCCGGGTGGTCGTTGGGGGTCTTCAGACTCAGTCCTGGTATCACCTATACCTTATCCCTCAAGGCTGGTTTTGTGATCACCTTGTAATGACGCGCGGAAAACAGACTCCACAACCTGTGAAGTTGTAAAGTAGGTATGTTTATTCAGCGCTGGGCAGCACGGGGGTCGTCCCACCAAAATCGTGCGCGCCTTGCAGCAATTCCCTTTTGAGTTTTATACGATAGAATGTTACATATTCAAAAAGTACCTATACATATTCATGATCTTTCCGCGGAAAGGTGGTCTTATTACAATGAGTTCATTTCCATTGTTTCCGCCTTTAACTCCTCTCAGCTGCGCACGCGCAGTGCCTCTTGGTGGTCGTGGGCCGGGGTCTCAGGGATGAAGGCCGTATGTCTTCCTCACTGTGCACTTTTCACCTTCACCACAAAACTTACTCAGACCGGTTCCTAATTAGCAGAGAATCCTCCGTGTTCATTCCATTCTGATTTACTACCTCCTTATCTTGTGATTGGTTACAAAAATGCAAACAGAGTGAAGGGTCATCTTGACCCTTCCTTACGCTAGTTCTTGTTAAAACATCTTACGTAAGGGTTAAGATTACTAGATATGTGGCTTAAGCTAGTTAATGGTCCTGCCATTTCCTTTAAGTGTTAGTTCTCTCTATCAGTAACTTTCTTATCTTTGCGCATCTGTTCTTCCAAGGCTGAGCTGTTTAAAATGAGATCATTCCAGAGCTTCTTATCTTACAACTAATTATTTTCTAAATTACAATGGTTTCCCTTTTGTTTGGTTACATCTATTGAGCAATGGCTCTAATTGCTTGAATTGATCTTAATATTTCAATATTCACAGGCATCAAGGATCCACTTAATTACTGTGCCAAAGTTCTCATATGTGAGTGATCAGTCAGCAGTGCTGCATCTGACCTTCCTGAATTATCAGCTGGATCTATTTATAGATCCAAGAAAGAGTTCCTTTGCACATTCAGGAGGAAAACACCTTTCATTGAAATTCAGTTCCTGGTCTGTTCTTTCCTTACAGGAGTTTTTATTTTTCCTTTTGCAGCTTATTGTTGCCTGGGTAATTTTTTGAGAACTTTACAAAATTGTTCATCCCCTGCTGTTTTAGTGAAAATTAAGAAGTATCTCAAGATTCAGTCAGGTTTTTTTATGCCCACCTCAGTCTTTGCTTGCCCTGACAGAGACTGCAATTCACTGGTCTCTGCTGTGTGCAAGATGTATTTCTACTGTTATGTCATTGTCCAGCAGTATCACCTGTGGATAGTTTTAGTCCTCTTGTTACTATGTGGTGGATTCCTTCTGAATTGCTCTTAATCTTGCTCTTGATTTCAGCCAGGAAAAAGCCCATGTCACTCCTCTTTCCATCTCCTATGTAAGTATGAAATACCGTTCTGTACTCTGCCTCTTACAAGATACAGTATTTCTAGGAAGGACAATATACAGGAAGGAACTGTAAGTCAAAGTTGGTGCTGAAGTCACACTGCCAGAATTGTATGGCAAATTCTTCATGGAAAAATGGCAGCAAGAAGACTTGAGCTGGGATAGTTCTGTGATCTTAGTTTCTGCAAGTAAGGTGTATGAAACTGGATCTGGGAGTTTTCAGGTTTCTCATCTTCTCAATACCTTGAGCTGTAAAATTTCACTTTACCTTTCAGTGCAAAACCCAAATACTTTGTAAGCGAAGCAAACAAACACACCCAGCTGTATGGAATGCAACCACTGGCCTCTCTGGTATGCTTTTGTTTTGGGCAGCCTGGGTCATTTTAGACAATACTGCACACTTTTCAGAAACACTTAGGAAGAAGCTAGATGTTGCTGGCAAGCACCTAGTCCTTTCTATATGTTATGTCGAGGGTCATTCTGACTTGCTCAGACTTTCCCGGTTGGTGCAAGCTGTTAAGAGTCGTAGTTCTTCCCTGAACGGTCTTTTGTTTTGTCATACCTTAATTTTATAATGGCATCCTTAAGAACAATGGGGGATAGTAATCACCTGCTAAATGTGGTTTGGGGTTTCTGAGTGTATGGTGAAGCATCTCTGAGGGGATGTAATTACACACCTGAGGTTTGCATCTTCTATGAGGAGGTGTGCCTTGGGACTCATAACAAATTCAGTCACCATTCCTCTGATTGAAGGATGTAATATGGGAGATACCTGTACATAATAGAGGAGCTGAAAATGTTTGGCAGTGTCTGTAAGGACACATTTTGTGGCTACTACTGAACCCCTCAGTGTGCACTTCTATAAAGGATACGAGCTGTCCGTATTGTTGGTTTTGTTTTATACATCTGATGTGCAGACTGAGCACTTTAATGTAAATGAAAAGAAAACAAACAAGTGCAACCTTCCACTGTTGCTAGTAAAAAACAGATTTTTTTTTTTCCTGTTGCTGAAGATAGAGATTTGGACAAGCACTTGACAGCCCAGAAACTACATCTGATTCCTTTAGTTTTGCCAAACTGGAACTCAGCTGCAGGAAATGGTGGGGTTTTGAGCACATCTTCTTTGGCTCTGGCTTTCTATTTACACTACTGTTACTGGCAAGATTGAGATTTCTTTCTTGTCAGAGGCTACTCAAAGTCAGAATTTGGACCTTAATGCCCAAGATCTCACATTCTCTATAATGATACTAAATGGAGAGAAAATCTTTTATTCCTCTTTGCACAATGCAGAGAGTTATTGACTTCTCTCTGTGTCACAAGAGAACATCACTGGTAGAGCCAGGAAATTATTTCATTGCTCTTTCCTTCAGTCAGATCTTTAACAAAAAAACCCCCAGTCTTTTCCTTCTTAAAGAGAGAGAGAGAGATAGATATGTTTTCCCTGTTAGTCATAGCCAAGTGCTTCCAAAGCCCAGTTAAAAAGTTCCAGTTTTAACTCTCCTGATGTTTTTCACTAGAATCATCTCTCCTGTCTTTTTTTCTAATTCGTGCTTGTCATACATTATATTGCTGTGGTTTATCAATATTTTTAGGTCCCAAGATACCTCTACGCTTGGTGTGTCCAAGGCCAGAACCAGATTCTGCTCTGTGACCAGACTTCAATTCCACTCAAGTTCTTCTGAAGGCAGGGTTTGGTGTTACGTATTTAGTTCCTGAGCTAATCAGAACTAAGCATGCTCCTTTGTGTCTGCACCTCGATATAAAATACAGAAGAGTCAAGGTAATAAAGGAGTCCTGCTGGAAAAGCATGCATTGTATGAGTCATCCTGTTGGCTATGCTATATTTATCTCTGTCACACTTTGATATCATCCCTTTTCATCGTATGGAGAACGCGTCCTGTGTCTTGTTCACTTACAAGTGAAATCCTCAGTGTCTGAACGTGGAGCATATAGATCTCTTTGCTAGTACAACTTGATGTCTCACTGAAGCAGAACTGAACCATCTCTATCAAGCAGCTTCCAGAAACAGATAGCAAATAACTGAGCCAATATGTACCTTTCAGGGCCAGACTTTTAGGAATTTTATTTTATTGTTATGAGTCAGTATATATATTAATGACCTGATCAGCTTTTTCTTCCTTCTTGATGAGGCACTAGGAGGCTATGTGTGTCTCAAATTTAGTTTTGTCTGAGGAAAGACCCACGTGGTCCTGGGAGTAATTGTTGTGCTGAGAGTTAGGGGACTGCAAGCTTCAAAAAGGTCTCATTCTCTTTGGGAGTTAGTTAATAGAATTTAAGCACTACCTGCTGACCTTGTAAAAAGCTGTGTATTTTAATGGGCAGTAATACATAGCATGCATGTGTAAAATATGTTGGAGAAAACCCCTTCTGTAATTCACACCTGTTTCAGTTCTTATGGTGCTATAATTTAGTGGTATGGTGGAAGCAGAGGTTTTTCCTGAAACATTGTATCACTGATGAAATGAGACACTGCCCGAGTCTGCTTTGGGTGGTGATGGTTACATGAAATCACAGCTAATTGCTGGCTCAGCTGACTAAAACCTTTGCAGGTTCCAGTCTCACCCTGAATTGGGCTGTTTTGGTTAATACGAGATCTGGATTGAAACAACTACTCTCCTTGGTTTTTTACATGCCAACATTGATGTCAAGTTGTCTTGCAGATGCAAACTAGCCTTTATCACTTTCCCTGTGAAATATTATCTTGGATCCACAGGGCTACAAATGTTTGGTGGGTGGCATAGTGTTTACATGCTGTCCACTACCGCTTGCCTTTTGGCTGAATAAACTTTGCTACAGTAGCCGAAAAGACTTCTGACTTTTGGTGCAAATAGGACATCTTTCAGCGGCAGTGGGCTGCAGAAGATTTTGGATTTGTTTAAGTCTGTGCTTTGCAATTAAAACATGGTGAGCTTTACACAGTATGAAAACCTAGGAAATGCTGCAGAAGATTCCTGTCAACCCCTTAGTAATATTTTGTTTCTTACACTTTGCAGCCTTGCAAAGAGCCTGAAAGACCAGGAGTCTTTATGCATCAGAATGCTTTATTGTTGCTAAGCATGGCCATGGTTGGGTTGCACCTCACCTGCCCAGTGATTTGAACTCTCTTGTACAGGAACCTTGTTTTTTTCAGTTCTGCACCTTGTGCTCTTATGCCACGGCATGTGTATTTACTCTTCTCCCAATTCATTGGGCTGGATGGAATTGAATCGCTGGTTGAACAGCTGCACAGAGTGACTGATGTCACTTTGCAGACATGGAGACTCCTCACTCTTTCCCATTTTGATGCGGATATCATTTTCACATCTCACAAGGTGGGATTAGCACAGGTCATGTAGGGCAGGAGGCTGTCTTCACTGTCCTTCTCTGGAACCATTTTTCTTTCTCTTACTGTTTACTTATTGAATCCCTCTGTCTTGTGCTGGTTTGAATGCCTCCATTGTCCGGATATGCTGCCAGCAGCAGCAAGTCTGTAGTTCTCTGCGTGATGCTTCAGGTCCCCAGGAATCTAGCTAATAATTTAATAGCTTCTCATCTGCACTGAGCTCACTCTGAAAAGTGCTTTGTTGTGAGTTGTGGAGTACACAGATGGCAGCATACTATTTATCTCCAGGCTAGTTGTTCTCAAAATGGGGTGCCTTCACAGACTGGTGTGTGCTGAGGTCTGTAGCTTTAAAGAGCCTTTTCCCAAACAGGATTTGATACAATGGAGAGAAAAGCAACAGCATCTGCACTTAAAATGGTAGCTCAGAAGCATTAATGCTTTTCTCAGGCACACGCATATGCTTTGTCAACACACGAGCAAGGCAGCCTGTGGATATTATCTTCTCAATTTGATCTCCCTTGCCTCCCAGTTGTGGGGAGGATGGGGTGAAGTACGTGATATCTTTTTGCATTTGATCTGTCTGCTCCCCGAATGGGGCTGGCCCATTAGCACTCACAGCCCAGTAACTGCTGTAGTACAGTTAAAACCAGCACGTTTGTGGTTAAAATTGGGCACAAACTTAGCTTGCAGTCAAGGCTATAAAACCCAGGTTCCTTAAACTGACAAGAACCACTACTCCCAGAAGGTGGGGCAAACGGGAGGAGAGGGAAGGAGGGTATAACTCAACCTCAGGTAATCAGAGAGATTTTATCTTTTGGCCTTTTCGCATACTGCATCACCAAAAGAGCTCTTGGGTGGTGATAGCCCCCTCGCAGCCCATCCACTACTCTGAATGACTGAACAGCCTGCAGCACTGGCTGATCTTTTCCTTGGTAAGACATTTCTAATTACACAGGCACTGAAGTGCAGACTGATGAGTAATTGCTTTATTTTTCCTTAAATATTAAGATGACCAACCGAGACCATATAGGTCAGGATTAAAGGGAGGGCAGGGACAGGGGACATTGTAGTCCCCCATTGTAGTGGGGGTCTGCTACAGGCCACCTGACCAGGAAGACCAAGCAGATGAGGCCCTCTATAGACAGATAGGAGCAGCCTCACGTTCACAAGCCCTGGTCCTCCCTCACTGGGGTCCTCAACCACCCCGATATCTGTTAGAGGGATAACACAGCAGGGCATAAGCAATCCAGGAGGTTCCTGGAATGCATCGATGATAACTTCCTTCTCCAAGCGATAGAGGAGCCAACAAGGAGAGGTGCCATGCTGGTCCTTTTTCTCACCAATAAAGAGGGGCTGGTGGGGAATGTCAAGCTCAAGCACAGCCTTGGCTGCAGTGACCACGAAATGGTGGAGTTCAGGATCCTCAGGGCAGCGAGAAGGGTGCACAGCTAGCTCAGTACCCTGGGCTTCAGGAGAGCAGACTCTGGCCTCTTCAGGGACCTGCTTGGTAGAATACCATGGGACAAAGCCCTGGAGGGAAGAGGGGCCCAGGAAAGCTGGTTAGTCTTCAAGGGTTACCTCCTCTAAGCTCAGGAGTGATGCATATCAAAAAAGAGGAAGAAGTCAGGCAAAAATGCCAGAAGGCCTGCACGGACGAACAAGGAGCTCCTGCACAAAGTCAAACACAAAAAAGGAAGCCTACAGAGGGTGGAAGCAGGGGCAGGTAGCCTGGGAGGAATACAGAGAAATTGTCCGAGCAGCCAGGGATCAGGTTAGGAAAGCTAAAGCTCTGATAGAAGTAAATCTGGCCAGGGACGTCAAAGGCAACAAGAAAAGCTTCTCATAGGTACATCAGTGATAACAGGAAGTCTTGGGAAAATATGGGCCCTGTCCAGAAGGAAATGTGAGACCTGGTTACCCGGGATATGGAGAAGGCTGAGGTACCAATGACTTTTTTGCCTTGGTTTTCACCGGCAAGTGCTCTAGCCACACTGCCCAAGCCTCCGAAGGCAAAGACAAGGACTGGGAGAATAAAGAACCACCCACTGTAGGAGAAGATCAGGTTTGAGACCATCTTAAGGAACCTGAAGGTGCACAAGTCCATGGGACCTGATGAGATGCATCCACAGGTCCTGAGGAAACTGGTTGACAAAGTGGCTAAGCCACTCTCCATCATATTTGAGAAGACATGGCAGTCCGGTGAAGTTCCCACTGACTGGAAAAGAGGAATCGTAACCCCCATTTTTAAAACGGGGAAAAAGGAAGACCCAGGGACCTGCAGGCCCGTCAGTCTCACCTCTGTGCCTGGCAAGATCATGGAGCAGACCCTCCTGGAAACTATGCTATGGCACACAGGAAATAGGGAGGTAATTGGTGACAGCCAACATGGCTTCACGAAGGGCAAATTGTGCCTGACAAATTTGGTGGCCTTCTGTGATGGGGTTACAGTGTTGGTGAGTAAGGGAAGAGCGACTGACGTCATCTACCTGGGCTTATGCGAAGCATTTGACACTGTCCCACACAACATCCTTGTCTCTAAATTGGAGAGACATAGATTTGATGGATGGACTGCTCTGTGGATAAGGGATTGGCTGGATGGTTGCACTGAAAGAGTTGTGGTCAGTGGCTCAATGTCCAAGTGACGAGTGGTGTTCCTCAGGGATTGTTATTGGGACAGGTGCGTTTTAACATCTTTGTCAGCGACATGGACAATGGGATTGAGTGCACTCTCAGCATTTGCTGACGACACCAAGCTGTGTGGTGTGGTTGACACGCTGGAGGGAAGGGATGCCATCCAGAGGGACCTTGAGAGGCTGGAGAGGTGGGCCTGTGTGAACAGCATGAAGTTCAACAAGGCCAAGTGCAAGGTCCTGCACGTGGGTCGGCGCAATCCCAAGCACAACTACGGGCTGGGCAGAGAATGGATTGAAAGCAGCCCTGAGGAGAAGGACTTGGGGTTGTTGTTGGCCAAGAAGCTCAACATGACGCGTCAATGTGCGCTTGTAGCCCAGAAAGCCAACCGTATCCTGGGCTGCATCAAAACCAGCATGACCAGCAGGTCGAGGGAAGTGATTCTGCCTCTCTATTCCACTCTCGTGACACTCCACCTGGAGTACTGTGTTCAGCTCTGGGGCCCTGTCGTGGTTTAGCCCCAGCCAGCAGCTGAGCACCATGCAGCCGCTCGCTCACTCTCTGCCCCCCCGCCCCCATGGGATTGGAGGAGAATGGGAAGGAAAAGGCAAAACCTCGTGGGTTGGGATAAAGACAGTTTACTTGGACAGCAAAGGGAGAGGGAAATAACAACAACAGTACTTAACAGAATATACAAACTTGTTATACACAATGCAGTTTCTCACCCAAGGACCCTACAACTCAGACTGCATGCTCAGACCCGTGCCGAAGCTGGACTGTCCTCGAGCCACGTGTCCTGGAGCTGCTGTTGCCCCTTCCTGACTAGCCCCCCCTTTTATACTGAGCATGATGTCACATGGCGTGGAATACCCCCTTTGGCTAGTTTGGGTCACCTGTTCTGTCTATGTGTCCCCTCCCAACTTCTTGTGCATCCCCAGCCATCCCACTGGCAGGGTGGTGTGAGAAGCAGAACAGGCTGTGACTCTGTGTAAGCACTGTTCAAGAACAACAGGTCCATATAACAAAAACATCTCTATATTATCAACACTGTCTCCAGCACAAATCCAAAACATAGCCCCATACTAGCTACTATGAAGAAAATTAACCCTCTCAGCTGAAACCAGGACAGGCCCCCAACATAAGACGGACATGGAGCTGTTGGAGCGAGTCCAGAAGAGGCCATGCAGATGATCAGAGGTCTGCAGCACCTCTCCTATGAAGACGAGCTGAGAGATTTGGGATTGTTCAGCCTGGAGAAGGCTACAGGGAAACCTTATAGCAGCCTGCCAGTACCTGAAGAGGGCCTACAAGGAAGCTGGAGAGGGACTGTTTACAAGGGCGTGTAATGATAGGACAAGGGGTAATGGCTTTAAGCTTAAGGAGGGGAGATTTAGATGAGACACAAGGAAGAAATTCTTCATTATGAGGGTGGTGAGGCACTAGAACAAGTTGCCCAGAGAGGTTGTGGAGGCTCCCTCCCTGGAAGTATTCAAGGCCAGGTTGGATGGGGCTTTGGGCAACCTGGTCAAGTGGAAGGTGTTCCTGCCCATAGCAGGGGGGGTTGGAACTAGGTGGTCTTTGAGGTCCCTTCCAACTCAAACTGTTATATGATTCTATGAAAATCTGAAGCTGGAAAACACAGGGCTGGATTTTTCACATTGTCCCAGAATTTGGAGAGAGGTTTTAACAGATTTCTGACTCTGCTTGCATCTTTGATATCGTAAGGGAACTTGAACAACATTGGTAAAGCTACTATACACAGGCATATTTTTCCAAATTTCTGTGGACCCATCAGAGAGTAGATGGAGTCAGATGTGCTAAAGCATCAGATTCTAGCCTGGGTCACACCTGTCACTGTAACTGGAAAAACTGAGCACTGATTTACCATGGTGGATTTGGGAAATCGGAGCTTTTGATTGCAGTTTCATGGCTGTTGTGTCGCATAAGGAGACTGCCCTCACACATAACTACTGCAGGACTTCAGCCTCTCTCCCTCTGCCTGTGACAGCCTGAACACACTTGCCCATGAGACTGCTGCTCTTAGGTAGCTACTGTCAGGATTTGCCCAAAGTTTACAATCAATGTTATGCGACAGCCCCAAAAGCTTTACAGAAAGTTCAAGTTCCCAAAACCTCTTAGGATTCTTGTACACTTCTTCTAACTCTTAACCTTGACCTCTTATCTGTCATTTAATAGAGAAACAGCAGGAAGTGCCTGGCAATTGTGATAGACAGGTAGTGATGAGAGCCTGCATTGGCTCTTTCCTGAGACATCTGCAAGGGCTGGAAGACAGTACGATTTTTTTCTGCTGTGTGCAGGCAACCCAGGGTGTGATGCTGGGTTTTCTTCCTAGTGTAGTACTACCTCTGGAGTGTAGAAAGCCTCTTGTGTTCATCTTCTGGTAATTATCCCATATCTCTTTTGCGTGTCTCCTCAGGAAACGATGCCACAGACGCCTCCCTTTGCAGCTGTGTTTGACGGCCGTGGCTACAACAGGAGCCTGTATCAGTCAAAAGAGGACACCTGTGGAGGGCTCTATTACCATGACAACAACCTTCTGTCAGGGTCTCTGGAAGCTCTGATCCAGCATTTGGTACCCAGTGTAGATTACTATCCTGACGTAAGTCTATACACCCAGCTAACTATATGGCTAGGCCTGATGCATCTTGTAAAGGGAAACTTTCACACATGCAGCAAAAGCAGAATGTGTCACATCAAATTGCTAAGGAAGGGGTTCAAGTGACTGATCAGCAATGATAGGATAAACATGTGCTTCATGAGAGTGCAGCATGCAGTAACTCACCTAACCTAGGAAGTCTAATTCTTTATCACTCCTGTTTTGAGGTGCCTAACCCTGGTGACTCATTTAAAAAGTACCTAGTGTGGCTTACTGTTTGATGGATTGTATGTACCACTGACCCTTGAAAATCTGTCAGGCAAGCTGAGGACCACTGGCGTGACAGGATGAATGTATTTAGTTTAAAACCAAACACTTTTAATGCATATTTCCCAATGCTCATCTGAGGTCCACATCTACCTTGCAATTAGCAACTGAAGTGTTGAACAAGTTTGGAATCCACTGTTTGGAATCAGCAGAGGCTGGATGTGAGAACAGGACATTTGTCATCAGAAATTTTTGGCCTGTCTATATGCATCCATGTGTTGACACATTTTATATAATTCTTAGAAAAGAAAAATGATATCGAAAGGTCAGGGGAGCAGTTCGGGATGACTGAGGGATGATGAAACTGCATCTCTGCTTGTTGAAAGACTGCTGATAATGACATAACTCTGCTTATATTTGGCTTCTGTTATTGTCATAGATCTATTCATGTTTCCAAGACAGGATATTTTTTAACTTGGGTCAGAGTTAACAGCAGCACAGGATTATGCTTAAGCTAGTGCTTATCCATTCATGCTTAATGTAAAAATTAAACATGTAGCAATTTAGACAACAACAGGTCAAAAATGATGATTTATTCCAAGTCCCTAGAACCGGAACATTGTAGAATTTTTTTTTCTGCGTGCCATAGATACTTAACTACTGGCAGCATGAGGAGTGGAGTGGATATTTTGAATATCCATCTCACAATGAGTTCAAATCATGATATATGGAAAATTAAAGCAAAATAAGGAGCTACTTCTTATAACCTCAGAATGAGTTACTAATTTTTATTCTGTAAAATTAAGCTATGAAGTTCCCTCTGCTTTCACCCAGGAGACAAGCAATATTGTGATAAATAAACAGTATTTGGGGATTCTTAAAGGAAGTACAAGATCATAGTGTGCAGTTTACTGAGGTCAGACAGGCAAACATAGTGTAGTAAAGATAGTGTCTGTGGCGAAATTGAGTCAGCTCAACAATCTGGTCAACTGGCACCTTTTTTTGTTCTTTTTCAGAAGACTATTTACTTTCACTAGCAATGTGGAAGCAGACAAGATTTCTCTGTTGGTATTCTAAGTAGCTTGGACTTGCAGCATGAATTTTATTCCCTTGCTGGGCTAGAAAGAGTTATGTAATCTGGTAATGGCTCTTGCAAAGGTTTGCTGTAGAGCAAGAGAAGATGAGTTGAAATTTTATTCTGAGTAATTTCAGGTACTGAGCTTGTAATAAGGCTGTGTGCAATAGGAGAGCTAAACCAGCCCTGCTTGTTTTGGTTAAATCTTGCATAATTTGGCTCAAGCACAAATTTGTAATGCTGATTCTGGAGCAATGACAAGTGTTAAATGAAATGCTTACTGTTGTAGTAATAGCTCTTGGCACAGCCACATGCAGACTTTTCTTCTGCACATAGTAAAGTATTAGGAACTGATTGGTCAGGAATGCATTTTGAGAAAATATAAAACTGGTGGTAATTTATCCCTTTCTCCATCTCCCTCTTGTTTGCAGAGGACGTACATCTTCACCTTCCTTCTCAGTTCACGCCTGTTCATGCATCCATATGAGCTCATGGCCAAAGTCTGCTATCTGTGCATTGAGCAGCAGAGACTAAGTGAGCCTGGCCTGGACAAGGTAAGATCCCTCACTCTCAGGGACTCCTGTTAGTTCCAGTCAAATGTTGTGGGCAGGGTAGAGACAAAATGTTCCTACTCAGGAGAGTAGGAATCTCAATAGGATTAAAAAGATTGAAAACCTGATATAAGCAGCTAGAATTTGACCTTTATTCACTGACATTCATGGGAAATGTCCACACTCAGCTTGTCCTCCATGAAGACTGTAGTTGCTGCTGCACTGTTTGTTTCACCAATACATAGGCCAGAAACAAAAGTGCTTGCTGTTACACAACATATCCTGCACTGGCCCTGCAGTGGTTGCTTTTGTTTCTGGGTTCTGAGCATCTTGACATATAATGCCAAAAAGTTGGAAAGATGTAACAATGAATTAAGCATGTAAATGGAATTACACTGACCTGTCTTGTGTGCTTAAGCTACACTCTTGCTGCAGTCTTTGTGGAGTGGCTTAGATTGCTGGCCTCTTTGCATGGGAATGCATGATTTTTTGTGTGTCATGTCTAGAGTTGAAAGGGGCAGAATGTGGATATTTGGATAGAACCTCGACCCCAGTACAAAAAATTACACAAATTAAATGAAGATACTTGAATAATTCCACTACTTTCTCACTGTAAGGTATAGTGTGTGCATAAGACTTGGCAGAACTGGAACTTATCACCTTCATTGTTGATAGTTAGCCATAACTTATGGAAACACTAACAAATGTCTTGCACAGAGACAGTCCTGATAATGAGGGGAATCAGTCTAAGATTTCCACCTACTTGGGGCCTAATTTCCAGGTCAGTTAAACCAATGAGAGCCTCTTCATTGGCTTCAATGGGTATTGGCTGTGGCCTGTAATCCAATGCTGAATTAAGTTAAGCTTAAAAATTTAACTGACTTTCATACCCTTATGCTCCACAGTATCCTACAGAAGGGAAACCTATTCTAATTCCTCCTTACTGTTTTCAAATAGAACCGGATACAAAAAATTGCACCCAAACTCCTACAGTTGTTGACTGAATGGACAGAGACGTTTCCTTATGATTTCCGAGATGAAAGAATGATGAGGAACTTAAAGGAGTTGGCACAAAGAATAGCCAGTGGTGATGAGGTAAGTTATCTGTGCACAAAGTTATTGGATAAAAAGGCATTCCTTTAATGCTTTGGTATTGCAGGTTTGTTGTTGTTAATAACATAGGATGGCTCTGGGTGGCTAAGCTAACTTACTACGAAGGTGCTGGTAGGCAAAAAGTTCTGTCCAGTACCTAGGCCTAGGAAGAAACCACACACAACAAGCAAATCCTTTTCAAAGCACAGGCAAGGTTTACTCCATCCCTTAATCCATAATATAATTGCATATTGTGCAGACAGACACAACTTGGTGGGCATTAGTGTTTTTCATTTTAGTGATTTTGCTTGGAAGAAGCTAGATAAGACACCAAGAAGCCTTGCATATCTATCTGATACATCCCTACTGATGTTGATACTTTGATTTGTGTGAGTAAGGTGTGCTGGAATCGGACCTCTGAACTGTAGGTCAATGGAAGAGTTATAGTAGGTTTGGGGGAAAGTTTCTAAAAGAAAACGGACCAGAAAGAGTTGTCTTGACCTTAAAACATCAGATACAAACTTAGAGGAAGTCTGTCATATTCCTTCCTCTGGATAGAGCACATGAGGAAATCACTTGACCTTTTTCTAAGTCTCAGTTCTCAGATGAAAGTAAAGTTTCAGAGGTATTATGAAATATTTTGATGCTTATCTGATGCTTGTCTTCTAAGTACTGAAATAAACACAGCCAAGGCTTATATTCAGTTAGTGGAAAGGCAATTAACAATGTTTCAGTTGTGTGACTGGCATACTACTAAGATTACAAAAGAAACTGGAGTGGCATTTGGAAGAACGATAAACACAAAGAGCAATTGCTAAATGTCATCATGTTTCCAGTGCTCCTCAGGGGCTGGTGCTCCTTGTGTAAGCTTTTGAATCATGATATAGACAAAGCAGCAAATGGCATGTTAACAAGCATGTAGGTAAGCTTTACTGGGAGAAGTTGTGAGTGCTGCCAAAAACCTGGAAAGATCTTGAGAGACTGTAAACAAGAATGGAAGAGAACAAACCTGAACTGAATTTGGAAGCTGAAATACATTTTGATGTTGTGGAAGTGGGGAGGGACAAAAGAAGATGGGACAAGAGAGTGAGATGCAGTATGGAATACAAATGAAAGATACTAAATTTGATGGGAATGCTTAGAGTTGCTGCAAGATAGCTACCAGGGGGCTTTGGACTGTGGAGATGCAATAGGTTTGCCTTCACTGAAGGGGTGCCAGGAGGCAGGACTGCTCCTGCACTGTTACTTTGTTTCTAGTACTGTTAATAGGAAGATAGGGAACTGAAGTTCAGTTCAAGGAAAAGTAATAAGATTGAGGACTGACATCCACTTGAAAAACACCTGCTGGCACAAAAAGAGGGAGTGACCTGTTTAGCCTGCGGGAAGTTGAGTTGGTGGGTGCAAGAGTGAAATGGCAACGTGGAAGGGTTGTCTACAGTGAAGTTTCTGGCAATGCAGACAGTTTAAACAGTGAAATCATCTATTGAGGGGAAAGGCAGACATACAAACTGCTAGAAAATGAGCACTAGGGAGCAATCTTACTCTGGCAGCAAGCTATAGATCTTTTCTAGCTCTAGCTTTAAGCTTTTTTGACTTTGAGGTTTCCTTTAAAAAGACAAAGGGAAAGCAAGTGCTGCAGTAAATTGACTTGTGTTATTGTGAACCGCTTGGAACAGTAAATGGCAACTTCCTTCACCTGGCTTTTCTACAGATTGCTTGGATTTGTGTGAATCATTACCTTGAAGGATACAACAGAAGCGGTGTTTCCTATTCCTTTTCACTACAGCTCTTCTACTTGTATCTTCTTATTCCACTTGCCAAATTATTGTGCTCCAGTACTGTTGAGAGCTATCAGTAAGAGTCCAATTAAAACCATTCACCATGCTAACATATTGCTCCATCAAAAAAAAATAAACCTTGGTGGGTGTATTTTTTTCCCCCCTCTTCTCCCTCAACCTAATTCCATTCCTTCCACTTTTTCCATCTCTGTGTCCTGAGAGGTCATCATGCTTATGAGGTATTTCTAGGTTGTTCTGGTCCTTTTTTGCACTTAACAGACCTCCTTTGTTTCAAGGTATATCTTTTGAAACTTTTCCCATAAGCCATTGCCTCCCATTTCCTGATTAATTCCGTATAAACATTTTTCAGTGGCTTTTTCTGTGAAACACTTGATGAGTGTATACAGTCACACCAAAGCCACGTCCTGTATCCTGATATCTTTTCGTCTGCAGCCCAATATGGCTCTTGAGCTCTCTCTTTTTTTTCTTTTTTTCTTTTTTTTCTCTTTTTTTTCCCCCTCACCATGATATATAATGAGATTGAATGGGAAACTCATTTAACATATAATATTCCATATCTAGCAGGTAGTAATAGTACTTCCAGTCACTATCCATACAGGACAGACACAAAGCAGTGACCTTGAGGTGAAGTGTCCCACCACTTTCTCCTGTACTGCCCAATCCTCAGAGGTTTTTAAATGTAAATAAATATCAGCATTGTCAGTGTGAATATAGAATAAAAAATGAGACTGTAGGATAAATAGGTGGAAAGGGTAAACCTAATTTAGTGGAAGACCATATATTTAGGCTGACTGGTAGCCATACTACAATCAAATTAATATCTAATTGATAAAAGATATATTCTGTGAGTTCATTGGTGTGTTTTGTTAAATATATATCTCTCTATATATGATACTAAAAAAAAAAATGAGATTAATGATCCAACAGTAAATACCCAGTATGGGTGCAAAGTGCAGTATGTACTTATCCCCAAAGATAATGTCTCAAGGTCACTGCCTCTTTATTCAAGAGGAGACTGAGGCTCAAAAGAGCAGAGTGATATTGGTTTTGTGGGCTCAGATACATCTGTGAAGTGTGAGAGGAAACTAGCATTTCTTTCTGCCTTTGTGCTGGGAGGGTTTTATCTCATCACTGGACAGAGGGATGTTTGTTATGTTGAACTGCTGCTAGATCAGATGTGGGTTAATTACCCTGATTTCTTGTTCTGGTTTGGAGGGTATATTTGCCTTTTCTCTGAGGTTTTCCAGCTACAGAAGCAGATCAACCAGAATTAGGTGGTTCAGCTTTGTACCTTCACACATTTTGTCCTTGATTTTGTTATCAGTTCTGAGTTGACATGAACCACAAATTCAGGCAAGGTTTCTTTTTTTGCTTTGAAGTTTTTGCCACTGATTATTATGTGATTTGCATCAGTAGCCAGAATTCATCCTGAGTATTATAGATGTTTTTTCATTCTCAGTTGATTACGAGCTGGGCAAGAAAATGCTTCATAAAGTTCTCTTAGATGAAATTTCAAAGAATTAGGAAGGGAATGGGTCAGTGAAGCAAGCCTCTGTGTGTGTCATCTAACATCGCGGCACTCGAAATAATACTTCTGTGTCTTCCTGAGGAAAATGTAGATCCTTTTCTTTAAAAGCTTGAGAACTGAAAACACAGAACTTATTTCCTCTTCAGCCCTGCGCTGACTTCATCCACATGGGAAAAGTACAGAGCTGAGAGAATGAAAAGTCAATGGGTGCACTCACCCACCCACCTCAGTGAAAAATTATGCTGTGTGTATTTGTCTAGTAAAATCAAAATACATCTAAGCAAAAAGCAATTATTTACCAAGTAACAAGACAGATTCAACCTTGGTTGAACACAACAGACTTCAAGAATCAATCTGACACAAGATAGTGCTGGTGTATTTCAGTAAATTTGGAAATCCATATAAATGGCAGCTTTGGAGGGAATGATGAGTTCATTAGAATACAGGAAACATTACTGCTTTGGAATGATCATAATATACTGGCAATCAGTTTTGGATGTTCCTTTTTTCAGCCACTTAGGTTTTGCTTTAATGGCTTTAGGATGGTATCTGGAATTTGGAAGAGTAACCACCTTGGGGTCAGTTACACAGATCTATCTACTTAAGGGTTGAGTCCTGCTCCTATTTAAATTTGTCGCTCCTATTAACTTAAACTGCCACATGGAAAGGCCTGCAAGGTGAAAGAAAAGAGAGATGGTTTTATTATCTTCTTTTCAGATTTACTGCAAGTTTTAACTCTAACTTCAGTGAAACTGGTCTTGATTTACTCCAGAGAGAAGCAGGCCCTTTTTTTCATCATTGAATGACCACATGTTTTTTCTGTGGTCTTAAGCAGGAGAAGATGGAATAATTTCATTTCTTGTATTTTGTCCAGTGATTGGTGGTAATTTTCATGCAGTAGATTGTGCATGTCTTTTCTGCTGTTACTTGAGCTAACCAAGTCACTATTGAATCTGTGAGACAATCAGTGTTTAAATCCTTGGCTGGATTCATTTTGGTCTGATGAAATGCCAGTATTAGGAACTCACATAGTAGAGTATATCCTACGTTGACAACAAATACAGGTATCAGCATCAGTCTGTTTTAGTATTATGCAGACTTTAATACTATCTTCTCACATTTTGAAAATGTCTCCTGATTGTTTCATGTCATGACAGATGTATCGGAAGAACATACAGCAGCTCCACCAGAACCTGATTAGGAAGCTCGCCACTGTTAGCCAGTATGAAGAAGTACTTGCAAAAATTAATGCCACATCCGCAGATTGCCTCACAGTTCTAAAGACCAAGCCCCAGTCCATCCAGAGGGACATAATCACAGTCTGCAATGATCCCTATGCATTAGCTGAGCAGCTGACACACATAGAGCTTGTGAGTTGTTATACTTCAAGTATGATTTCATCCCTCCCCTCTTTTTGAAATGCAGGTTAATATAGGATATGACTTTGCTGCTTATGTGCTTTATTTAGGAGAGACTTAATTATATTGGACCAGAAGAATTTGTCCAAGCGTTTGTGCAAAAGGATCCTTTGGATAATGACAAGGTAATTGGAGCAGATCTGGAGCAGCTCTGAAATGCGGCATTTAACATCTTGGAGCTCAGGTGCCCCATGAGCTGGAGGTGAGGTCCAGCAGTAAATGAGGACTAGCAGAAATGAGCTTTATAGTGAAAATGCTTTAGTACTCCTCTTAAAAATTTTGTTGATGCTTTCCCTTTCTGGAGGACAACTCCTGGAGCTTCAGAACTCAGCCAACAAATTGACTTAAATTAACAAATTTGCTGTTTTTTCTGATTTAAGCTAAGGAAGAAGTTAATCCTGTGAATGTTTTCTCCAGGCCACCTATGTGGTCTACAGCTGGAAAAAGCTGAGTTTAACTTTGGCTTTTGTGTTACTCATTTTCAGCATCTGTTCTTCCTTTTAGTAAACTGAACTCTTTGCAGCAAATTGGCATCACAAAAAGGGGGCAGTGAGCTCTAGATCCATGTAAGATGAAGGGCAAAGATGCAGTGTTTTTAGCTGACTGTGCTAGAGTTGTCATCTCCTTGAGTGCTGCTTTCAAGATGATTTATTCTCTGTAAATAAAGTGCACCAAAGTCAGGCAGTTAAAACATGATTTACTGTCCTCCCTAAAACTGACAAACAGAAGAGAATGACTCGGGTTTACAATTTGATGTTCAGTCAGACAGTCAGAAAATTAGTTTGTAGGCAGAGATCACTAAAACTGCTGTCCACCCCTTTTTAGGCAACCCTGAGATATGGTGCGGGAATCATTCCAAGACACTACAGAACAAACAGCACTGGTTAGGAAAGGGAGAATCCAATCAAAATGGTACAGCTGATCTCCCAAAGTTAGGATGCAGTATGTTAATTTGGCATCAACAACTGAACATAATGTGCCACGGGAGTGGGCTCACCTGTTTTCCTTCTGCTCTTGCAGAGGGCATAATATTGTCTCTACTATATCAATGGGACAGGAGTGAGCACTGAAACACTGCTAATATTCAAGGAAGCTTTGAGCAGATACTTAACTTTGATTGTTTGCATAAGTCTATCCTAAGTCCTTAAAGCATCCTGGTAGGACTTACAGCAAGTGATTGATTCCACTTGCCTGCTTGAGTGCTTTACTGATCCAACAGCTCAGGAAGTCATACATGCTCAATACTATCATACTGCTACTTTCCCTCTAAGCTTTTTGTCACTTTTGTATAATTGAGTTATTCCTAGTTACTTGACAGTGTTTGGGGATGGCAAGGTGGAAAGCCAAAAGGTCTCTCTCAGGGAAAAGATGAAGATTACACTAAGAGTTGCTATTTTTCTTCCGTCTGTAGAGCTGCTATGGAGATCGAAAGAACACTCGGAATCTGGAAGCCTATGTGGAGTGGTTTAACAGGCTCAGTTACTTGGTTGCAACAGAGATCTGTATGGTGAGCAAGGACTTTTTCTGCTAAAAGGTTTTGTTTAGTCTAGTCTAAAACTGTGAAGCTTTTTCAGGTTTGGTGTCCCTTCAGTGCACCCATTGACTTTTCATTCTCTCAGCTCTGTACTTTTCCCATGTGGATGAAGTCAGTGCAGGGCTGAAGAGGAAATAAGTTCTGTGTTTTCAGTATCATACTCATGCCTCAACCTTGTTCATGTGACACAGTGGTGATGTTATGCTGGGTTAGCCCTTCTTGGCACAGGAGTGTGTTTGGCCTGCCTTTCTCTCCTGTGAAACTCCCTTGTGAATGGAGGCATCTTTTCTCTCCTCTGTGCTGACCCCCTTCTCTGCTCTACTGTTCTTCATACCATTCTTCTTGGCAGAGTTACTGTACCTGTTGTCCTTGCTCTCCACCTGCCCAGTATCTGGGTTGTCTTTGCTGTCCTGAGAGCTTTTGAACACAATAGTGTGGCTTCCTCTACATGTAAAGCATAGTGTGAATTGTGGTGCATGTCGAAAAGACTTTTAACAGGGGTGTTGTTTCTTTCGGGGATGGGTCCGAGTGCTCTGTTTCCTGCTGAGCATAACATTCTAACGGCATCTCTTGCAGCCTGTGAAGAAGAAGCACAGAGCAAGAGTGATAGAATATTTCATTGATGTGGCACGGGAATGTTTTAACATTGGCAACTTTAACTCCTTAATGGCTATTATTTGTAAGTATGTGTCCTGAGATATTTTGTCCCTGTTTGAATCCGGATAAAGGAAGCATGGTGCTTTATACAAAAGTCTGCTGCTTAGCACGCTCAACAGTGTGAAGTTGGGAGGAGAATTGCTCAACATTATTGTAGTGTTATGTTTGTAAGAAATTATTTATTGCTGTAGTGTAAATTACAGAAAAATAAACATTTCATTGCAACTGTTCAGCAATCTAAATCCCCACTTTTTTAAACTAATTTTAGTGCTAAATTGGAATAGAAACTCTTCCTGTAATATGGAGGTTTGATGTCTTCCATCATTTCTGTCACACCATAAATATCCTAGTCATTTAAAAATTCCATACCTTTTTTACATCTGATAGGAGAATATTTTGATTTTTTTTTTAATTTGATATGTCTAGTTTGCAATGTAAGAGATAGTGTTGAGAAAACTCATTTGTGCTTTTCTACTGTATATTCACGTTTTATCAAAACCACATTAAATAATGTCATAGCACTTTTTTAGAACTTTCATTCTGTAAGAGATTTTGTTTCCAAAGTTGTTTTTAACATTGGAATTTCAAGAAAACAATGAGTCTGATTTCTGAGTAGCTCTGTTGAAAACCTTTGTTATTGTTAATAGCTGCTTTGCTTTAGAAATACTTACTAGCCTTAACTACTAGAAAGATACTTTTTTTTTTTTTTTAAATACTCCAACAATTACTCTCTTTTATATCAAGCTGGTATGAACATGAGTCCTGTGTCTCGATTAAAGAAAACTTGGGCAAAAGTGAAGACAGCCAAATTTGATATTCTTGAGGTAAGTTTGGCCAATATTTGGACATGCGGCTGTTAATAGCATTTTACTTTTAACCACTCTAAAATGTGAATTTCGCTTCATTATGACATATTTAATTTAGTATGTTTGTTCTTGTAACGGAAATTCTGGAAGATGTAATAAGAATTGTTCAGCTGACTTGTGCTCTTTTGATTTCCAAGAAGGAAATTGAAGTAACTTTTTTTTTTTAATTCCCAAACCTACCTCCTAAGAATTATTAAAAAGAAAATGTAGGTGACCACTTGAAAGGGCGATGTATTTGTGAGGGATGGTGTGGATTGACCTAATGCAGTTCTGCCTTGGAAAATTAAGTTGAGCTGTAAGGCAGCTGCCTTGCCCTTTCAGAGAAATTTGTCTGGCACTAATTGATTGCCAATTACCTTCAGGTAGTAGAGACCTTTGTCAAAGATCATGTAGGTGCAAGTGTATGAGTTTGTGATTTACCCAGTAGATTATTTACCACAAGTTAATTATCCTGCTGTAAATGGTAGTTGGTTAATTCAGGTTATTTATTAGTAAGATAAAGAAAATGTAAAGTTTTGTACTTGACACAAGCATGAAATGTTTATGAATATCATCAGGAGATTTGACTTGTATTATGACAACAGATTAAAACTGGATGGCTGTAGCCGTCCCATACTTCCTTCCCCCATCCTCGGGTGGGAAATAGCCTTCCTTGTGTCAAGGGTGGCTGCACAGCTCAGGAAGTTGCTCTTAAGATTAACAGCCCTATTTCGTTCAACCTTATTATGCAGGCTGGACTTCAGTGGTTAAGGACGTGCTTTGTAAGCCATGCACACATCCTAGTCATTGAGGCGCAGCAGTCAGTCTTGGAGCAATGAGGTGGGGGCACTAACAGCTTTAGGTGTCTGATCCATTCCAACTGAATCAGCTCCAAGGAACCTGCATACTAGTAAGAGCAGAATATTAGTGGCAAGACCCATTGTTGTCTTAGTTTCATGATTTTGGCTTTTGAATTAAAGCTGAGCTACCCTCTTTGTGGAGAGAGAAAGTAGGTCCATAAATCCTGCCTTTGCTTTCCTGTCCCTGACTTGTATTGGATCACTTGTTGTGCTGAGTGAACATTTTTTTAAAACAAGGTTCTCTTCTGATCAAATGAACAGATAAAGAGATACTGCAACCTCTAAAAGGCCCTATTTGTGGTGCTGTTCAGCAGACCTCTTGCTTTTTAAAGTAGTTGCTCAAGTGAAAAAGAATTGTGTGTGGTGATGATACTGGCTCATTATTTACATTTTTTCATGCCTTGTAGCATCAGATGGACCCTTCTAGCAATTTTTATAATTACCGAACTGCTCTGCGTGGAGCTGCTCAAAGGTCTTTGACAGGTCATAGCAACAGAGAGAAGGTATGTTTACAAAGGACTTGGCAGTGGGCAAAAATGAAATGTGCTTGTTAAGTTGCATGGTAAGCTTTTATCTTGGGATTCTGATTCTCAGCAGCTATACCCCTGGTGGTCTTTTAAAAAGGATAAAAAGCCTCAAAACTGAATCCCTCTTTACTGGGAATGTCTAAATATTACCTGTAAGCTACCAAGAAAGTAAATGGAATACTTGAGGAAACCAGGTGGCTCAATGAAAATTACCATCTTAGGGCTGCCAGTTCAGTTTGGTGCTGACTGAAAGCTGAAACATGAAGTGGTTGCTTTGATTATTTAAATAAAATAAGTATATTGCCTTAGCTCATTTCTTTTTTGACAGAGAACTTTATCTTGCAAACCAGTAATTCAGATGGAAAGGCTAAGGACTGAAATGAGACTGCTAGTAATTTGTTCTTATAGCAGCTACCTGTGCTCAATTTTAAGTGGTTTATGGTTTAGGGTTAAAAAGCTTTAAAATTTACTCAGAAAAGATATTCTAAAACTCAAAAATAGACAGAGCTTCTGTCTAGATTCTGTGGAGTCACCTTCCTGTGTACAGTCTTTAGATAAGCTATAAGTATACTCTGGAGTTTTTTAGTGGAAATGGTGAGATTAATCAGGTGTTTGTGTAATGCAGTGGGTTAAAATCCACCTTCCAGATTCAAGAGTGGCTGTGAACTATGCATTAATAGAGGTGGCATGCTTTTACCCTTTAGAATAAGTTAGCTTTTGAGAAATAAACTGGATTTGGTCACACATTAATGTAGAATTTCGGTTGTAGTTCTTATGGAAAGGAGCCAAATAGCTTCCTAGCTGCTCCCCACTTTAGAAGCAGTCCCTCATCAGCTGCTTATAAAATTAGGACTTCATGCTCCATTAAATAAATGTGATCTCGGTGCTCATAGAATAAACTACCAGGCAGGATGAAGCAAATCCACGTGCAGTCTGCTGGTCTATATTGTTGTTATACACTTGTAAATAAAAATTGGGAATTTTTTCTGAGTCCCAAGGATCTGTTCACATATTGTTCAAAGTACCAGAAGTTTAAATGTAAGATGCTTCTTTTCAGAGAAAAGTGAGTTTTAAGACTTCAGAGAAAGAACTTACAGATATCGAAATGATGCAGCGAGTCTTCTGTGGAAATAGTGATAAGTGATATTTGTTTTATCCCCAGTTGCAGCAAGGATATGTAGCTGTGAAAATTTTTGTAGGATGCGAATTAAAATCATTTTAAGAATGTAAGAATGTTCCAGCATTCTCCGAAGAAAAATACTTTGATTTATTCAGTTGGCACGAAATGCTTTGTTTTAAGCCACTAAGTGCCAAGGTTCAATTTCTTGCATGACCTCAGGGAACTGTAGTTTGAACACCATTCATGCTGCTAGCCCCAAATTTTCCATGCTGTGCTTTAATGTGCATCTCCCCTCATTTACCAAGTCCCTATCAAGAGATACCTTGCAGGAATTATATGTAAGAAGTAGATACCTCTCAGCTCTTATGTTCTGGAATCTGCAAGGAAGAATGAGAAAGTGAAAACAAGAGGGACATGACATAGAAATTAAATGAGTTAGGCATATGGTTGTTCTAAATACACCTCAGAGCCACAGTTTACAAGCAGTGGAGTGCCAACAGGTACTTTAATTGTGACCTTGAGGTAGCTACATACCAAGAAGAGTTCAAGGTAATGCAAGCAGTTTGGCACAAAGCTGGAAATAAAACTACAGGGATTAACTTGCCATTGAAGGGAGGACTTTATAGAGAAACATCATGTGTTTTAAAATGTAGTGAATGCAAAATTTTTTGTGCTGTGAAAGAGAGAGATATCATACAGATCTTTTAGTCCTCTGGTATTTTGCTTACCTTTTGTACCACCTGACTTCCTTGTATTTTTCTCTGTGGAGCATTATGTTTTGATTCAGGATCAGACTGAGAATAATGTTATTCTTTCCTTAGATCGTAATCCCTTTCTTCAGCCTCTTGATCAAAGATATTTACTTCCTCAATGAGGGTTGTGCCAATCGTCTTCCAAATGGTCATGTTAATTTTGAAGTAAGTAGAGTGGGGTACTGGTACAGGGTCAGCCCCTTTAACAGAAAACCAAAGCAGATCATTATTCAGCTTCCACTGGATTCTGGGAGAGCAAAATTAGACTGGAATTTGAGTGTATCTGTTCTTCTCACAGAACCTGGGAGGTAGTCAGGAAAAAGCAGTTTTGTTGATGATGGAATGTTTATAGAAACCTTCTTGATATTCACAATTTCTTAGTGGGAAAAAAAGTCAGAACTTTTTCCTAGTGCTCAAATTCATCTAAACATTTCAACTCACAGATTTATTGTACTTAAAGACAAAGTCATTCAAATTAGTGTTTTAGAGTTTCTTTTTGAATTCCACATGTAAAAGGTGAGTTCATCCTTTGTCAAGATATGCATGCAATATTTTTGTACATGTAAGTCACAGATTGTCTCTGAAGAAACATGTGATAGAGCAGCAGTGAAGGAGTTTTGAGTTCCTTGTCTTTCAGTAGTTCTGTCTGTGCTTTCACGCTTGTTATCTGACAGCGTGGATTACCCAATGATTTGTTTTCTGGTGCTTTCAGCTTTCAAGAAGCCTGGGTCACTCACACAACACTTCAGTACATTTTGCTTGTAGTCATTGGCCTGAATTAGCCTGTTCTAAAGCTAGACTATGTGAGGATCTGGAATGTCCTTTTACTTAAGGAATCCATGTGCACTTAGGCATGTTAAACTTTAATAGAGTTTATCAATGAATGACATCAACACACTACATGTGGATTGTTTATTTTTGGCATAAATTTCCAGCAAGAAAATTGAGCATTTTGGATTAACTAATTAAAATGGAACATCTGGATTTCAAAATGTCAGTATTAAACATGTAGAGACTTTTGATGTGAAAATCGCTAAATATTTCACTGCAAAACAAACAAAGCATGAGCGTCATCAAAGTGAAAAGTGGAGCGTAAGGAGTGTTATCAGCTCCTTGAAAAGAAACTGAGTGCAGATAATGATCTACTATTCATAAATAACAATTTTACCAGGGTGGGGGAGTGGGCAGTCATCCCAGTTTGAAACAGAAATGCAAAAGTTAGAAGCTGAGTTGTTAAGTCAGATCACATTCAAACCTAGCTTAAATGCTGGGGAGAATTCAAGCCTTGGACTTGAAACCAAGATATCTCTATTTTTAAAAAATGTTCAGGGTAAATAGTACTGTTCAATATATAGCACTTCTGTTTTCTCTTCTATTCTGACAGAAATTTTGGGAACTGGCAAAACAGGTCAGTGAATTTATGATGTGGAAGCAAGTGGACTGTCCTTTTGAAAGGGATCGGAAGATTCTGCAGTACTTGCTCACTGTCTCAGTCTTCAGTGAAGATGGTAAGGAGCTCTGGACTTTCTGTAGGTCTGGTGTCAGTGGCTACTGCATGTTAAGTTGTTGCTTCCTCACAGTAAAGAAAGACTTTGTCCTGAGACATCTCTGTCTGGCAAGTAAAAAGTGCTTCTCCCTTACAAATGAGAGAGAAAATAAGATTTTTTTTTTTTCTTTTTAAGTGCACATGGTCTGTGAGAATTGACATCCTTTTCTCTGAAATGGAATGAGAAAAATAGATTGCATATATGGTCCCTGTAAATATCATCTGAAGTGTATTTATATGGACTTTCAGGATGCTTTACATTAAAGGGTGCTGCTTGAGAAATAAAATGTGGACTTTGCTGGTTGCTTACAAAGCACCATGTCCCTGGGCTCAGGGGGTTTTTTTGAGCATATTCTTCCACTCTTGTGCTTTTGAGTTTTCACTAGTTGTTTTTTTACCCCCTCAGGGTAGTCTTTGTTCTCATGCACTGTTTGTTAGTATTGTCCAGATGTAATTATAAGAAATGCTGTACTTCCTAATGGGATTCTGGAGCCCTAATCTGAGGGATGGCTTATGCAAGCCCGCTTCATTTAACTTCAGTCCATTTTCCAGGGAGAGCAAATTTTAAAATGCCAGTAGGACTAACATAATGTATTTGCTTCCAACTGCAGCACTTTACTTGGCTTCCTATGAGAGCGAAAGTCCTGAAAATCACGTTGAAAAGAACAGATGGAAAACACTAAGGTTTGTGTCAGAGGTTACATGTATCAATAAATAAAGAGAATGGGATACAGAGCAAGCATCAAACAGTTAAAACCAAATTGCACACTACATGTTTCAACAGATGGGGCACAGCATTGGTGTAAATCCCCCCCTCCAGTCTGGGACTTTTGGAAAAAAGAGAACAGTCAGTCTTTATCTTAAACACTGTTGAGCCTTCTCACCCTTACGGGATGGGAACTGGAATAAGTAATTTTGTATCTTAACTTCTTGTGTTATTCAGTACAGGAAAAAGTACTTTTTAAACTTCAATGAAATCTCTGCTTCCTCACAAATACTATACAGAGCACTCTGGTTTCCAAGCAGACATTTCTGCACCTATTGCATCCCTTTATGCACCTAGCCTTTCAGACAGGAATGAAGTTTTCAAAAAGATTGCTCTGGGGCAAATGCATTCATGAAACCAGGTAACAATTTAGACTCCTGGCTGGGAAAACCAAATTTAAGCAAAATCTTATTTTTGGCTTTTCTTCTACTGCTGGTTGAACATAGCCTTATCAACTCTTTAATTTTACTAATTGTGGAAGAATACATGAATCATTATGGCATTGTTTTAGCTTTGCCAATTAACTTTTTTTTTTTAAAGTTGAATTCATGGCAGCAGAGAAAACTAATCAGGTGCATAGATGGAGAGAGAATTAAGCAGGTGTATAAATAGGCTGTGTTTTCACCACTAAGCCATATCTACACTTTAGTCAAAAAACTACTGATATCACCATGAGTCAGGTGTTCTTGTCACTGTTGCAGGCAGCTGGTATATTAACACCTAGAAGTACCCATGGATATAACATCCCAGCTCTTCTGATCCACTCTGCAGGACCACAGAGAGAACCATACACCACAACCCTAAGGACCTTTGGGCCGTGTTGGTTTTTCCTGGGATATCACAAGGAGATGTAACAATTCCATCTGACTAATCACTGTTATTTTGAGGAGAGGACAGAAAGGGAGAGTTACTAACATTAGTGCACAGACACTCTGCATTACACAGGGTGGCAAGATGGACAAATACTCTGAGCTTGAAAATCTGTGTTAACACAAACCTCAGTTTCACAGGATCCTTATCCAAGGCACTCTGAAGCTGTCTGAGAACATTTACATCTTTCTAATGATTGTCTTTACTTATTCACATTTCCATCTTCCTTTCAGGTCAGCACTTCTGGGAAGAGTCTAGTGCACAAGATCGCTGCTGTTTCTGCCATTGGTACATTATGTGGATTATGAAGGGGCATGGCTTAGTTTATTTTTCTGTACTCTGAGTGGCATTGAGTGATGAAAAATGTGGAGTCAGTTGTGATACTGTGTCAGCAAAGATGAAGCAAGTTAACTCAAGAACAAACGGGCAGCTTCTCACATCTGACAGATGAGATAAAATCGCAGCCCACTCAGCTGTGATTCAGGCTTAAGTATTGATTGAAGGCAGCACTGACAGAATCATTTGAAGAACTCAGATGCTGCCTATGAATCATTTCACACCTGGAAGGAATATTTTTCCCCTTCCTTTTGCTGCAGCTTGCTGCTAATGATGACTCTGCAGAGCTGACAGTAGATTACAGAGGAGAAAAAAATCTCCATTCCTTTCGGTGAAACCCAAGTCTGCATTGAAGAGCTTCCATTCCTAATAAGCTGAATATAGCCAGGAACTTTGCATGATTGAGAATGCTAAGAAGATAAAGGACTGGACACAACAAATTGGCTGCTGGGAAGAGTTTCTCCCCACCACTGTAATGGTGGCTTGGTTTTTGTTTCTTTTTCCATTATGTTTTTGAGTTGGCTGCTGGTAGGCAAACTCATTATAAGTTATTTAAAAAATATAAAGTAATACAAATCAAGGCTGTGGTAGAAAACACACCTGCTACAAAAATATAGTAGCTATGTAGCTTGGACTATTTTATAAGTTCTAGGGAGATTTTTTCTTTCTTTCAGTCATTTACAACTAGCCACTACATGCTACAGACATTCTTATTTTTACTATACAGTTTTGTTACTCTAATTTTCCATACTTGACCTTCTTCTTATATTAGGTCGAACAAGCTGACTTTTCTAGAATAGTCTTTGAGAAACTGGTGTACAAACTGCATTGAAATATGAAAGTATGTTTTTATTAAGTCATTTTTATAATTGCCTTTTTTTTGAAAGGGTAATGATGGAGAACACAATCCACTTTAACTGAAATAGCAAGATGCCAAAAAGAAAAAAAGATGAGGCTTCTTCTCAACTACAGCTGTGAAGAAAACAGTCTCCCTGTGTGTGTTTGCTTTATGGATTATGTTTATGACTGTGAAGTAGTTCAGTGTGTTACACACTCCTAATAAGTTTGTAGTAGCTCTGAATACTTAGTCACTCTATTTATCCTAGGAAGAACCTGATGGCAAAAAAAGAAACTGTAGCTGTAAATCACCCTGGGTGCAAAATCATTAAGCAAAAAAAATACTTGGCAAAAAAAGGTATTTACAATTAACCTGCCACTGTTATTTAAAAAAGAAAAGAAATAAGAATAAATATATCTATTTGTTGCACTGCATCTCTTGAGTTTTCAGGTAAGCTGTTGTTTATGTCCATGTCTTTTCTGTCTATGCCTTTTCAGGCAAGTATTCAATTTTTTAATTCTGTAAGAACATGCTGAAGTAGCTTTCATCAGTGGAGATACTGTCCTTAACTACAGCCTGTTTGCTGATACGAGGTGCTGGAAGCCACTGAGTTGCGTGTTCCATGAGCACCAGCACCAGGGCCATAACCCCTGACAGTGGAGGAGGATTCCTCTCCTCTCCCACTCATTGAGTAAGGGTGAAGGAGAAAGAAGAGGCTGTCTTTGAAACAAAGAGGCTGCTTCTGCAGTTCACAGACATACCTCCAAGCTTTCATCAGGTGAGGTCTTTCCCATCTTCCCCTCTACATCCTTCCCATTTGTTGAGGCTTATAACAGGACTTAGTTTATATAAAAAGCTGGGGAAAATTGTGTATTCCTCTTCCACATCATCTGGAAGTAGGATGATATGATAATAAGGTACATAAATGAACTTCCATGACGCAAGCAATTAACCTGCTTTTTTACATTTTTAGTTCTAGGGAAAGTCAGAGAGTTGTACAAAAGGTTAGCTTACCTGTAAAAATAACTTCACTCCTTCCCTCATCCACTGTAAAACAGCTTGACTACTAGCCTGGTTTGGAAATGGATTTGTTATTTATGCAGTTGGAATGAAGCCTTTGTAAATAAAAGGAGGGATATCATTACACAGCCTCTGTCTAGACTGTCAGCTCTGTGTGTTGTCTTGAGAGCCAGCTTCTTGCCAAGAAGAGGCAGTACATACCAGAGTGATTGCTGGGGAGGAGGCAGCTGCTGCCTTGGCACAGAAGCTGGGCAGCAGGTGCAGGAGCCTGTGAGTCATGCTTGAAAGGGGAATGCAAATTCCCTAGCCCCGGGCAAGCCAGAGGCTCCTGTAGGCATTAATGAACTTGACGTTTGATGTTAGTGATATGAGTCTTATCATGCACTATACCCTCTACTCCATGATTTGGTGCAGCTGCTGTGCTGAGCTTTAATTTTGAACATCCTTAGCTACTGTCAGAGTGTTGGACTGGAAACAGCTGTTCACAACTGTCTGTAGCAGCTGAGAGAGAAAATGTCTCTTCTATGGCTAACCAGCTCCTAAAGTGGAGCTCTCTGAAATGAGGAGTTAGAAGAACTCATTGACTCTAAAAGTTGAGTGTTCAGCCAGGACTGAAAATCTGAGCTCCGTGCTGGCAAATGCTCAGTGCTTAATGGGGACAGAAGCAACATCAAAGTCTCCTATATAAAGGGCTCAAACATTACTTATTTCTTTGTGGTGCACATTCTTCTTGTGGTGCAGAGACAAAAGTTGTGGGTCTTACGGACCCATATGAATCAACTTGTTCAAAAGAGACTAGATGTCTGGCTAAGCCCACAAGAACAATACCTGTCCTTATCATCCATATATTTCCCTTTTCTCCTACTTGGATACAGCTTCATGGCATCATCATGAAAAGAGTAGTCAATGGCACGCAATAATGTGCAAAAGTCTATTTACAACTGTCATCTCTAAAAGAGTGAGCAAGAACCTATACCTCCATGTGTTTTTTTGGTGTTTGGGGTTTTTTTCCAGCCTTCCTAGGCAGCCTATTCTTGACAGAGCTGAACCTGGTAGTCAATCTAGCACTAGAAAGAACTTTTTTGGATAATAGGGAAAATGTCATTCATTTTCCAAGACGTCCATTCTGGGGAATTTTCCCTGTCACTTTGGGTGGCTTTCCTTGTACTACTTGTGTGCAGCAGGACCCCTTGTGGGCTTCTTGCAGTACTTCTACTGGAAAAGAACAATCCTTTTGTAGTGCACCAGTGTTTGCTTTTTGTCTGTGCTCCTCTCTTTCTCCTCTTGGTCACGCTGAGCAGATTTTCCCCACGTAACCTTGAGAGGCTAATCCCTAAAGATGCATTTCCTCACAGCTACATCTGTCCACTGCTGTCAGTCAGATCCAGATAGCCTGCTTCTACCTAGCAACTGTATCCTAACCTGTGCTTTATGGTCATGGGAGTCCTGTGTTATCAGCTGCTTTTTAGCTTGAGAACAGAGCTGGTAAGGATTTTCAAGGGAACTAGTCTATTTACAAGGTTACTGTTGTTAGATGTCTGCTAAGCTGACACTTCAGACTCAAAATTGATAAACTTCACTGAGTTTAGAAGCGAGAGTTTAGTGCCAGAAAGTGTATAATTTGATACCAACACTTTGCCATTATTCTACTGTGCTGCGTTAAGCTCTTCTGGAATTGTTTTTTTTCTTTCTCCTCTATTAGAAAATTTTAGTTATCATATGGCCCAAAAGGATGTCTCATTATAAGCCAAGTAAATACACTGTCCTTCTTTCATGGAAATTACTTTTCAGGAAGAAAAATGTAAAAGATAATGTGAATAAAGCAGCTGGATTTCTTCAGTTATTTATGTAGCTAAAGCAATCTGAGTGCTAATGACACCGTGGGGCAGGATTTTCTGCTTTCTGTTAGTGCTTTTTTCCCCTGCCCTGTGAAGCCCAGAGGTTGGAAGGACAAGTTGTTCTTAAGTGGACTTCTAGCTGCAGTGGAAAGCAGCATCTGGAACCAGTCCATTCCAGAGACCAAAAAACAAAACAAATCATCTGTCTTGGTGCTACAGCAGGATCTTCTGTAAGCCACGAAGTTTGGTCTAGTGGTCAAAAGATGAAATAGCTTTCCTTAGAAAGAACCAGTAAGCAATAAATCAGTCCAGGGTGCTTTAATAAACACTAGTGGGAAGGAAAGAAAGAAAAAAAAAAAAAGAAGGAAGGAAAAAAAAAAAGAGTCACTTGGCCTTTCAGCTGCTTTATTGTCTGATAATTCAATAGCATTTATATTTGGGATGCCTCACTGCTTTTTAAATGTGTTTTACCTAAGAGAAAAGTGTATATAGAAGATCATCACAAAGAGCTGTGGTTGAAAGTTCAAGGTTGGTGATTCAGAATGGAGTGAATGATGTGGGCAAAGAATTTCAAAGCAGCTCATCTTGTTGTCAATCAAACAGATTGACCCCGCTTATATGAATTATCCATCTATTGATAATGCTGCTTCTAATGACAGAATTTCTCTAATATATGGAAAATTGCTTCTTGCTAATCTTAACATATACGGACAGTTTTTACTAGAGATTGGTTGAAAGAAATAATTAGGGCTGGGAGCAAGTCAGTCATTTCAGGAGTTACACTTTCCCTAGACCTCCTCATCCCCAGACAGTTCAGACAGCTGCAGTTCTGCTTTTTCCTAAAATAATTTAGAGGAGTATCTATGGACTAATAAAAAGAGGATCTGGTAGGAAATGAATTGCCATCCCTTTCCTGAAACGCACATCACTTTCCAATACTGCTGGCCACAATTAGAAGTGCAAGCAAGCAAAGTTTAGGTTACAATAGTTGATTTGATATGGATATGTTGAAGTTCAAGCTTGCTGGCAAAGCAGCTCCACTCAGAAATAACATAGCAGCTCTCTTATAAAGGGGTTAAGAGATATGGTCTATCTACTAACCCAGGCAATAGTGATCTTTTGCTTAAAAGGAAATAATGTGAAATTCCAACAAGAGTAACCCGGTAATATGACAGCAGAAGTTGATATAAAATCAGAGCAATTAGAAAGGAATATACTTAGCTATGTGGTTAGGTGATAGTTTAGAAAATTAGCACGTGAAACATGAGAAGAAACAAGTAAAGGATATGTTTATTGGGGTGCATGCAATGTGATGTTTCTTGCTACTGCTGCTGTGAGGGTGACAATTTACTCTGATGCTAACAAGAGAGTTACTGTTTCTCCTTAATTTCTGTTCGAGCAAATGTATTACTCTTTTGGTACTCGTTTCTGTATAGCAGTTCAGCATCAGGCCTAGAGGAAATAGGAGGTAGTGTTCCTTGATCCCTGTGTAAGCCCAGCCAATTTGATAATCAACAGAATTAAGATTCAGAGGCTGTTTGCCCCCCATAAAAAAGTACTTATGGCATTACATATTCTCAAGCAACATCGCAGACAACAGATCTCATTTGAAGACACAACTAGAATTCTGAGGGCTGAGCATTAAGATCTGATCTGTGGATCTCTGTTTCAACAGGTTTACAGTGAAAACTTGAAACTGCAATACACGTTGAGCTGTTTTCACACAGGCTATAATGAAAATATATTCTGGACCAATATTCACAGAGTATGTCATTATTAGATTAGGTTTCAAGGAAAAAGGTAAATGTATGAGAACAGTGCATCACCATATTAATTTTTTAACTGACAAAATTTTCCTTACAGTCCATACAAAATCAAATATTTTCATTCCAGAAGGTTGCTTTTATAATACAGCGTTTTAGGACACAGTACACCTTTTGTTGATGTGCTGTTAGATACTTGTTATACTTAAGAAACAGTTGGTCACCTTCTTTAGAAGCAAAGCATGCATTTATGTAAGTCCATTTATATTTCTGTCTATACAAAATGTCCATTAGAAGCATATTTCATTGGATTATTTAAATGCTGCTTTTCTTCTCAAAGAATAACACTCTTCTCTTTTTATTAACTGCCTTGCAAAATACTAGTTGCATAATGTCTTACAAAGAGTAGTGCTTGTATATTTAGCTGGTTTTCAGTAATTATTTATGAATATGTTGGCTAGAATGAAAATAATATATCAGGGGCTTGGCTTGTTTTAAGCAGCTGTTTGGCCTCAGAGACCAAAAGATAGAAAACTAACCAAGGGGAAATGAGCAAAGTAATGTAACCTGAAGGAACTAGAACAATTGATGAGAATAATTGAGGGTACACAAAAAAGGTTTCTGTTCCCGAAGATTTTGGTCTGGGAATTTATTCTGAAAAAAAAATTAGGTTTGTAGCTATACATCTTCAAATGCTTCAGAGTATAAAGGGCTCAGTAAACTAACCTGGCAGGAATTTTTTTTTTTTTTCCCCTGTGAGTAGTATGAAAGGCAGTGCACACTGTTAATAGACAAGGAACTCCAGGAGAGAATCCAGCTACGAGGATGATTAGGGGACTGGAGCATCTCTCTGATGAGGAAAGGCTGAGAGAGCTGGGTCTGTTTAGCCTGGAGAAGAGAAGACTAAGAGGGGATCTTATCGATGCTTTTAAATACTTAAAAAGTGAGTGTCAAGAGGGTGGAGCCAGACTCTTCTCAGTGGTGCCCAGCGACAGGACAAGGGGCAACGGGCACAAACTGGAACACGGGAAGTTCCATCTGAACATGAGGAAAAACTTCTTCACTCTGAGGATGACAGCACTGGAACAGGCTGCCCAGAGAGGTTGTGGAGTCTCCTTCTCTGGAGATATTCAAAACCCGCCTGGACGTGATCCTGTGCAACATGCTCTAGGTGATCCTGCTTTAGCAGGGGTTGGGCTAGATGATCTCCAGAGGTCCCTTCCAGCCTCTACCATTCTGTGATTCTGTAATAGGAAGAGCTCAGCACTCATCAGCTTAAGGAACTGATCCATAACAGTTAGCCATGGTACTGTGTTGACAGGTCAATATTGGTAAAAGTGTTAGCAAGAATGTTAATGAGGGGGTAAACCTGATGAGAGACTGCTCTTCAGATTTCATTCAAAATTCACAGCAGTGTAAGAGGAAGGAGGTATTGCTGCATTCATGTCAGTGGGCTGCCAGTCTAAAAGAACTTTTCTTTACAATATAGGGGTGGGATTTGGCTCATAGATAAAGGTATCTAGATGCAGGTGCTGGCATCTGAGCTGGATATGTAAACTTTCTTTACTAGCAATGAACATATAGTCAAGAAAAGCTGCTGAGTGTTCAGTGATGGCTAAAGTCAGCACCCCAGGGGTGTACTTCGGATGCCAACAGGCAGAATGGGAGTTCACATGCCCTGGGGTATCAAATAATCTTCACCTGCGACTGGTAGGCTTGCCTCTGGAGCTAGGGGAGACCCAAATCCTTCCAGAGGAACTGCAGAGAGGGGCTGTGAGAAACCTTCAGGATGTCTTGAATGGTACTAGAGGCCTAAGGAGCCTAGAGGGCAAAGTCACCTCCTTTGCTGGCTATGGGCCATTACAGGCACATACTTGTGGCAAACAGAATATTTCAGGCACAATTCTCACCAGGAGCTTAGGACCTCATCAGCAGGGGAGAAAGCCAAGCAACTGATGGCCAAAATGGTGTTCTTTACATAACCTGGCAAAATAGTTTTAATTTGCTTGGGCAGCTGGGTTGCTTGCAGGTCTGAACAGTTATCAGTGAAGGAAAGAAAGGAAGAGTTGCATTTCAGTTAGCCTCAGTATGACTAAGAAAGCAATTTCAGTGCAGAGTGTTATACAGTTGGTTTGTATTAATGCCTTGTTTTCAGTCTGCTTCTTTTGAATTCAGTTTTTAAAATTGCAGGAGTCCTTTTCCATGGATCATACAGAGGAGAGTAAATATTTATCACTCCCAGTCGAGGAGAGGTCACTGCCACCGCTGGTGCAAATGGCTATTCCCCTGTGGCTCTCCCTTTGGTGCCCCTCTCCCTGTAAGCCGGTTTCAGTTCAAGAAGGTTCCTGTTTTCAGCTTTTGCCCTTCAGGTTGTGGATGGGAAATTTACTGTAGTTAGGCAAAGGGTGCCCTCTTGTGATATAAATGAAACAAATACGGAGATACAGGTGGGAGGGGATGAGGAGATAAGAACGAAAGTCCAGAGGAAGAAATGTGTTTAGATTGTGCCCATATCCAGCAGTCAGCAACTGCTTTATTTACATATTCTTCAACTTCTGCTGGCATGTTTTAACTTAGCCCATATTGCAGTTAATTTCACTGAAGGGGCAAGGGAACTGGCACACCGCAGGAGGAGTAGCTGAGTGTCTTCCACGGGATAGAGAAGTCCTCAGCTGTGTACAGACAGGGTGAGAGGTGGAACAGCTCGGCTGTCATGTAATGATTGTTCCTAGGAAAGTCTTCTCAGTCTGGGGACTGAGAGAGGAGCTGTGGAGCAAGCAGGAAAACCCTGCTGTTGTCCCAAAACTAGAGGTTGGTTTGTTTACCCAGTGTGCAATATGCCAATATATACACAGAGCAGAAGTATTTTATTGCATATTTGAGCAGATATGGGTGTCTGTCCCAAGACAATACACCAAAGCTCCAAACTGGTGGTTATTTATACATAAAACATTAACATATTCATCTTTGTAATACATATGCATTGTTATTCTATTAAATGATTGGTTTAGACTTCTTCGTCTCACACGCAAACTAGAATGCTTGCTCAGTTATTTTCTTCACCTTTATCTTTTGAGTCGGTGGTGTAATTAGAGTGGTTGGTCTATGAGTCTGTGGTCATGGTCTCCCCCTGTTGAAATTACCTTTTCCCTAATTTCCTTCTTTGGCAATCCTCAACAATTCTTCAAGGCTTGTTGGTCAAACTAACAATTTATCAGTTGCACTTCTACTTCTTGACAATCACATTTTAATTAGTACATTGTTTGGATAAACATTAACTAACACACAGGTAGGACTATACAATGGTCGTCCTTAGCAGCAATAGTCTTGGTTGCATTTGATTTTGCTTTAACATTGCCACACAAGTGTTTTCCTGGCAGGTAGGAAGGCTAACAAGGAAAATTGAATGACATAGCATCAAAAGACCAATAGTCATGCCACACTGACAAGATTCAGATTCCTGGGATGGCCATATGAGGCATTTTGTGAGACAATGCATCTTTTCTTTCTGGTGCAGTGAGAACCCCTGCATGATGCAACCAGCAGCTCAGGGCACCATGAAGAGTGCTGGCGGGGAGTGCCAGAGGTGGCCACTGCGGCCAGCGCTCAAGGGCACTCACACGTGGGCCCGTTAGAACTGGCGCCAGACCATAGGCAGCTGCCCCCTCAATAGCAATGGCAGCGGGAACCATTGTCCTCCATCCTCGGGGATGCCATGAGGCCTTGCCATGCCCCAGCCTTGCCTGTTGCAACTGACTCAGAGAGCAGAATCAATACAATCCTGGCCTGGGACTGCTCATGGGTGAGTGCTGGCCCTGAGGTGATGGAGCAAAGAGCAGGGTATAGCTTCTGCATGCATTGTGTGAGGCTGCCCCTCACCTCACATAGAGAATAATGGTGAATGGGAGGGCATTGTTTAGTTTCTGTGGAGGGTGATGGGGAATGGTTAGGAAAACAGGCTTCACAAGCCTGTGAAGCTTGGAGCTGACAGCAGGAGATGTAGATCATCTGCGTCCTGCAAAAGACAGTGGCATTTCAGCCCGCTGGATGTCCTGGACAGCTGCTTGGCAGACCAGTGTGACACACACTGACACAGGTAACTAACCACAGGATGGCTGCTGGTGGTCTGTGGTCTTATCAGAGAAGCCCTGGTCAGGAATCATTCACTTTCCCAAACAACTGACAAATCCAGGTCTCTCCTTGATAATTTTCAGTTTATGGTGCTTCAGGCTACTTGAAAACTTTCTGGCCAGGTGCATTTCCTGTGGAGAGATGGCAGATCTGTAATCCAAAAGATCTTGAGTGTAAAAAACTGTCCACCTAATGTGTCACACCACATTAACATGTGGCACTTCACTATGGTGAATGATTCCAGCATTTTCTGGTACATAATTTCTAAAAGAGCATGTACGTGTGTGTAGGAATGGAGAGGTTTGTGCAGGGTTACAAAGCCCCCTTTGCCTTAGTATTAACATGCATCTGTTCTAGGTCTTTTCTGTTTGAAAGCCTTTGATTAGTATGTGGTTGCATCTATGTAATCAATGCTTTAGCTGCTAATGTGTTCTACTTGCACTGTGAATTTCTTCATAGGTTGTATGACTGTTTGCCCATGTAAATTTAGTCTGTTATCTTCTGCATGATAGTGAAGCAGAACAAATGTGGGGTGAATAGGCCTTCCCAATTAGATGAGGGCAAAGGGAAAGAACAGTACTGGAGTGGTGTGAGGGAGCAATTTTACGCCCAGGGCCATAAGGTTGGTCAGCACAGAACAGCAGCTCCACTAGGACAGAGGAGATGCAGCATGTCTCAGAATAGTCTAACTGAAGTGAGGTGAGATTCATTGTTAGCCATCCAGTGTTCAGAGCAGTCTGGATCAGGACTGAGCAGGCAGACCATGAGGCTTTGGCAATGCTGTGTTTGACCCTTCTCCATACTGTCTGTGGCTACTCCGCATAAGAAAATAAATTGCCAGGGAGCCTGGCATACAACTTCAGCCTGGTGCATAAATGGTTTTAGTGGATTGTTCAAACCCAGCCTCTGGTGAGAGCTTTTGCATACTGTATTTCTCACTGTTGACGTGGTTTAGGCCCAGCCGGCAGCTGGGTGCCACGCGGCCGCTCACTCACCCCTCCCCCAGCGGGATGGGGAGGAGAATGGAAAAACAACGGCAAAGCCTCGAGGGTTGGGATAAGGGCAGTTTACTGGGACAGCAAGGGAGAGGGGAACAATCAACAACAGTACTGATAACAGATATTAACAATGGGTAATAACAGAGAACAATTTTCCGAGCCAACAACCAACAGACTAACCAGACACTCAGCCTGTTCCGGAACCGCACCGAAAACCGCGCCACCCCTCCCCTACCCAACTAGCCCCCCTTTTATGGTGAGCATGACGTCACATGGTATGGAATAGCCCCCCCTCCAGCTTGGGTCACCTGTCCTGGCTCCTTGTGAAATTAACTCTGTCCTTGCCAGAACCAGGACAACTGTTAAAGGAGGAACTTCGTCAGGGAAGCCAGCACACATGAGATTCCCAGAATTGTTCTGGAAGAACAATTGTGAGGAGAAGCAAATCAGACTTTCCACCCCCGTCCATCTTCCAGCCACCATGCTACCTAGGGGACTGAGAGGTTGTACTATGATGCTCTCCCTCTTTCACCCCATGTGCAGTCCTTGGTGCTTCAGGCTTCAAGCATAGACTCAAACTGCAAAGGGAGAGACAGTATGATCTATGTGAGACAGGTTGATGTGTCAGAGCTAGTGCATGGCCAGTCTCTAGTTCAGAGTTGTTCCTTCATGTGCATTATCAGCACTGTTTATCATAAAGAATTACTTTCTTTTTCCTGTCAGACTAAGCTAAGATTAAAAGCCTTATTTACATCTTCTATTACACTTAATAGTCATCCATGAAAGAAGTCAATTTAGCTGTGAAAGATCTTTCAATGGCTCTGAAAACTCAGTGGTACATTGTATGATACTATCTGCTTTGCTAATAGATTGAATTTTGCCAGGACTTACGCTGTTTGATTTATATAAAATAAACTGCTTCCTGAGATATTTGAAGAGCTGCACAGTTTAGTTCTAATAGCAGGCTGGGAACATTTAGCTTGCTAGCAAGTCACTACGAATGATAGTAGAAAACTTCATCATGAAGACTAACTTCACAGGTTTTCCTCTCTCTGTAATAGTGGCACTTTCCGCAGGAGGAAGTTCATGTGCCTTGAAAGGTAGATCTTTTCCAGGAAACTGTCTGAAGCTGTGGTGTGAAGCCAATGAGAATTAAACATCATAATATTTCCTAGGCAGTTTCATTTCTCTGAGCTTTTCCCTTGAAATAAGTACCTTGTAATTGGAATAAAGCTAAAACCAAGCAGCAATTCAGGTAGGACACTACAGCCTGTTTTGCAACTGGAAGTTGGCTTCTTCAGAGTAAAAGAAATGTGATTCAGCACAACAGATATTATCTTGCTTCATGTTATCTTGCTTAATGCTCTGCTGAAAAATGCTCAGATATTCTGGAGATGGGGACAGAGTAAAATGCAAAATGAAAGAAATGAAAGCATTGAGAGCATGAGCAGAGCTTTTTCCCTGTAATTGTACAATCCTACTGAGTCAAAATTGAACCCATTGAAATGTTTCTCTCAGCTTTGAGTGGGTGGAGCATATGATTCAACATAAAATTTCTCTTATAATTCCTTTTTTAGTCTAACTGCAGAAGAAGAAGTGGGCTTCGAAAAACCCCAAACAGAACTCTAACTTTGTGTGAGGGAAAAAACAACAAGCCTGAAATCACCCACATATTTAATTTTTGGAAACAAATGCTCAAATACTTGGGGAATAAACCCAATGAGCATGTAAAAATGTTTTTAGATAAATTCATTCTCCCTCTCTCCCCTTCTTCTATCCCACTTACCAGCATTGGTCAAAATGCAAAAGCATTTTCTAAGTGCTGTCTCTCACCATGTTGCTTCGAATCATGTTCTTGCTACTTTTGTCAGTCCATTCACGTATCTGTTTGATATCACAATGCTTCCGCAACCTCCTATAAGCAGGCAAGTCATCTAGCTTACGATTTGGAATTTACTTGGTTATAGAACAAATTATACGATGTAAGTAAGCTCATGGCAACAAGCTGGCCAACTCTGCTCCTTTTTTCCCACGTACAAACACCTGGAAACAAAAATGGCATTAAAAAAGTAAGCTGAAGTTGAGGACATTACTTGTCTTGGAAACAGACTAAGTTTTTGAAAAAAAAACCACTGAACAGAGATAGAGACAGAAAGCAGGTAAAGGTTGGTATTATCTGCTCGTTCTGGAAATTAGTTTAGTCTTGTGTCAAATTACATTTGTGTTTGGCTCTTCAAGCAAAAGAGCCTCATATACTGAGAGATTCACCTGATGTCATACTTACAAGCCAGAGTGTTGCACATGTAGTTTAAGACATTGGAAAGAACCAGGCATCTCCAGAACTTGATTCATCTCATCTCAAGTGAGGTGAAAGGCATCTCACTCTTTGCTGCATTTCCTGGAAAACGTAAAAATAGGGTTGGTGCCACCTTTAGCAAATGGAGTATGGAGTAGTCCTTGACATTTCTTTCCATTTATAGATTACTACTGATTTCAGTGGGAGAGCTTGAAGACTGTTCCAGATGCATCATACATCGAAGGGTCTGTGTCTTGCATAAGCAGTTCTTCTTCAGCATGTACTAAAACAAAGTGATGTGTCAACTCTTTTCTCCTCTTGATAGAAATAATAGGGTTTATCTTGCAGAAGAATTCCACTTTCCAGATTGCACTGCACAGCTGAAGCAAGGTTGGCAGAGCTGCAAATGCTACAAATAACTAGTGGGTACCATGAACACATCATTTTCCCCCATTCTCATTTATACTATAATCATTGCATTCACTGTGTCAAAAACAGACAGTGCCAACAAAGAAAGAAATAGGTTTTTCTTTTCTTCTGTGGTCATCTTTAGAATGTCTCATTTCCTGAGTATAATTCCTGACAGTATTTTACCTGTCTCAAAGGCAACTCAGAAGAAGAAACACAATGAACAGGTGTGGTGCTTTTTTGGCTGGAATAGAGTTACTTTTCTTCATAGTAGCTAGTATGGGGCTATGTTTTGGATTTGTGCTGAAAACAGCATTGCTAATATGTTTACATAACTAATAGTTATTGTTGAGAAGTGCTTTCACAGAATCAAGGCCTTTCCTGCTTCTCACACCACCCCACCAGTAGAGGTGCACAGAAAGTTGGGAGGGGACACAACTGGAACAGCTGACTCCAACTTACCATTCATGTCATGCTTTGCATATAAAGCTGGGGGAAGAAGAAGGAAGGAAGGGATGTTTGGAGTGATGGCATTTGTCTTCTCAAGTAACCATTACGTGTGATGGAGCCCTGCTTTCCTAGAGATGGCTGAACACCTGTCTGCCAACGGGAATTAGTGAATGAATTCCTTGTTTTGCTTTGCCTGAGTGCATGGCTTTTGCTTTACCTATTAAACTCTCTTTATCTCAATTCACTAGTCTTCTCATTTTCACTCTTCCGATTCCCTCCCCCATCCCACCATGGGGAAAGTGAGTGAGTGGCTGTGGGGTGCTTAGTTGCTGTCTAGGGTTCAACCACCACAGCAGACTGACCAGCTGGCCTGACCTGAACACATAGATTTGGAATGGGAGCATAATGGAAAATCATTTCCAGCCAGGTGGGCCCACAAAACTGCTGGGCATGCTGCAAGGGATTGAATTTCTTACTGGGACAGACAACAGAGATTGGGCTTGTCTTGGGAAGCCATAATGCAAGTAGTTAGGCAATGTGAGATCTGTGGAATAATATGACATGCTCGTGTAAGTGATGAAACAGCATACATGATGGGAGAAATGCATGTTTGGAGAAGCTGGACCAGTAGGTTATACAGCTCCGCTTGGTTCCAGCAAGACCAGTCTCACAGTGGTACAGCTATCATCGTGGTGACTAGAAGATTTCTGCTGGGAAAGCAAATAAGAATATCATCCTAGGAGGAATAAACAAGCATATCTGTCACCATGGAGTGCCACTTAAGCTAGAGTCAGATAATGAAAGTTCTTTCAAAAACAAAACCATCCAAGAATGAGCTGCAGATCATGGAGTAGACTGGGTACATTATATTCCCTATCACCCCTGGTCAGCTGGAAGGAGAATGGTACAATGGCTTACTTAAAGCCATGCATAAGTGCCCTGGAGAAGGAGAATCTCCAGAGGTGGGGACGTCCCCTCCAGGAAGCTATGTAACTATTCAGCACAAAGCCATGAAACTGTCATGATGAGTGTCATCATTTCTGCTCTGCAGAAAACCTTATATCCCTGGGTGAAAAAATACCAGTCAGGTGTGCGAACACTTGGACTGGGAAATGACTTTGTGTCTCTCACCCTGCAGCTGTTGAAATCCCTTTAGAGGATAAGATTTTAGCCTCTACTTCCAAAGGGGGAGATTTCCTTAGCACATAAACATGTTTTTGTTTTCAGTAGGAGCATGTACTCAGTATGAGTAGGTACATTTTTATATTGGGGGGTAGTGGTGGTACATGGTTAATTTATTCACCGTGTATGTAATACATAGCTGAAAGGTGACCAAATGTTGAAAGCTAGGTTTTAAAAGGTATAAAACTGCTGTTGCCTCAGAAGTGGGTTGACTGCTCTCTGCTGAGGAGTTAGAAACTGCACTGTCACAAATTTAATATTTAAGTTAAAAATAGCTTTTTCTACTTTGTCACTATTTCCTATGGGATTCATTATTTTGGGGAGTATTCTATATATGCTGTATAATCACTTTTGCTATTCTTGTGTCCTGGCTTGACCAGGTCATGGTTTCTTTTAACACAGTAGATTGGCAAAATAAATGTACAATAACACTGGTAAGAGGAAAAGCACCAAACTTTGCTATATCAAATGCCCAGCTAGATCCAAATTTTGAGGGATTTGTTCAATGTGATTATGTTTTGGAGAAAACAAGGGAAAATATGGGAGTTCTTTGAGATTGTTCTGAATTTCTAGGAACTGAGCACAAGGTGAATTTGAAACAATGCATGTCCCTTGCACACTCAGATACTGTATTGCTTATGTAGATGTACAGCTCTGAGCATACTCTTTTAAAAAGCTGTCAGTTCATCCTTGTGGATATACGTTTAAAAGTTGTGTTCCTCTTCAGGAAATATCTCACCTGTTGTAAAGATTTCCTAAGGTTAATAATCTCAGTTAACATTCTCAGATTAGGGTTCTTCAAGTAACCCATGCAGGACTTTGGTCTAGTTCTGGTAATTTAGTCCCATTATTATTGTATTTACTAATCCATGAGACTCTTATTAGAAGAACTGGAGGTGTCAGGAAAATTAATTTTCAGTTTGAACATAACTAAATGCAGGGTAGATGATACCAACAGAAAACATGAAACATAAGCAGAATAAGAAAAGCCCAGAAACATTTACTGAATTACAGCAGCACAATATATCTTCTGGGGCAAATAAGTGCACCAAGTAGAAGCCCTTGTGCTTTCCAGAGGTAATGTAGCTTTTGTTTTCCTTGTAAAATAGACAGAATCAAATTTTGGCCTTATATTGTCTATCTATTACTTCTGGCTGCAGAGTAGGTCGGAGTTATGAAGAACACTGGAGAACAAGTAGCTCATCTGAAGCTGAATATGGTAAAAGAGGATTCAATAATCAAATTCAAATTTGCTTGAGCCCAGAGTAGCATACTGCTGTAATTAATGGGAGATAGAGGTATCATTGCTATGTGAAACTCTGGTGAAGTCAGACTGTAGCTGTAAGAAAAGTCAATTTCTGTAGAAATGTTCTGACCTGTAATTGTATGTGGTGAAAAGAGGGTCAGCAACAATACTTGTGTTTTGTGAAAAATGTACATTCCTCTGGTTTTCTAGCTTGATTCTAAACTAGAACTCAAATTATCTATCATTTACATACCTCACCCAGATGAGCAAAACTGTCATAGTGTAGAAGGGCCTGCTTATTTCTGTCTGTGGCATTAATTTACAAAATACAATTATGTTTCAGGAAAGGGGATTCTGAGGAGGCTTATGTGGGAGGAGCTATGTTGTGGCTGCAGGTTCAGAATTCATCCCTTGGTTTGCATGGCATCTTAAACCCAAGCCAAACCACCTTACCTTATGTTTATAAATAAGCATCAGGTACAGAGATGTCCCCAAAGTCCTCTAAATTAAAAAATAATTGCAACAGGTACATTTAAACAGCTGATTTACAATGAGGTTTTGGAGCAACAAAGGTGTTGTGCACAGCTGTGAGATATCTGCAGCCAATCTTCTCCTCCCTGAAGTATATGGAAAGTGGTCTTTGCCTTTCCCTCTGTAGGCCTCCCTTCAGCAGAGCCTACACAGAAATACAGGCAGAGCCTGAGTTGTTTCCCTGCTTACTGAAGTTAAGGGCAAAACTCCCCAATGGACTTTGACAGTGAGGGACCAGAGGCCGATGTAGAAGAATATTGGGAGAGGATTGTTTGTTTCAGCAAAGGGCTATGCACAGCTGATACCACAGCTTCATCCCCGTCCAATAATTCTGTTACTATTTCCCAGGGTGGATTTTTGTTAGCTGTGGCAGGTAATCTAGGTATCACTAACTGAAATCAGTTTGGGTTTAATGTTCAGTCTCACAGGATGATCTGTTGTGACACTGACACAGTAAGTTTAATGAAAAAGAGAAGTTACATCTAGCAATTCAGAGCTGAAACACAAAAAAAAGTGCAAAAAAGATTAGGTGTTAATTCAGCCCCATTTTTTGTGATATTCAGACATTTTAGCATTGATGCTGTATATCAGGAATGTGGGGAGAGGGGCAAAATGTAAAAAATTTTGTTTTACAACCAGATCCATTTCTGAGCACATTTCTGGGCCAAGTGCAGGATGTAGAGATATTTGCAAAATTCATCTATGAGACGCTTAGTGGCCCTTACTGTTTTTCAAAGAGGGTGAAGCTGAGAGCACCATTGAATTACCCTGCATTTGCTAAACAGCGTATGGCTGTAAAACAAACCAAACCAAGAAAAGCAGAAAGTTCACGTCAGCTCTGGTAAAAATCTACTTCTGCATTTTTTTCAGACTACAATTTGTTTTCTTATGCATCCATACAAGTGACACAATTTGCCATTGGTTCTAAGCCAGTTCTGCCATTGCAAATTTACTGTTTGCCCATTGCTCATGGGTTTTGCTGCAGAGGGGCACTATAAGTGCTGTGTTAGGTGGGAATGGTGGAGTAAGCAAGTCAGGAAAGCTGACTTGTCCCTCAGGTGTGGGGAGCATCTCACCTCTCCTCAGGAAGCTCTGCATGGTGCTGGCACTGTTGTGCTGTTTCTAAAGAAAAGGAGAGTTTTATCTTCTAGAGTTTTTCAGATATCCTCTTCTGTCAATGTTATAGGAAGCAAAACAATTAATAGCTCTCAGCAGTGAGAATATGCATTCAATCTTGCCTGTCTTGAGAATTCCCAAGTCTGGCTTGATTACAAACTTTGGAACTGAAACTAATGAATTCTTTAGCAGGGAACAGGGTGTTTTTGCTGAGATGGTTTCATATGCAGTTGTGCAGGGCATTTACTATGGTGCTTTCCTCAGACTCCTTCTTTAAGTAAGATATTGAACAATAATACCCCCAGCAAATGAGACGCGTCCTGATTTGATGTCACAGTGCTAAGGCAGTTGTCCTCTGATAAAGCAGCTCTAAAAATATTTCCTTAGGAGGTCGGTCATGTAAGTGTCACAGAAAAAGCTTGCTTGGGAGTAGCCCTCCTATAGAAACAGTGAGTAATTGACACCTTGATTGGTGATTTAATGGGTTTTGCTTGGAGCACTCAAGAATTACTCTCTGTTGATGCAGCCTTCCTGAATGCTTTCCTAGGATAAGGAATATTATAATAATCTATCCTTGGGTTTTCTTTCTGACTCTGTTATCTGCGTTCCCCTCCCCCCCACCTCCTTTTTAATGGACAAAGTATATGTCCGCATTTTGCCTGTAGACTAGAGCTGTTCTTCCTCCTTGTGATGTCATTTGCTGGATGTGCCTCAGTTTGCCTGGAATGATGGAATTTCCCAAGCAACAGATCGTTGCAGAGTGTAGAGGTGCCAGCAGCCACCGAGGATGTGATAAATATGGTAACACTGCAGGAAGGAGAAATATCCCCTCCCTCCTTTCTTATTTAGAAAGAAATGAAGCCTGTACTGGAAAACATAAAATGTATCCAAGAAGAGGAGATAGGGGACGGCAGGTAGATGGAGGTGGTCCACACACTGTTTGGAAATGCTGCCTGCTGCTAACTGCTCCTGGCTGTCAGAAGGAGAAGTAAAATGCAGTTATCTGCACCAGGCAGAACTGACTGAAGCCATTCTTTGCAATATGGAGCATCTATGTAGCTGACATTGCTTGGGGTGTGTGTTGCTTGCTCTGTAGATCAAGTCCCAAGCTGAAACAGCCTCCTCCCCGGCTCTGGGCACATTTGCAGAAGCAACCTGCGGTCTGTTGGGTGCGCAGCCCACCCTTTCCTCTAAACACCCAGGACCAGTGAGTCCCTGAGGCTTGAGGAGGGGAGAAAATGAGTGGCAAGTCAGAGGGGGAACAAAAAGGAAAATAGATTCTTGCTGCATAGCAGAGGTCTGTTTTCCTACCACTAGGCCAAGGTGTAAGAAAAATGAACCTGCATCCCTTGCTCAGCTTCCCTTGTTTAGCTGCCATCACCGGCTCGACCACTAGATGTCCACACTGAACAGAAAAATGAAATGTAGCCAGGAGAAGACCAGTTGGGGAAAAAGAAAGACGACCAAAATGGCAGGGAGGGGAAGTGCAAAGGAACCTGGAAGGGCTTCTTGTCAGGCCTGGACATCCTTGAGGCAGGGATGATCCTCAGACCTCTCTTGTCGAGCTCTCATTTCACAGTCCAGGACTATATTCCCACCACCAGGGATGCTGAACTCTCTGGAGAGTGGAAGGAAAAAGGGAAGTTCCTCCCTTTCCAGTTGGTGTAGGATGTGGTGGTGGTACCCATTTGGCATCAGTGTTAGGGAGCACTGCTGTGGTTATTTAACCTGGCTGCTCAAAGGTGAGTGCCTGTCTTGTCTGGTTAGATTGCCAGTGCACAGAGGAGAGAGGTGCCCTGGAGATGCTCAAGTTCTGTGGTGGGATAGGAAGCCACTAAGGACCTGGACTGACACAGCCTTGCCAGGTCCATGCAGCAAGTGTGGCCTGTGCAGTTTCAGCAGTGTGGTGCCCAGGCTGGGATGTAGCTGGTGTGGGTGTCTTTGTACTGTGCTCCCATGGTCTTCTAGTTCTGGAGTTAACCTCCATCTCAGAGCTTTTGTGCATGCGCACACACATATATGTGTTTAACAACACATCTTCTAAATAAATAGCCTGAAGAGATAGATAAAAAGTAATTTAATTACGATCTTAAATACTCTTCCTTTTATAGTGCTGTAAGAAATGCTGTCAAGTCTGATGAATTAAAGAAGCAGACAATTCCCTCACACTTTGTCACTTAGAAATTTCCAATTAAAATGTGTTTTTTCTGTTTGTGCTATCTCTGCTTATGTGACCTCCTGTAGGACACAGATAGCTGACTGTGTATCCCCGTGGGTCAAACAATACACTTTTAGCTTATATTCCTCTCACTTTTTACTATTTGTTTTTCTCTTTTAGGCTAGCAGAGGGCTTTCAGACCAGAGGAAAGCCATGCATGGTCATACACAAGAGTCAGTTTTGCTAAATCAAAGGAAATGAGCTGGCCTGCAGCAGAGAAAGCTGACATGGTGAGTACATATCATATAAAGAAGCCATAGAAGGAACTATACATGTAATTAAAGACAGAAAAATGTGTGCCTGCACAACACGCTTAGATTTATGATCTTATAGTCTGAGGAAACTCTGCAATCTCCCTAAATTCTGCTGGCCTTTTCGTCAGATGTAATACAGTTATATTCCTTATGCTCCAGAACATCGTCTGGCTTCCCTATACCTCTGTCTCTCTCACAGACATCTCAAATGCTCCTTTGTCATGTGCAAGACCTGTCATCAATCCTTGCTCTCCTTTCTTTTGGTGCCTATAATTAATTTTTATCTTTCCATGCTGCCTTATTAAGCTTGGCATTTTTTTCTGTTCTTTAAGGTGCCATCCTGCAGTGCCTTGGTCACATTAACCACATTAAGGGCACCAAGCTTCATGTGTGACATTGTATGCCAAGTTCAGAGCACCATGTGCTCAATTACCTTGCTGATTCAAGGAAGGACAGATCCACTCACAGAGCTCATCTGTCTACTACTTTTTTCATTTTAGCATATTCTTCAGCTTCCTTTATGAATCTCAGGAATGCTCCTCTCACAACACGGAAATAAAACTAGCATTCTTGAGGCACTGTGTGTGGTTTACTGTTGCTTATAAATGCTTCAGGGCAGGCAATATATGGTGTATTGTCTCTCTGCTCTGTACTGAGCCACCTGATTACATATAGGTTGTTTCTGTTTTCTCAGAAATGTTAACACAAATGAGACTGTGTGCCACTCAAGGGAGTGTGGAAAAGCTGAATGAACAATTTTAATAGGAAAGAGTGTACTGTAGAATTTTTTTCTGAGATAGAGAAGTGATAGTCATTGTGTACTTACTGAAGAGAAAAAAGAAGTAGCTGTTCCCAAGGTCTTTATAAGGTATTAACAGGAAAGTAGTGTGGAGCAAACAACTTCTATGGTAGTGTGTGGTGTGGTTCCTGGCTCTGTTCCTATTAGGAGCCTCAGTGAGACAGTTCTTATGCATAACATGATGTACAGCCTGAAGTATCTCATTGATTCAGATCCTAGGAAACCTCATAACCATGGTCACTGGATTCAGAAATTGAGTAGCCAATTGTCTCTATATCCACTTCAGTATCACTTTGCTGTATGATGTCAATCTGATTTTGCTTAGAAGGTTCAGCAGAATCAAGATACGTTCTCTGCCACAGTAAATGGTCATGAGTAATGATGTCTCATGTTACAAAACTAATAACTAAATAGTTGCCTTGAACATGTTCTTGTAGCATTTTAATTAGATTGCTATTGTTAAGGTCACACAGTGCCTTTAGACAGGCTACAGATGTATTGTTGAAGTTATCAAGACAATATTTCTTCCATAATATTAATCTTCTGTTTAAATTATCATTTTGTTTTTCCTTCCAGTGCCAAATACAATATAGTTTTGAAGTATCACAAAACTCATATTAAAATATTTTCAGTGTTGAAATTTCAATTTTGAAAGGCTGGTCAGGGATATAAATTAGTAACTTTTGCCCCTTGAAGGACATTAAGAACATAGAAAATGCCATCTCTCCGTAGCACCACAGGACAATTTTTAGTTCAGTGTCCCTGTTGATGATAGATGTTTAACAGGAACCCAAAACTTGCCCAGTGAGCTAAACAGCCCACGGCAGTAGCACTATGGGCTATGCCAACCCTCCTAATCCCAGCCGGATGATCAGCTTGCCTATGCAGCTATGAGAACTTGGAGCCTTTCTTTGGCTTGTCTAAACACTGCACAGGCAGTTGAGGTCTATCGGTCTTTTGTTGGTTTTGTTACTTTTTAATTAGCCATTTGTCTCAAATGCATGACTTGCAGGTCCCACATGAGAACTTGAGTTGATGTAAAAATGAGACCCAGGTCAAAACTAGAAAAGGTATGCATGCAAAAAGTAGCAGTGAAAGTAGGATGCTTCAGAATGTGATAGTTGAACTAGAAAAAATGTGTTCCTTTTCATGTGTCCTAAATCCTGATTGCATCCTAATACCAGATTAAAGTAGCTACTGTGTGTCTTTCCACTAAAAGCCTTTTGAGTTTGCCTGACTCTTGCTGCATGAATATACAAAACTTGTGTCCCTTCTTGCTTTTGAGATCTTCTTCATCTGTGGTGGGGCAGGACAGCAAGCGGGAACTAATCTAGAGTCAGTATGTAGAAGGCCAGCTCAAAGGGCTCTCACATATTATACATATATGCATGTAAATGCTTCCAATTGAAAGGGAGTGGTGCTGTTTCTGAGAACTAATAGCACTATTTTCAGCTTCAATGATTGCATGTGGCCCAGACAGAAGCTCTTTAACATACCAGCACAGGCAACCAGTGCCCTCTGTTGCTTTGTGCAGGCTGCCCATATTCACAGTCCATACCTGAGGCTGGTAGCAGCTGACTTTGGGCTCAGTGTCCCGTGTCAGGTGGAGCTCTGTTGCAGTTCACTTCTTGTCCTGCCCCAGCTTGCAGCATTCATCCTACATTAGTCAAACTGAGAGTAGTGAAACCTGAGGGTTTGGGGCAAGAATTTTCCTGTGCAGAAATCCTGTCAAACTGCTGCCAGACATGCCTTTTCTGTGCTTTCATTTCCAAGGGCTAGAGTATTCTTGGCTAGAGGAAGTTGTGGCCTAACAGAAGCTAGCCTGGTGAGTAAACCAACACTGAATAAGGGAGCGTTCAAATACTTATTTGTTATTTGGGGAAAAGATGGCAAGTAAATATCTGTTATTTCATGTAATCGAATGACTGGTTTCTGTTTGGGAATTAAGCAATGCCATTTCTCTTGTACAGTCCCTTTTTTGTATCCCATAAACTTTATTATCATATCCTAGAAAGAGATTGCTCAAGATGCATTAGTGTCATTCAGTCAGTTGATTAATTATAAAGAGAGGTGGTGAAATGTGGTGAACTTTGCGTGGTGATCTTTTTAGGGGGATGAGAATCTGCCTTTCCTACAAGGCAAGAGAGGAAGATTTTTCTGGCAAACAGCGACAGAAAGAAAAGCAGGATCTTTCTCAGTACTTGCTGTGCTCTGAACAACTGCTGCTGTGAGCCTGGCCTCAAGCTGGGACTGCAGCAACATCTCTCACCAAGGAGAGGGGTAGGACACGGTGTGTGCAGTGGTAGGACTGTGAGGGGGGCCTGGCAGTGGGACCGTGGGTGCTTCACCTGGACTGTCATTGATCTGCTGGATGGCCATGGGCAAACAACTCTATTTTTCTGCCCTTCCTTTTGTCCCCACCAGCGCTGGTGTGTCCTGGTGCATAGACTGCAGGGTACTTGGGCAGCAGGTATCTCTCTTGAATTTTTGTACACAAATAAATCTTTGGGCATATTTACAAAGCTCTGAGCAAAAGTGAGACTGTAAATGCTCTAGTGCTTGTGGGAGGCTATTATAAGACAGATTAATAATTAGTGTCAACTGCCTTTTCAGGACTCCAAGCGTACCTATGTATTCCAGCTTAGAGTGACCACTGTAACAGAATTAATGTGTATTTTTGCCCCACTTGGCTGAATTTGGTTGAAGGATATTTGGTTGACATGACTGAAGTGGAGAAAGAACCCAAGCATTAGGTTGTCTCCCTTCTGCTTGCTTTCTTGCTGCTCTTTGTGCATCTCCCCCTTTCAGCCCATGAATTTTGGTGGAGCAGCTACAGTGCAACCTGGCTCTATGGGCACAGCACACACCCTGGGGAGCCCAGCAGCCTGAGGGCTTCCAAGTGTGTGGGGGATGGTGTCTTGGAGTATACCTGTGGTGATAAATCACTGGTGCCAAGTGGTGTCTGCTTATAGGAACCTTGCTGAAAGTCAGCACTGGGGCTTCTAAATAAAAACTTGCAGATTTTATTTACTACAAATCTTGCTATTGCCCATTTGGGCCATTCGCTGGTTTCAAAAGCACAGAGAGGAATAAGAGACATTAAAGTATAGCCCGAAGCTGCTGATAATTAGTGTGGCTGCACTCCCTATTCACGTGTCAGGTACCAGACCTTTTATTATTTCAAATGTGGGGATGTGATTTTTGTTTGCCTTTACTTCTAGCCAAGAAGAGAGAACAGCTGTGCTGTCTGTGATTCTGATCTCAGGTCTCAGACAAGTAGTTCTGTTTCAAAAGCAAACTTTGTAAAGAGCAAACAAGAGGAAAATGTACTTTTGAGTGTGGTATGACCTCAGGAAAGCTTAAGCTTCATTTGACTGTTTCACTTGACAAAGTTTTTGTGCTTAAGGAAATGAGGCAGACCATCAAAGCCAGACAGCCCCTAAAATCAGTGATGATGCAGTACATACAAGTTTAACCCGTACGATCACTTTTTTTTTCCTTGACATGAGTAGAGGTTAGAACTTTAGGTTTCAAACAATGTTTTTGTTTGTTTTTTAATTATTGGTCTACTCTAACAATAGTTAGTGCCCTGAGGTACTAGATAAGCCAACACCACAAAAACACCACTACCCCCGCAAAAAACCTTTTATATGGGGGGAAGAAGGCACTAACCCCAAATAAAACACTCTTTCTGGGATTACAATGGACAAGTGAGAGCATGTCATGTTTCAGGTAGAAGTGCATCTTCTAGATTACTGATTCAACAGGCTAGCCACAAAATTGAGAGCAAAATTCTTAGAATACAGCAATATTTCTCAAAGCATGAAAGAAGCAGTAGCATTGTTATTGTATAATCCCTACCTGTTTGATTCCTACCTACAACAAAAAAATCCCAACACTTAATGCCATCAATTTTGTTCTGCTTCAAAACATGAACTCTGCAGCAGCAAGGCACAATCCAAAGCCCCATCTTTTGAAGTTTCTGCTTCTCGATACTTCATGATAATAAATGTCTCATCCCTTTCTTGTTAAGAGACAGCAATACAAATGGAAAGGATTAACAACAGGACACTCCTGTTGTGGTTTGTAGGTTAATTGCTGCCCCTGCGGTTTGCAGAGAAGACAGTGGGAATTACAGCCTATAGGGCTTGTGTAATATGATTGTAAAGCTTTTTCTTTCAGTACATGCTGTCCAGAAAAGAACAGAAAGCAAGAGCGGAGTTGCTTCAGAGTGGTTTCTTTTCCTTCTCCATTTTATTATGAGGAGGCATAGGAATGCTTTCTGACTCTGCCTGCTGGTGCATCCCTCCTGCACCTTCTGCTTCTCCAGGCTGTCTGCTGGCACATCCCTCTTCTCATCGTTCAGCCCCAGCCGCAGCTGAGCACCATGCGGCCACTCGCTCACCCCTCCCCCCCCGGGGGAATGGGGAGGAGAATGGGAAGAAAAAGGTAAAACTTGTGGGCTGGGATAAGGACAGTTTACTGGGACAGCAAAGGAAGAGGAAAATAGTAACAACAGTACTTATAACAGAATGTATAAAACAAAGCAATTTCTCACCCGACGACTGACTGGACACTGAGCCCACACTCAGACCATCCCGGAGCTGCCTCGCCCCTCCCTGACTAGCCCCCTTTTATGCTAAGCATGATGTCATAAGGTATGGAATACCCCTTTGGCTAGTTTGGGTCAGCTGTCCTGGGTATGTCCCCTCACAGCTTCTTGTGAAAATTAACTCTGTCCTAGCCGAAACCAGGACACCTCTGTAGAGGCTTCGAGAGCATTTGAGTGGCTTAGAGGAGTTCTGTGAATGCCCAGGGTGGCCAGTAGCAGTGAATTGCTTTGCTATGTACATGCTCTCAAAGTCCTCTAGGTCCCCTGTGAGGCTGCTAGATCACTCTCTACTTCATTACAAAGAACCACTGACACCTGCAGGTCTGGTTGAAATATTTTTTTTCCCTGTTTACCCCACACACGCACACTTCCCATGGTGGCCATTGCCTTTGCCTTCTCACCTTCCTTCAACAGGTCTCCCAGCTGATTCCTGTGCATCACTACTGTCACAGTTAGCCAGGAGCCTCTTTGGGTGGAGTGCAGCCCTCCACTTAACTTCTGCCTTGCCTTTCAAGAAATCACAGCCTCTTAAGTCAGACGTAAGACGCTTATTTTGATCCAGGATGAGATCTCTTACTCACTGCAGATTGCACAGCTGGTCACTCAGTGAGCACATCAAAGTTGAAGACAATTAATTTAGAGGTACTACAGCATAGTAGTGAGGTTGGTTGACATTCCTATACAGAAGGGAAAGCAAGCCCTCTGCTAAGCAAAATCTTCCTCCTTCATTCTCCATGAAAACATCTTTGAGCCATGAATGTACTTACAGTTTTTTCTGAAAGGACCCACCTCCTGGTAAACCAGTTTCCACTAACAACATCTGTGAAAGGCTGTGTTCAGTTTCTGCAGCTTCATGCTGCCTCAGAACTTTATGAACTGCTGAACCCAACAGCCTAGGGTGCTGATTTCTAGCTCCAGCTTTTTCATCAGTTTCCATCTGTTCTGGCATAGAAAGCTGCATATTCCTTGGTGACTTTCAGTGGAGGCGAGTCACCCATAAGCAGGTCATGCCACAGTACAGCATCTAACCACAAATCCTGGGCTATAGTGCACTCACACTAACCTGCTCAAACAGAAAAAACCCCACCAAAACCAACACACAAAAAAAAAATCCCAAGCAACAACACTGTGAAATCAATGTGCCTGTGCCCAGCACCCCAGCTGCAGCATATGCAGGTGTGTTCAGGATTGCTCTGAGGCTATCACTGCAACTGATACATGAAACGTCTCAATTTATTAAGAGCTCAATCTTTGCAACTCACTTTAAAAATACTAGTGCAGGGTTGTTTCTTTGTGCATTTGAGATGAAAGCAGAGAATAGTGCTGAGTATTACATCATAGTTTGGTTTTTTCCCCACAAAATCTCAGTTTAACTCTTCTAGTCATGCCTTGTTATCCAGGTTTTCCTTACCAAAAATCTTAGTTGGTAACATCCTTAATGTGTGAATTGTTCACATCTTTTAAGTTCCAGACTGTTGTTGGAATCTGTAGTAGTATCTCCAGTGGGTTTTTTAAAATGAAAGAATTTTCTAACAATGTAACTTACATGCCATGAACAGTACTAAAAAATATGTAACAAGTTAAATAAAAATTTGCCCTTGACTTCAATGGGAATGGGACTTGTCCTTAAAGCTGCATCAGCAATAGCTCAGTTGTAACGCTTATTATCCAGGAGTTTAAATGAGAGGATATATCCACTGTAGCTGTGTACTTCCTGATTATTGGGCTGCTGGTGAGAAAATTTCTGAAGGCTCTTGGTAGGTTAACTAGGGGTATCCATTACTTTTTTCACTTTACCATCAAAGAGCAAGACCCTATACAGCCCTGGTGTACCATAATTAGGGAGCAGTCTGCAGACTCCTGACTGCATTTCTTGTGGACCTTTGCAACAGGAAAAGAGGGTGCTGACAGACAGCCTTGTGCCTGAGGGAATCCTATGGATTTACTGCTTCCCAGTGCAGTTCCCTTTCAGAGTGGAAGCAGTTGCTGGGACATGTTTTCTTATCACATGCTTATCTTATCACTATAATATTTGTGTTTCAAGGTATTGAGTAGTCAGTGAAATGTATGTGGCCAACATCTATTTATAATTTTGTCTTTTGTAATTGGGAACTCCATTGTAAGTAAAAGAACGCACAGCCCTTCTCAGGCTGGTCCTGTTAGAGTTTTGTGAGCTGCTTCATCCCAGCCGTAGGCAGTGATTATGGAAACCATGCTGAACACTGAGGTCTATCGAAGCCAAAGGAGGATTCATATATAGGCAAACTGACATTGGTGCATGTGATGGAGTTGCCTGGAGTATTTCATAGATATGCATTTGTATAGATTTTTCACTAGTGGGGCTGCCAGCAATTGCATATAGGAGGGATACCAGCAAAGACTGTAGGGACTGCCTTTGGTATTTCCCCTCCAGTGCTGGCACTGTTGATCAGCAATTTTAAGTTTGTGAGTGGGACAAGAAAGAATTTGGGGTGAATGTAAAGACAGTCTCAAAAGGAGACGGTATGTGTAGGGGAGAAAATTGGAGAGCCAGCATCCTAGAGATTAGAGGCTGGGGTTAGACCAAGTCTGCTTGACAGCATCAGTAGGAGAGTTGTGCATGCAGCTCTTTGGCTGTTGTAAAATCCTTTCATTCATGGTTTGGCAGGCTGTTTGGGTCTAACAATCCTTGATTTGAAGACATCTGTTTTGAATCACCATAAAGATATATGCTAGGAGAGAACAGCCCTTGTGAAACCTGTACTCTACCAAGAGTCAATGTTGAACATAGAGGCAATGCTCCATTCTGGGGCAAGCCGTGGTGCTCCAGCCTGAGTGAGGACAGATCCTGGGACATGAGAAGGTGCCTTGCAGGAGGGCTGTGCAGTGGTTCCTGGTGATCAGTTTCAGAGAACAAGGGCTGCAGGATCTCTGCTGCAGCTCAGCTGTGTGTCCGATAGTCACGCCAGGACCTCTCCAAAGGACAAGGGAAAGCAAGCAGGACAAACGCTTGTCAGCATGGCCCGAGCTAGGCTCTGCATTTACCTCTCTGCGAAGTGGAATGGGCTGAGGAGCCCGGCTTGTCCCTGCGGCTCCTGACCCTGCCCGCCTGGGACGGGACATCTGCCTCCCTGCCGAGCCGAGACACCGCACCGGAGGCTTCCCACGCCGTGCAAGCCCTTGCCTGTCCCTGGGCAGGGAACAGCCCAGCGCCCCCCTCAGCCCCCGCACGGCCCCGCAGCCCCTACACCGCCGAGGGAGGGACGGACGGGCACCGCCGCGGCCGCTCCTTCTCCCGCCCCCGCCGCACCCCCCGGCCTCCAGTAAGTGGCAGCGAGCGAGGCGAGCAGCGGCGGTTCCGCCCGCCCCCGGCTCCGCAGCGAGCGCGGGAGCATCAGCCTGTCCCTGCCGTCGCCCGGCCCCGTCCTGTCCCGGGGCCGTGGGCCCAGCCGAGCGAGCAGGTGAGTGCAGCCCCGCGGGACCGGGATCGAGGCGGAGGTGCCGGGCGGCGCCGGCGGGTGCGGGCGGGGACCAGGGGAGGCCGGGACCGCGCCGCGGCGGCCGGGGAGTCTGGAGATGCTGCGGCCTCCCCGGAGTGACGCAGGGCTCCGGCGGGGCGGGGGTCTGGGCAGTGGTGCTGGCCCGGCAGCACCGGTACCCCTAGGTCCTAGGACGGACCCTGTTTCTGAGGAGCGCCGACTTGCGCTGAATCCCTTGAGAAGCCCACGCCAGGTGGGCAGGCGGGCGGGAGCATCCTCTTCTCTCCTGGGTGGGTTTTGAGTCTGCCCGGTTCCTGGCGGTGTCTCTGCCAGTGGCAGACCCCTCGAAAGAGCATGTGAGATGCCCTGTAGTAAACATGGAGCATGCTCTATTTTTGTTTTTTTCTCATTACTTATGGATAAACATTGGTAAGACCTTGGAGGCATAAGATTTTATGTTTTGTGTTAGAATTAACTACTATAGTGCTGAATTACCTGTCAGTCTTTTCTTGATTCCTGTTATATACTTGGCCATAGGTTTCCTATGCTAGTAGCCAATAAAGGGTGTCATGTGGAAATAAGGATCTTTCAGATCTGACTGCTTGTTCCATTGTACAATGACGATTAACTGTGCATATACAATGGGAAGACAGAAGTTTCTAATGTTTTCACTCTAGTGCGGTTGCTATATTATGAACTTTAATAATCATGTCTTTATACAGTAAACGTGTTCTGTTTCTGGATACAATCTAAACAGTAGTTTTTTTCGGTGCCCTGGGGCAGTCACTCTATCCCTTTGTAAAGGTCATTTTAAAATGTCTGTGATATCCTTTTTTTGAAATGTGGTGACTGCCACTGCGTTTAGTAGCAGAGGCTGCCACTGTATTGGGCGTGATGACAGATTTCCTGTAATCTCCATTTTTATTCTCTATATTGTAACATTTAGTTTAGGTGGGTTGTTGTTTTGTTGTTTGTTTTTTTTTTTAATATGGTTGTATGCTGAGTTAAGATCTTTGGTTAAGTCACGTGCAGTGACACATAGAACACCCTTCAGAGTTATTTGATTTGGTACCTTGATGTGCAATGTGTTTAAATTCTCCTGTGCAGTACAGATTTACCTTTATTTCTGACATACTACCCTGTTATTGAACTGAAGCACCAGCTGTCAAAATGCTTCCAGGAAATTGGGGCAAAAGAAAAATATTATACAAAGTCACAATAAGCAAGACAGAGTTGAGAAGAAAGACCATTTTAAGGAAAACTAGTTTTGCAATGTGAGCTACCTTGTCAAGTATTTCAATTCTAACCCATTGAAGGCTGCAAACCAGAACAGAATTGTGCATTTGTTAAAAGTATGGTTATACTAGCCAGTAAAAGCATATTGCTGAAGCTTCCCAATTTATTTCTTGTTGTCTGATCAGGGTACCTTGTCAGGGGCATGTTCTTACCCAGTTCCAATAAAATGTACATTGTCAGGGGCATGTTCTTACCCAGTTCCAATAAAATGGTAAAAGAGATTGGCTTAAGACACATCATTTGGGGTTCAACCTGAAAAAAAGTTGTATTTCATTCATAAGGCAGACCAATAGCTACTTTGGGCCTACTGCTGACTGACCACAACAGCAGCATGATTGCCTGGTTAGTGTACCAGTACTTTTATAAAATTTATTAAAATAGCTTATTGATGAGACAAAAATCAAAGTCCAAGGAAACAATTGTCTGTTTCATCTAAGGTAGGTATCTCCTGTGCTGTGGTCTTCTGCAATAGCAGGATACAATTGAACAGGATTCATCAATAGCCCAAGCAGGGTTTTGGGAAAAGCTCTATATGGTGCTAAGGCCCAGACAATACAGCCCTAAGTTCATTTCTTCTCTCCTGGTGGAGGTCTCCTTAGGCTTGAACTAAATCAAACTGTAACCTGGCACTGCTGTGGCCCCCAGATGGGATTTATAGCCAGGCATTGCTCTCCGAGACTAGTTCTGGGGTACAGTGGGTTAGTGATTGAACACTAGTCTCCCAAAAGCAACATGCTAGGGTTTTTTCCCCCTTAACTTGTGCATTTAATACAGTCTGACCTAAGCAGCAGGCACTTCTTCCTTGCTCCTCTTAACATGAGACAATAAAATATGCCAAAGATAGTGTCCAGGGAAGAAGGTGGGTCATTGCAAATCTACTGAAGGCTGCTAGTTGCAGCAAGTACTTGGAGCATAAGTGTTCTGACAGAAGTCAGAACTCTTTTTTTGTTTCCCAGTCACTTTTCATGAGTAGAGAATGGAAAGAGGTAATTCTCCATAAAAGGTAATTGTTCCTTGACAGCAGTAGCTGCTGTTACATTAACAAATGTGAGCCAGTTTTAAATTATTAAGAGAGCTGCAGAAACAGTGCCAGCTGCCTGCTCTTGGTAGGAGTAAATTAGGTCTAACTTTGTACTGCTCTGAATTTGTCATCAGCAAAAGACAGCAAGGTTGATCAAACTTTTAAAGTGATGTCTGTATGAGGAAGGACTAAGCTAGGACTTGTCATTCTGGGAAAGAAGTCATTCAGGCATATGTTCAGCAGAGAGGTAGGACAGAAATTTACAAAATAGTATAGAAAAGATTAATAGACACAAGTCTTTCTGAAGCTGGCTTTTCCTAATCTTGATATCTCGGGGTTTGTACTGGAAGACACAAATAAAATGATGTAGTTCTTCATGCAAGAAGCAGACCTGTTCAATTCCTTGCTAGGGTCCTGCCAGGGTCTGCAGATACGACATTTACAGGGGTTAGAAGGGAAATGGGACAAGTACAAGGACTAGAGATCCATTGAGGATTAAATAAAGCATATAGGGCTCAGCAAATCTGAAGTTTCAGACAGTATTTCAGTAAATCAGCATGTATGCTCATCTTGTTGATACCCTTTCCTGGGCATCTCCTTATGGCCATGGTTGGAGACAGTTTACAATCTAGCCTGACCCCTGTTCTGATCAGTATGACTGTTCTTTTATGGTCATAACCCTTAAAGTTTTGGGGTTTTTAAAAATATTATTAACACATATGCTTAATAATCACATATCCTTTATGCCAGGCAGATATGCACCTACTGGTTAAATTAGTCTGTGTACTCAATAATTATTCCTCAGTGGGAAAGTGACCCAACTTTTTTTTTGCTTCTAACAATTTTCTTGCTTCAGCAAGAAGCAGCAGCTTCTCTCCTTCCTGCTGTTTGTTTCATCTTCATTAGGCTGATAGGTGCTTACACACCTTTTCTTCTGCTCACAAAAAAGAGGTGGTAGCCATCAGATCTTTTGCTTTCCATCCACCAACCTACGTACCTCTTCTCTTTGTCCTTTACTCCTCTGACTTTCAGGACTGGAAAGGATAAAAGCAGTTGATTATGTTTACTATAGTTATATATCTCAAATTCATCTACCAGTTAAATACTAAATTCATTACTTGCTATTCCATGACTATTTTTTTTCTTCTTGTTGGGGAATGAAATAAAACTGCAAATTTATTTTCTCAGCTAGGTCTCTGGACAAAATGGGGAATGGATCAGTGAAACCCAAGCATCTGAGGTGGCCGGATAGACATGTAGCAAATCTCTCTATTGGCTGTGCTGGCAACCATAAGTTTTTGAAGGACCCAGGTCTAGGCATCAGTGCGATCAATGGGCAAGCTGATGTTCTTTGCAGCAGGGTGCTTGAACTGGAAAAGGAGCTGAAGAGAAAAGATCAAGAGTTGCAAGAGGGTCAAAGTTGTGTTGCTGAGCTTCAGGAACAGCTGGCTATGCAGACTAAGGTCATAGCAGAACTCACCAAGGAACTTCAGAGCAAGTGTATACAGTTGAACAAGCTGCAGGATGTTGTTAGCACTCAAGGAGAGCACTCTCTTCAGCTTTCTCCGTTTAAAGTGGCTTCAAGGATTCAAGTCTCTGCCGATAGGAGGAGAGGAGCCAAGGAAGGTGTATCTGCAGAGCCAACAACACGGCTGTATGATTTGAACAGGCAAGCTACATTTTCCTTTGAAAAAGCAAGAGTCCGAAAGGATTCCAGGTAAGCTCATTCCAGGGGGATTATATGCTTGTGTTACAAGGATATTACTTTTATCACAATGATATCCTCTCCTCATGATAAATCAAGATTAAAAGTATCCCTCTTTTTTATATAGGCTTTGTTATTGACATAGTTAGATGCTGATTGAGTTTGTGTGTAACTTTAACCAAGAACCTGTATCCCACAGACTTCAAATTAAGAGTGGTGGGTAGCCTCTGTATTTTAGTTGAGGAGACTCTTATAGTATCTTTGGGATTTATCTTTACTGCCAGCTAAGGAGAACCTAAGTCTCTTCTCGGGTCTAGGTTTGCCTAGTGCTTGCAGCTTAAGCTGTACTCTGGAGGATTGCCTAGTGCTTGCAGCTTAAGCTGTACTCTGGAGCACTGATGAGCAGAAGGCTCATGACTTCAGGATTCTTATTCCTATAGCATGGATGGCTTGGGAAGGAGCAGGTGGCCCCAGCTCAACTCTTCCAAATGCAATAGGGACACTGATTCTGAGCTATGTATGAAGTTTGTAAGCCCAGTTTCAAGTCAGTTGGGTGTGAAATATGAATTTTTTTGTATGGTGTGATTATCCTCTTAGCAGCTTCCTCCTACCCTCCAGCTTCTGACAGTCATGGTGTAGGAACCTAATTTTGCTTGTTCCTCTTTGAATCCAATTATATTTCTAGCCTCTGCAAGAGCCAGAAATATCTGTGGTCGCAGCTGACCTTGTGAACAGAGGTATCAGACTGGTATCCTTAAACATATCTTAGACCCTCTTTTACCTTGCAGTGTAGACATAACCTGAGTATCTGTTTTAACATGGTGGTAGCCAGAATCTATCTAAGGGCTTCAGCCAGCACCTTAAGTACCTCATATCTGTGGGGAGCTTATTATTGTCTTAAGAATTCATGGCACATTTGAGTCTGTATTGTAGTAGACCTGAGAATTATCAGACTTGATTTCTCATCCATCATGTCCAGCATTGCACATTAGAGGCTGTCTTGTGAACGAGAAAGGCTGCCTGAGTCACCATAAGGAGCTGAAATCTTTGGCTAGCAGTGTTTTTCCAGAGTAAGAGAACTATACTAACATTTTATCACAAGTACCTGAACAGTTTAAATAATTGCTTGTTTTAGGAGTGTTTGTAATTATATGTCTTCTCCTTGGCATGATCCTTGTACTCAGTCCACCACATGGTTTTCTAGGGTGCTTTCAGAGACAGCATTGTAACGGCACTGAGACTGAAGCAAAGAGAAGAGCCAGTTGATTAGACAAGAGCAGCACAGACTTTGCTGTTCAAAACAAAAACAAATATCACAGCTTAAGTAATCTAAATGTAATGCTGATCATGCAATAAAAACAGAGCTAGAAATTTTCCTTCTTGATTCAGTGGCTCAGCACTTCTAAAAATTTTTTTTTTTTTTTTTGCTGTTTGCCATCTTTGTTTTCTTGTTTTTCTGAAAGATTTAGTGTAATTTAACAGGATAAAGGAGCAGTTCTCTTCCTTTTCCCTCCTTTCATCTCTTACAATCTGGTTCAGAGATTGTCATTGTTTCTGCTAAGGCTCCCATAGATTCATAACAATTTAGAACATACCATTCCTAAATTTATTCTGATATTTACTCCTGTGGAAACAACTGACTGCTTAAGTATGCACTGCATGGGCACTAAGAGCACACCATCCTCCGCTCTGTCCCCCATCATTTCCAGCTTTTCTACGATTCTGTTTGTACCTTTGTTTTCTTCCCTTCAGTACTTGCACATTCTTGAATTTTCACTTAAATTCTTGTCTTCCACAATGGTCATTAAACTTGGATTTGTCTGCTAATTATTGTCTTTAGAGTAAATAATTTGAAAGTGAAGTGGAACTCATCATTTGCTTGATTATCTAGTGCTAGGAAGTGTACCAACTTGGCCAGAGCAATTAGCTTAGAGAGTTTGCTGTGTGTTCTATTTTTAAAAAAAAAAAAAAAGTTACTCCTTAAGCTTCACTGTGAAACTAAGTAAAAACAGTTTCGGACATACAACCAAATCTTCAACTTTTAATATGAAAATATTAATTTAACATAAATGTATGAGTTTTAACTAACTGAAGAGCTCATGTAAGCATCTTTCATGGGAGTCAGGATTACAACTGAAGAAAAATTATCTTGCAGCAGCCCTGCAGGAAAGGACTTGGAGATACTGGTGGATGTTAAATTGAACATGAGGCAGCAACATGTGCTTGCAGCCCAGAAAGCCAACCATATCTTGGGCTGCATAAAAAGAAGAATGGCCAGCAGGTTGAGGGGGGTGATCCTCCCCCTCTACTCCACTCTGGAGATGCCACCTGGAGTACTGTGTCCAGCTCTGGTGCCTGCAGCACAAGAAGGACATGGACCTGTTGGAGCAAGTCCAGAGAAGGGCTGTGAAAATCATCAGAGGGCTGAGAGAGTTAGAGGTGTTCAGCCTAGAGAAGAGAAGCCTGTGTGTCGTGGTTTAGGCCCAGCCGGTAGCTGGGTGCCACGCGGCCGCTCACTCACCCCTCCCCCAGCGGGATGGGAGAGAAGTCTAACAAAAGGCTTGGGTCGAGATCACTCACTAATTACCGTCACGAGCAAAACAGACTGAATGTAGAGAGGAGATTCATCTAATTTATTACTAGGCAAAACAGAGTAGAGGAATGAGAAAATACAATCAAGTCTTAAAACACCTCCCCCCACCCCTCCCATCTTCTCGGGCTCAACTTCACTCCCGGCTTCAACCTCCACCCCCCCTCAGCAGCACGAGGGGGCAGGGAATGGGGGTTGCGGTCAGTACAGCACACATTGTCTCTACTGCTTCTTTGTCCTCAGGGGCAGGACTCCTCTCAACATTCCCCTGCTCCAACATGGAGTCTCTCCCACGGGCTACAGTCCTTTACGTCACGAACTGCTCCAGCATGGTCTCTCCCACAGGGTGCAGACCTTCAGGAGCAGACTGCTCCAGCGTGGGGTCTCTCCCACAGGGTCACAAGTCCTGCCAGCAAACCTGCCCTAGCGTGGGCTCCCCTCTTCACGGGTCTACCGGTCCGGCCCGGAACTTGCTCCAGCGTGGGCTTCCCACGGGCCACAGCCTCCTTCAGGTGCCTCCACCTGCTCCAGCGTGGGGTCCTCCACGGGCTGCAGGTGGAATCTCTACACCCCCTCATCCTTCCTCCATGGGCTGCAGGGGACAGCCTGCCTCACCATGGTCTTCACCACGGGCTGCAGGGGGATCTTTGCTCTGGTGTCTGGAGCCCCTCCTTCCTCACTGACCTTAGTGTCTGCAGAGTTTCTTACATCTTCTCACTCCTCCCTCTGGCTGCAGAAGTTTTTTTTTTTTTAACTCTTTTGTTTTCCTTCTTAAATATGTTATCACAGAGGCGCTGATTGGCTTGGCCTTGGCCAGGGGCGGGTCCATCTTGGAGCCGGCTGGCATTGGCTCTATCAGACACAGGGGAAGCTTCTAGCAGCTTCTCACAGAAGCCACCCCTGTAGCCCCTCCCGTTACCAAAACCTTGCCACATAAAATCCAACACACTCTGGTAAGATCTTTTTGCAGTTTTTCAATATATAAAGAGGGCTTACAAGACAGAGAAGACTTTTTACCAAGGCCAGTAGTGACAGGACCAGTGGCAACAGTTTTAAACTGACAGAGGGTAGGTTAGATCAGATATAAGGAAGAAACTTTTTTACATTGAGACACTGGTTGCCCAGAGAAGTTGTGGATGCCCCATCCCTGGAAGTGTTCAAGGCCAGGTTGGATGGGGCTTTGAGCAAACTGATTCAGTAGTGCAAGATGTCCCTGCCCATGTCTGGAACACTGTATTAGATGGTCTTTTCAGGTACCTTCCAACGCAAATCAATTTGCCCATCTTTTCCTCTGTCATCTTACAGTTGATCTCTTGATTAGTAAATCATCAGAGGGGCTAGAATTAAGAAAAAGTGATTTCTAGGGTATCCTAAGTATCCAACAGATCATTCCAGACATTAAAAAAATATTTTCTTAGAATATTAAAATTATCTTCAACTTCCTGTTTTACCCAGTGTTTTTAAACTTAATTTTATGCAATTAAAAATTTTCTAGCTTTGGCTTTTGGTAGGAAATAAAGTGGCAATCTTCCTGCATTTTACACTGTCCTGGTTTTCAGCTAAGATAGAGTTAATTTTCATAAGAAGCTGAGACAGGACACAGCCAGGATAGCTTACCCAAACAAGCCAAAAAGATATTCAATACCATATGATGTCATGCTCAAAAAAGGGGATAGGGGCTAGCCAGGACGAGGGGCGGCACAGAGAGGGGCAGTATGGCTGCCAAATGCTCTGAGTGTGCAGTCTGAGTGTACAGTTGTCAGGTGAGAAATTGCATTGTCTATCACCTGTTTTGTATATTCTAAATACTGCTGTTGTTATTTTTCTCTTCCTTTGCTGTCCTATTAAACTGTCCTTATCCCAAACCACAAGTTCTACCTTTTTGTTCCAATTCTCTTCCCCATCCCACCAGTGGGAGGAGGGGTGAGTGAGCAGCTGCATAGTATTTAGTTGCCGACTGGGGCTAAACCATGACAGTCCTTTCTGGCACCCAGTGTGGGGCTTGAAGGGTTGAGATAACAACAGATCTGACCAGAGTGTGTAAAAACAAAGTTGTTATATGCATTTATTATATTAGGTAAATAGTTGCTGGTCACAAATCCTACTTGCTGTATGTATTCCCTGTGATGCTGTTTATCACCTCTGGGAGAGGGGTCAGGATTCTCATTTTTGCTATACTGTGTAATATCAACTTATGACATGATGACATCAATGGTCATGAGCTTAAGCTGGTATTTGTACGTAGCATTGCTGTCATCTCCATACCTCAGATGACATCTTTCCGAATTGATTAATAATCGCACCCAATCTGTGGGGAAGACGGGGGTGAACAATGTCTCCCACTCTTTCATCTCCCCTTTTCCCTTCAGGCTGGTTACAGCTGCTTTTGAGAATTTTGAATACCCTTGGGATGTTCAAGCCAGCATGCTTCTATTGCTAGGTCTCCTGAACATGTTCCAGGTCTTGTTTAGGGTAACAAAAAATTGTTTCAACAATACCACCCAGAGATCTGCCCCAAGGCTGAATAGTCATGGGTGGCATGGCATATGGGAGAACATGGGCAGGTATCTAGAGAACTTCTCACCTCCAACAGTTTGGAACTTGACTCCTGAGCAGCTACAGGATCCTGATGAAGTGATAGAATATTTGAAAGGAAAATGCTGTGGCTATTGCAAAGAGGCACAACTTACCACCCTGTGCTGGACCCTGGCCACTATCAACCAAACACTGCTCGATAGTAGGCAGCACCCTCAGGGGAAGAGAGGGAAAACAGAGTGACAGGCACTGTGGCTACTTAAACCCGTGTGACAGGGACTGCAGCTGAACCAAAAAAACAACCCATCCTGGTATCAGTCACCCACATACAGAAGAAGAAATACACACCAAAAAAATCAGTTTGCTTAGTAAGTGATGTTGATGAACCAGGACCATCATGAGACCAGGAGGAAGAGGCAGAACTAATCACCTGATCCCTGTCCCTGAGTGAGCTGCAAGATAGGCAAAAAGATTTCAACTGCCATCCAGGCAAGCAGACCACCATGGAGAGAGGTATCCAGTACCTGAGGGAATTAGCTGTACAGGAGATGGTTTATTATGACCAGAACAAGACACACTTACCCACAGATCTTGATGAAGTCCAATGTACCTGACCCACATGGCAGAAGTCTGTACAGAGCACACCAGTGTCGTATGCCAGCTCATTGGCAGTAATGGACTGCAAAGGCAAAGATATACCAATGGTGGATGAAGTGGCTGGCCAAGTCCTGCAACACAAAGTCTCTCTTCCTCCCTCATCTTGGCTGTGGAGAAACTGAACCAGAAGGTCCAGCAACTCAAAAAGAATATGTCCTACTCCCCACCTGTACAGACCTGTATTTCAGCTATTAGGAGTACACATTCATCTGCTCAAGAGAAAGGATATAGAGGGTATGCACCATGAGGCACCCTGTGGTTTTACCTACATGACCACAGAGAGGACATGAGGAAGTGGGAAGGAAAACCTTGAAAAATCTTGACCCTAGAGGCACGACTACGTGAGTTGCAAGGCAAAACAAACACAAATAGGGATTCTTCCAGGAAAATTGCCACTCCACTTTCCAGTGCGCAGTTCCCCAGACTGAGTAGAAGGCCTATTTGTACTTACGGTCCTCCTGAAGGGACTTCTAAGTCATTTTTACAAGAAATGAGTAACGGATACAGACCATGAAAGTGGGGCCTCATGATCCTTCTGGCTTTTTGGGTTTTAAGCAGGTGGATCAGGCTTCTAAGATTGAAGTGGGTCAGGTGGATTTGAACTGGCAACATAAGGGTGAATTATTGACAGCTTGGTGGGTCTATGACACCTCCAGCCATCAAGGAAGAGATCACAGAATCACAGAATAGTAGAGGTTGGAAGGGATCTCTGGAGATCTAGTCCAACTCCCCTGCTAACGCAAGATCACCTAGAGCAGGTTTCACAGGATCACATCCAGGCAAGTTTCGAGTATCTCCAGAGAAGGAGACTCCACAGCCTCTCTGGGCAACCTGTTCCAGTGCTCTGTCATCCTCAAAGTAAAGAAGTTTTTTCTCATATTCGGGTGGAACTTCCAGTTCCAGTTTGTGCCCATTGCCCCTTGTCCTGTCACTGGGCACCACTGAGAAGAGTCTGGCCCCATCCTCTTGACACCTGCCCTTTAGATATTTGTAAGTATTGATGAGATCCCCTCTCAGTCTTCTCTTCTCTGGGGTAAACAGACCCAGCTCTCTCAGCCTTTCCTCATAAGAGAGATGCTCCAGTCCCCTAGTCATCCTTGTAGCCCTCCGCTGCACTCTCTCCAGTAGTTCCCTGTTTTTCTTGAACTGGGGAGCCGAGAACTGGACACAATATTCCAGACGTGACCTCACCAGGGCAGACTAGAGGGAGAGGATAACCTCCCTTGACCTGCTGGCCACACTCTTCTTAGTGCATCCCCAAGATACCATTGGCCTTGGCCACAAGGGCACATTGCTGGCTCATGGAGAGTTTGTTGTCCACCAGGAGTCCCAAGTCCTTCTCCGCAGAGCTGCTTCCCAGCAGGTCACACAGATGCAAGATATAGATAAACTTGTGATCAAGGGGTTGACTTGACCATGGACACTACTTCACAGGTTATCCACGGATGTGTAACATGTGCCGCAATCAAGCAAGCCAAGCAGGTAAAGCCTCTCTGGTATGGAGGATGATGGCTGAAATGCACATATGGAGGATCCTGGCAGATTGATTATATCGCACTCCCACAAACCCGCGAAGGCAAGCGCCATGTACTTACAATGGTGGAAGCAACCACTGGATGGCTAGAAACATAACCCGTTGCCACTGCCTGGAACACTACCCTGGGCCTTGAAAAGCAAGTCTTGTGGTGACGTAACACCCTAGAAAGAACTGAGTCAGACAACGGGACTCATTTCCGAAACAACCTCATAGACACCTGGGCCAAAGAGCAGTGCATTGAGTGGGTGTATCCCATCCCCTATCATGCACCAACCTCCAGGAAAATTGAACAATACAATGGACTGCTAAAGACTACACTGAGAGCAATGGGTGGTGGGACCTTCAAACATTGGGATACACATTTAGCAAAGGCCACCTGGTTAGTTAACACTAGGGGGTCTAGCAATCGAGCTGGCCCTGCCCAATTAAAGCTTCCACATACTGTAGAAGGAGATAAAGTCCCTGTAGCGCGCATGAAGAATACATTGTGGAAGACAGTCTGGGTTAGCACTGCTTTGAACAAAGGTAAAGCCATCTGTGGGACTGCTTTTGCTCAAGGACCTGGGTGCACTTGCAGAAGGATGGGCAAGTCCGATGTGTCTGATGTCCCTCAAGGGGTTTTGATTTTAGGTGAGTATAGCCAATAAATTAAATTGTAGGATGATAATTGCTAAATAACCCTGCCATTGTACGTCACCCCTACTAAAATTCCTGTATGCCTCATCAGTGGTATTACAGTAAGAATCACCCAAATTAATGAAGAATGAACTTTAATGAAACCAAGAGAAGTGCAGTCGTGATGGAACTAGAACTGCCTTTAGCAACCGGCGCCCAGCAGCCTCCTTGAAATTGACATCTTGAGCTTGTAAACCATTGGCACAGGCCACATCAGATACAGCAGCTGTGAAGTCCGAATGCAGCATGCAACAATCCAATACCACACATCATCTCTCCTGCCCTTAAAGATGGTTATGACAGATGGAGCCCAAAGTCATGGCTTAAATGAACTCAACAGACATTTTAGAGGGATGGCCCATAGACTAACAGAATGATATCTATATATACATCTGTATATATGTATATCAAAGATAGGAAAAGTGATGGTGATTAATGGGATAGTGTAGGATCTGGGCATGACGTAGATGGTATGAAGTAAGGGGTGGATGATGTCCTGGTTTTAGGAGGGATAGAGTTAATTTTCAAAAGAAGCTGGGAGGGGACACAGCCAGGATAGCTGACCCAAACTAGCCAAAGGGATATTTGATACCATATGACATCATGCTCAGTATGTAAAGGGCGTGGGCCTGGCTGGGGAGGAGGAGTCACTGCTTGGGAATGGGCTAGGCATTGGATACTGAGTGGTGAGCAAATTGCATTGTGTATCACCCACTTTTATTAGTATTGTGGTTGTTATTTTCCTCTTCCTTTGCTATGCTATTAAACTGTCCTTATTCCAACCGACAAGTTTTACCTTTTTCTTGCGATTCTCTTCTCCATCCCACAGCAGATGCTTCCTCCAACAAATCAAGTAATAGTGAAAGATCTTGCTCAGAATTCTGGGGTGGGGGCAGATATATCTTTTGACACAATAGAGGCCAAAGTATCATTTGATCTTCCAAATACTTTGAAAGGAAACAAATGCAAAAAAACCCACCACAAAACTGTTTTAGACATAGCACTTCTGTGCCTCTCAGATAAGCCTGTGATACACATGCACTTGTTTAAGCCACCATCACCTTGCTATTGAGACAACCAAATGTTGGAAGATGCAAACATTTGCTTTCCTTACCTGGGCTGTAAATACTGCTGTAGTAGGTCAAATTCAGACAGTTGGCATACGTGTAAGGACAACATCTAACCTTCCCTGTCTACAGAATTCTGTCCACTGTAGTTAAAAATACTCATCCTTTAGCCTAACAGTGTCTGTGGAAGTGTTTAGAGTTGCTATATAAGTAGCTGCCTCCCCTTTACAGAGAGAGAGGACTGAATGCAGCCCCACTTCTGCATAAGACAATTGCACAGTGTTGCTACGCAGTTGTGAAAGGAGATATTTCAGAAGGAAGGGAAGCTCCATGCTATGCTCTTGAATTTGCATTGAGTCCAGAATGTTACCAGTCCATTTTAGAAACGTTTGTAAAACAAATGGCACAATTTTATGCTATTCATTTAGCAGGGTTTTACGTTGCCATACTTTTGTTTGGAGTATCTCGGCATGAATGATTTTAATGAAAGTTTTAGAAGCTTCCAATGGTTCTTATCTATCCCGTATGAGTGGATGTTTTCTCATGTATATATTTCATCTCTTGAGCTAGTCGGATAATTCCATCTTAGTTTCCAAAAATATGAGTTTTTCCTTAATGGGAGTTTGAGCATTGAAAATTTAACTAAAGCCTGAAGAATTTAGAGTTTGAACATGGTATGTGAAAGCAGATCTGTCAAACAAGTCTTTCAAATGGAAATTTTTTTAATCTTTTATCCTTCGCAGTGTTGAGAATCTAGGTGTCTCAGTGTCTGTAGGACTTAGTTCTCCATTTTTCTGAGTCCTTCCAGAGCATGCTATCACCATCAGCAGCATTTAAGCTGCCAATATCAGGTTTCTTCCCATTATGGGCTCAGGATCATGACCCAGTTTTGTTACCAGCTGTTACTGGTTGGGGAAGAACTATCTTCACAGTTGACATTGATGTCTTTTACCAGGCAATGCCAGCAGATAACCAAAAATCTCTCATTAGTAGAAGAAAAGTATATTAAGAGGGATATATATTTATTAAGAGAGATATATATGGCTCTGCAAAGTATATGTTGTACCCTTTTACCTGTGAGATGACATCTATCTTATGATGGGAGTAAATTCCCAATCCTGTTCCCAAAAAGCCCTTCTCAGAGTGTCAAGTGTATTTCTAGGGGTTGACTGGGAATGTATTGAAAGGGGCAGGGGGAACATTTCCACAAGAGCTAACAGCAGAGGAACAAAGCCTGGAGAAGGATGCTATGGCAAAGCTGGCCCCGGGTGGTGAAGAAAATCCTACTAGCGATGGGACCAGGACTCTTCACTACCAGAACAGTTGTGTGGAGCTGTGCAACCCCTTTTTAGCCTTTTAGGAGTATTCATCAGGAGGGTGACTGGCACAAGTACAGGATTAAATGTCTTCTGTCCTTTCAGGACTTCTAGTTATTTCCAGCAGCAGTTCTCAGAAGTGGTGCAGGAGAAGCTGAGGAAAACAACAGAGAGAAAACTGTTAGATACCATGCTGGGTATCCATGAAATGAGCAAGCAGCTGATTCAAGAGACTGAGCCATGGTTATGATACTCATGTGTCCTTCGTTCTGTGGCCAGCTGCACTTTCTGAAAACAGCATAGTCTCCTATTCTGTAGTTCTGGAAGCTTTAGTGCTCCTTTTAAGTATCAGTTTATGAGCCATTACTGTTTTTTATTGCAGTATTGTATACATGATGCAGGCCAGGGTGAATTAAATAAGCAAGGTTGTTTTTAGCAGAAAACGAAGTTAGAGCTTATATTCTAATAACTCTGTTGCTTTCAGCAGAAGCTAAGTTATGATCTCTATTTCTAAACACAATCCTCACCATAGGTACTTGATTTTATTTTTCTTCTCATCTCATTACTCTTACTTATTTTTAGTCATTATATGGCTAGTAACATTGTAAGTCTACTTACTTGCCTTAACTGATTGTTCCTTCCTGGATTTTCCTCAGGAGATTTTCCTACATAACCTAGTTTTGATGATAACCTTGCATTGTTTCATGAATACAAGCAAGAGTGAGCCTTAAATGCCACAGAAAGCTGTTAGGGTGTTTATTTTGTTATGTAGCTTCCTTACACATGCACATTAGGAACATGGGGACTTAAAGGCAGTCATTTCAGCAGTAAAGGAAAATTACTCAGTAGGTCCATAAAAGCTCCATCAGTTATTTAATTGCATTCATTTCTGGCATGGATTCAAGGCACTGCTTTATAGGAAACACTTGACCCAGAACATATGCAAGTTAATCAGAACTCATAGATTGCCCAGTACGTATGTATAGCCAGCTTTGTCTCAGTTAGTTAGTCATTATTAGTGGATTCATCCACAGTTGATTTTTCCACATTTTCTTCTTCTTAAAAGCCAACCACTGGGCTTTTCCACCAACAGCTCAAATAGATTGTTCTTGTCTTTACAACTCATCCATTTATATGTATTTACTACTGCAGGAAGTGATGCAGAGGCTCTGTCTCACAGTTGCTCCACAAGAGTAAGTGACCTGGATGTGACTACAGCACAGACAATGCCCTCACTAACCAGGGCACCATCCCACAAGGTCTGGACAGAGTAGGCAGAGCAGGATGGTGATAACAGGGTCCACCAGGAGTCCCACAGAAGAAGAAATCAATCAGATGCAAGCTCTAACCAAGAGACAGAAACAAAGTGCTTACAATATTTGGGCCAATACCCATCCAGAAGATGAAACCAAAATCAATTATTTCTATAACAACTCAGGCAAGAATTGAATGCCCAGACCTGAGCTTAGATGGAGTATACAGGCCAATGGCCAGAGGATGGCCATTGGTGGTCCCAAATGAGGCCGATCAGGGTAGTTAAGGCCTATTACTGCCCTCAGGGCCCTGACAGGCTAGTCCTTGATCACCAATGTGCCTACTTCACCTGCCTTTTGTCAGACTTTTACTGACACACTGAAGCTTTTCCAAAGACTTTTTAACGAAATAATTTGGGATTCCTGTAGTTTGCTATAGGATCACCAAAGTGAAATAGAATATGTTTATTTCCCTGAATGCTGAATTTCAGAAAGCAAAGAGGTCAGCATTAATGGCTGCATACCGATATCCACAAGCCCTTGTCTTATATTTTTACTTCTGATTATACCCTAAAAATTCCTAAAAGCAGTAGAGGAAAGGGCTCACTTTGGAAAGATTCTTTCATGTCTGCTCATTCTTAAGGAGACAGAGTATATTTGGCATCCCACATGAGCAGACTGCTACAGGATTTTTACTGAGGTAGGAGCATTTATGCTGTTTGTTGTCATCTGTGCAAAGGAATTGGGCACAGCAGAGTGGTATGGGAGGGATCAGCACTAACTCTCCACCTCCACCTCTCCTGCATCCTGGACTTGCTTTGTGAATTTTGGGACAATGTTCAACAGGTACTTTGCAAGCTGGCCATGTGATCATGTCCAGATCATAAATTTGCTTAATGGCTATGATCAGGGCATGCCACAGGATCAATATTATTTTGCAGGTGCAAGGGTAGTTATCTGTACTCAGTTTTTTAATCACATTCATTTACAACTTGCTTCGTTTCTCCCACCACCAATGTATTCTAACGTTGTGCTAACAGCAACACCTGTTAATCATGTTTTTGCATTCTTTTCTTTCCTTGCATCTTTCCTCACCACAAAGGAGAAACTCTTGATGAGGTCTTAGTACCACCAATGTTGGCTTTAACCTTATTACTATAATAGGTGTTGTGTTTTTGCTGGATATTAAAAAAAATGTATTCGAATGTTAGAAGAGTGGACCTGATTTTATAACAAGTTGTCATTCCTATACAGGCAGTGGTATGTGAAGACATACCTCTCACATTTCTTTCTTTCAGATAAGCAAGGCTATATACCTTAGTCAGGCAATGGGAAAAGAATATGGTGAGGAACTGCAAAACTTTCTGAGGAGCATGTCTTCTACTGGGAGCCTTTTTACATCTAACCTGATGCTTTCTGCAGGCAGGGTCACACGGGAGGAGAGGGCCACAGTGTGGCACAGCTAATGCGATGCATATCAATTGCAAGGATTCTAACTTTTGTGAGTAGTACTGGTCATGTAAGTGTTAGAAATGTGAGGAAACATCTTGAGAGGAATGAATGCCTGGTGAATAATATACCCCAACCATATTGGATCTTTTAAACTTTGTTTTTTTGTTTGAAACCAGTGAGAAGAAGCTTATCACAGATGCCCTGAATAAAAATCAATTCTTGAAGAGACTGGAGCCTCACCAGATCCGAGATATGGTGGAATGTATGTATGAAAGGACTTTCCAGCAAGGGAGTTACGTCATCAGACAGGGAGAGCCAGGCAATCACATTTTTGTGCTCAAAGGTGAATACCGCTTACTTGTACAACACACAAGTGCAAGAAACAGCAAAGTAATTTAGAAGTCTTTGCAGAAAACCACAATTGTGCTCTTCAATCATTTATACTGGCCCTGCTGAGGGCAATGCAAATTTTACCTGTGACTTTTATGAAACAAAAAGCACCTTAGAAACTTGAACCTTGATTTAATACTATTTCATGACCTCTTTCATTTCTGAAAGCCTAGAGGCCAGCAAATAATTTCTGTTGTAGGCACAGGTACAGCCAACCCTTTCTTCTCCAAAGGAAGAGCAGGTATAATTTAAAAATACAGAAAACTGTTAATGGTGATGCCACTTCTGAAATAAACTTACTTTTCAACATTCGTGAGAGCTTATATCAGTTTTCTGTGTATGGGAAATTGAGAGATGAGGTCTGAGTTTACTGTTCTCAAAGCTTAGACTTTTTTTTTTTTAAACAGCTCCTTGTTTTTTCTGGGGAAAAGCCCTAGCAAAACCAAAAACAAGCTTTAGGATAAGAATACTTTTCTAAAATAATGCCAAGAGGATTGAAGTAATCTCACTGCAGTCATCTGTGCAGACTGCTACTGTGCTTACACTCAAATCTCAAATTACACATCAGCCATAGTGGAGTCCAAGTTTAACACCTGAAAGTTGCTCCTAGCAGCAATAATCTCTTTCATCATCTCACCATTAAAAAAAAAAAATCAGTATTTGTGTTAATTTGCATACTACTTCAATTCTGGACCAGTAGAAGGCCCATGAATTAGAGCTCATGCTATAAGGAGTATGTTCTGTTGAGGCAGGAATATTTAAGCCAGGAGCATATTGTTATATGTTGGAAAGCCCATCTTCTGTCTTCTGTCTTCATATGGATGGATTGGTTTGAAAAACTGATGGTAGCTGTGTTAGGATAACATAGATGGTGCAAGGAGAAAGAGGAGGCAGAATTTGTAACGAATAGCCGTATTCTTGCTAGACAAAATGATAAGATTCTGAAAAACAGATGAAATATGAGGAAGAAGTTGTGCACCTAAAAATTTTTCTGGCACATTAGATCTTTTTTGAGGAGTCAGTGGGTGTCTTGGAGAGAAGAGGGCCAAACTTTCAGAACATGTTTTAGGGAAATTTTTTTGGGGCTGTAACCTATGAAGAAATTCAGACTTTCTTTGACTTTTGCTAAGTTTGTAGTAAGGCTCAACAACAATTTCTTAAAGGAAGATTTAATGTACTTTCCGTTTTTCTGCACTCTCCTTTGTATTCTGCACGTATATATGCATATATGTGTACGAACTGACAAACCTCATGAGTAATTTCTCCTGTGATCACTATTTTAAGATTTGTTTGTCTACACCACACTAGGCTAGCTGAACCAGTACTGACTTGTAGCAAGGGTTTATCCCATCAGGATTTAGAACACCCCTGTTTCATGGCCTTTTTTGTGTTGGAAAGTTTCTGTCAGCTTTCCCTCCCTTCCAAAGCAGATTTGTAGATTAGCAATACGTTTTTTAAAAAAAATAAAATCTCTATTGGTTTGTACTTGTGTTTCAAAGCACCGTTTGCATCACTGCTCCCATTCCTGTGTTCCAGGGAGTGGTGAAGTCAGAAATATATTGATTTTTTTTCTATTGACTCTGTGCAGTTGAGCTCAGTTTTAATACCTATTATCCTGATGATTTTTGACAGAGGGCAGTCTGGAAGTCTTTCAGCAGAATAAACTACTCTCCTCAATACCTGTGTGGACAGCATTTGGTGAACTAGCCATTTTATACAACTGCACACGAACAGCCTCTGTGAAAGGTACCTAAGGTTTATTATAACAATGTTGCTCAAAATGAAAACTACATACTTTGGTGAGGTCCCTGTTATATCCAGATTTTCTTTGAAGTTTTAATTTAATAGATGTCTGCATGTTCTGATTATCTACAGTAAGATTATGTTTCCTTCTTTGAGTTCTTTCTGCTTGGAAACTCTAATAGTACTATGCTGTGAATATAATTCCATCACTAGCATGACCTTTGATAAGCAATTAGGCATCTCCAAAGTATGCTGGTTAGCCAGATCTGTACCAAACTAACTGCTAAGGAAGAATTACGTTGAATGATTAAGTAGCAGCAATGGTCTTTGGCTCTTACATTCTTGTGTCAAATGCAACTCTGAGGCTCAAATTACAGTGAGTTTAAGAAGATATTAGAACCATGGTGGTTTTAATAGAGCAGATAAAACCTAATTCAACAAGAAATAAAATAAGTAGGAATTACTTGCTTTTGTACTTCTTTTAGTTCTATGTCATTAAGTTACTGAGTCCTGTCAAGATCCATTTGCACCTGGCATTTGCAACTGGCCCTTGGGAGAAGATTTGAGTTTGATCTCAAATGTGGTAGTGGGAGAGATGAAACCTCTAGGTGAGATGTGTTGCATCTCTGAGGCAAATACTGACTCTTGCTTTGTGTTTATGGGCTAACCAGAATAGAGTTGTTGAGTGTTGGTGTGATACAAATATCCCTCTTTCTGCGTAAGACTGTGTATTCATCCATTAAGTACCACTTGATTCCTTTTCTAACCTGCCATAATTATTCTGTGACAACCAGCAAGTCACCAAATATGATTAAATTCATCATTTTTCCACTCTTCACCATTCCATAAATATTACTTGTGTTTGAAGGCTAATTTCTGTTCTTATCTAAATCTGCAGGAACTTTGAATCACCAGTAAGTATGAAGAGCTCATGTTGATTTAAAAACGAGCAAATTAAATAAACCAAGAAGTTGTTTACTTCAAAAGCTTCTGGTCTTTCTTCCTGCACCCATTTTAAGCACTTAATCACTGCTGGCTGTGCAGATGGAAGTTATTACATGTAATCTGTTTTTGTTGCTGCCTGATAAACAGAACAGCATCAATAATGTAATTACTTTTCTTACTAGCACACTGTTCTACTTGAATATGTTCCCTATTTTACTTTTTTGCCTGCTGTATAGTATTAGCTTTACAAAGTAGTGTTTCGGCATAGTAAGATGTCATGCTGCTTTAGACCTTTTTTAACATTAATTGGTTTTGAGGTAGGACAAGAATTGTCCAATTATGGACAAGAAAGAGTGTTTGAATACTTAAAATCACTGCAGAAACCTGCCCCTCCCCAGTAGCTTTCCTGTGATTGTTGTGGCAGAAGAGCAGTACAATGCCATAACTGAGCATGACTAGTAAATACATATGTGAAAACCCTTTCTTGATGCTTGACACCTTTTACCTGCAGTCTTTGAAAACTGGTAAGTGAAGGGCCTACAGGAAAGATGGAGAGGGACTGTTCATCAGGGAGTGTAGTGATAGGACAAGGGGTAATGGGTTGAAACTAAAAGAAGGTAGATTTAGATTAGATGTTAGGAAGAAATTCTTTACTGTTAGAGTGGTGATGTACTGGAACAGGTTGCCCAGAGAGGTTGTGGAGGCCCCATCCCTGGAAGTGTTAAAGATGTTATTCAGGAGAAAAACAAAACTAAAGCAATAACTTTGTTCTCCCAGCATCCAAAAATATTTTTGAGCTGTTTTGATAAATAGCCATTAACAGCATATGTGTATATCAGGGTTAAGTACAAAGACCAATAACTGTGCATCATTTTAAACCTGGAATGTTTATTTCCTATAAAAATGATTCTATTTGTGACAAATTTAGGAAATAAATTGCTCTAATTTTTTTCTTTCTTAGCTTTTCTTTATGCCAGAGAAAACAGTTTTGTTCCTTCTTATGACAGCAGGAAAACTGCTGAATATGGTGTGGCATCTTTTTAAAAAAGATATTAAATTAAATAGAATCACCTTATTTTGCTTAAAAAAATAAAAAGTGCAATATGTTCTGTTGTGTCAATGATTGCACACAGAGGCTGCTTAGTGGTTTGCATCTTTGATGCTGGATCTTATGCATGCTTACTGTATTAATATTTTGATTACCTTTCAAAAGATAATAATGTTTTGATCACCCTTTATCGCCTTATAAAATGGCTACATTGGAGGAAAACTGTGTGAGGATCATAGGGTGAAATGAAATGAAATGAAATGAAATGAAATGCTGTTTCTTGACCTCTGTTATTTCTATCTTATTGCATAGCTCTCAAACATTTGCATGTAATGTGAATTAGAGATGGATTGAAGCCATAGTATTCAACATTTACCTCATAAGTTTTGAAAAACATCAGTGGAGTTTTTGTTTCTTTCAAATCAGCTCCTTTGCAGATTACATTGCAGCTTCTGAGTGTAATGACTGTCCATGATTAAGAGTAGATTTTCACAAGCGTTCAGCTCTGTTTGCGGTAATAGTAAATGGCTACATTTTCAAGGTTACTCAGCCTGTGGAGTTGCATGGAAAGTGGTCCATGGAGCATTTGGAAATCTATACCTTCCTTTAGTGAGCATTGTTTAAGTGGGAGCTGAATTCTTTTAAAAGTCCGACTGCAATAGGTGCTGGATATTTTAAAATTTGGCTTTGGGCATTTTGGAAGAGCTAGTCTGTCTTGTTCCATGACCTGATATTGTAATATCTTCCCATCAATCATTCGGAAACATTGTGGATATTGTTGGGTTTTGTTTTCTTAAAGCAATCACCAATGTTAAAACATGGGCATTGGACAGAGAAGTGTTCCAAAATATCATGAGAGTGACAGCACAAACAAGACAAGAGCAATACAGAACCTTCCTTAGAAGGTAAATATAACGCATTTCTATTTGTAAGACTGGTTTGGGCTACTTCCTAAGGTGCACAACAATACTGCACCTGTCTTATAAAGAGAGAAAGAGACGCTCTTAATGCAAAAGGCCTCAGAAACCTGAATATTTACCGCTTTTGATTTTTTAGGATTCACAAAATCATTTTTCTCATTTTTATTGTTTTTGTTCTGTATTACATTAAGAAACAGCAATAGGTGCTTGAATGCTTTTAAGTAATGGAACAAATGTATAGGAAGGTTACATGTCTAGAAGTTAAAACAATATATTAAATAGAGTTAAATAAATCCTCCAACTAGAAGTTAATTTGCTGCTGCAGTAGATTAAGGAATATTCCTCATCCCTTGGAGACTTGAATATGAGAACTGCATGTCTCTCAATTTGTGAACTAATTCCAACATAAATTACTACATCTGCAGAGAGTAAAATAAGTCTCTCTCCTGCAGGGAACACTGAGAGTTGTACTCTGTTTTTTCTTAGGAAGAAGGTCAAATTAGAGGTTCCAAAACATAATTAGCTGATGTCATATTTTCTTTCTTTAACAAAGAATGACCATTCTGTTACGGCTTCAAATCGAGATCTCAAGCCTGGCAATGCATAGAGTGTCTTGCGTATTTTTGCATCCATGTCCATCTTTGATTTCTATAAATACTTCCTTGCTGAGCCTGAGTAGCTAGAGCTTTATCATTTCCTAACTTTTACAAGTCTGAATGCTCAGGATGGGAAGTTTTTTCATTCTTACCAGTAAACTCACTAAGTCATCACTGTAGTTGGATTCTCTAGTTGTACAAGTCGTACTGAAGTCGTTACCTTTTTCTGATTTTGCAGACTCTGCAGTGCATTTGAAAATATATTATTGGATTACTATAATGTCTTGGTTTGCAATTAATGGATTACGTATGACTGAATTTTGAAATTATTCTATGTGCCCGCTAGAGTTTTTTCCCCCACTGAAATACAAAGTTGATTTACAAACTGATCAGTTTGCCACATTTCTAAGTTGTAGGATGTGCAAGTTCTGTTTATCTAAAAAACAAGATGAGAATGCTTAAATCTTCCAAATTAAGATTTAGTTTTATATTAAGTGGTTTTTATAGCACCATCAGTTTAGCTAGTTATAAAATGTGGTTGTACAAATTGTATAGATGAGAAGAGATAATGAAAAAAGTGTTAATGATAGCTACTTTGGTTTTTTTTTTTTTGTTTTGCATTTTTGGTTTCTGGAAGTGTGTCCCTGCTGAAAAACTTACCTGAGGATAAATTAACCAAGATCATGGACTGCCTGGAGGTGGTAAGATACTGTTAAGTTTTTCTAAATAGTGTTCAGTAAGCTTTTAAAATAACAAGAATAAATTAGTAAAAACAAAACAAAAAAACAACCAAGCTTTTTTGGCCTTTTTATAATATGACAGTGGTTTTGGAGTGGTCAGAGTGGAATTCTGGTTTGGCAGCAAATGATAACATTTAGTGGCATAAAGTAAGTTATATCTTTAGCATTGAAGGAGTCAAGCAAGTAGGTAAGAGGATCTATAATCTAGCCTTCATTAAGATTAAGCGCAAAGTTGCTGTCCAAGTCTCTGACTCTTTTTTGGTAATCACATTTTACCTGTTTGCAACATGGATATGTAATGCTTTCATAAGCCTTGGACCACATACACTGCAAAATATAAGGGGAAAAAGGCCTTAGGACTTCAACATATGAAACCAGACAAATATCTGTGTATTTTAGGGCTGCATCTGCCAGCAGCCTTTGGAGGTAAAGGCTTGATATATAGTCATAGCTGTGATGTTTTCCAAGAGCAGTGGTAGCTATTTGTAGCTTTCTGTATAGAGAAGGTCTGTAGGAACCCCAGTCTTGGAACAGTTCTGCAGATGGAAAACAAAAGTCCCTCAGAAACTAAGCTTCAGTCCCAAGTTGGAGGAGGCAGAAAGAGCAATGCATGGCACAAGGGGATGAGGAGATCAGAGTGTTGATTATGTGGAATGACAAATGGCCTTAGCACAGCAGTGTCATAAGAAGTGACATTTTGGGGAGGAATTCCTGGCAAGGGAGAACTTTTAGGAAACACTCAGAGGAGAAAAAAAATGGGGTTGTTGTTGTTTAAGAGGAATAGATCACAAAGTTGAAAGTTAGCATGGAAAAAATGCTTGATTGAAAGTTAAACAATTGGGTAATGAAGGCAAGGTTCCTTAGCAGAGACAGAAAAGTTGGTGCTTTGGTAGCTTGCAATAGATGATTTAGGTATTCCCACTGAGGTGTCAAGCCCAAAATTACTTTTGGAAATGGGGTTTTGATTTAGAACTCTTTTAAGAGCTTTTGATATTTTTTTCCTCATTTTCCCCTGCTTCATAAGGATGATACCAGTGTTAATATTTATTTAAACAAATAAAGTTCTGCTGCTTTAAGAGATGTTAGATTGGCCACCATGCTTTATATAGTGGAATGCTTGCAAATTATTACAGGATGCAACATATGCAGTAGATAGGGAGTTGAATATCATTGGAACACCCAGGTGTATTAAGAACTCTGCAAAGTAATCAGAATTTTCAAAGACGCTAATGATATATTGGACAATATTGTCTGTCTCTGCCCCCCCAACAGGAATACTATGACAAGGGAGATTATGTTATTCGGGAAGGAGAAGAAGGAAATACCTTCTTTATAATAGCAAAAGGAAAGGTAAGATATAATAAACCTAACTTAGAAAGTAACATATACAAACACCTGTATTTCAAAAGCTACCTTGAGGGGTGTGGTCTTCAGTAAAATATGTGCAGAGAGTTGTTGGGGATGCTGTTAAGTTCACAGTACTGTGATAAAAGCCTGGAGCAGTGTTTCAGAGATTCAGGGAGCCTAATTTTCATTCACAATGAACAGTTACACTGTTCTAATTATAATGTAATTAATGTATGTCCTGAAGCTTCTTGACACTGTAGCAGAAATGTAAAGTCAATTTTTTGTAAAAGAGATTTGATCCTATGTCTTCTCCTGGATGTTTCAGTATCTGATGGGCAAAACATAGACTTGTGAAATATCTAAGAAATAATGGAGTTGTAGGTTTAATGGAGAATGGCCTCATGACTCAGGATCTATTCCTTTCATTTGTTAGTCCTGGAGGAGTAAGGCAGCAGCCTTAATCCATTAGCTGTTACGTTGGAGGCTGACACAGGACTCTAAAGAATCAAATCAGGAGAATTTTCATCAATAAACTTCCAGTAGGAGTTTCAGGTTTCCAAAATATGTCTGTGTCTGGCAATATTCTGGTTTGGTTTTTGCTGACAGGTGTGGGCATCAGGAGAATGTGTGCGACAGTGGAAGGACAGTTTCATGATGGGGGAAATGTTAGTTAATGTTCTGGGGGCTATCTGTTTAGCTGAGAAGACAAAAAGCTCATATGATGCCTACACATTGTGGGAACTGAAGTATTCTTCAGTTTTTCATTAAAATGCGATTTATTTTGCTCTGTTTTAAAAGGTATGAGGGGAAAATGTTGGGGGGTGGGTAATAATGAATATATTCATTTTTCCATCTCAGCAAAAATCAGAGAGGTGTCAGGGAATGTTTGATGGTTTTAATTTTTGAGAGGAGGGAGTAATTATATATATTTGTAACTCTTTCTGCGGCATTACTGAGTTTAAGACATTTATGAAATACACAGAAAAGAAGGGGAAACCATGCAATACTTTGAAACTTACCTTGCTAAATTTTCGTTCCTGTGCTTTCCAGGTGATAGTTACCCAGAGTACTGCAGATCACTCACAGCCTCAGCTGATTAAAAATCTACATAAAGGAGATTACTTTGGAGAAAAGGCTCTCATCAGGTTAGTTCACATTGTCTGATTCACAATGTGTAGTATTTCAATTCACCTATCACTATGCGTCGGATTATACAATGCATGGCTGTTTTGCATATAATCTTTGTTTTGATTGTAAAGTCAGCAGATGAAAGCAATGATTGAATTTGTCTTAATGTTTCAGGTTTTGCAGAGAGAACTTGAAAGTATACACTGTCATCTACCTTTGGTTTTCCCTGAAAAAGTCAAATGCTGGCCCTCTCTGCATTGTTGCTTATTGTTTATATTTCAGTAAAAGCTGTGATGAAAACTTGTGAAGGGGTCTATATGACTTCTAGCATGGATAAGTTCCATCATTACTGGATTGAGCTGTTGTTTCTGTGCTGGTGCCCATGATAGTAAGAAACAGAGAAAAGGAGTACAGAGAAGATAGGACCTATGAGCCAAATAGCTTATATAGCACATGTTTATGTGGGTGATTGAGTAGGGATCGTTTGGTCTCTGGAATGTTTTATATCTGAGGATCATTTCAGAAATTAATAGTAAATCCTGATGTAATGCTTATTACATCTCATCCAAATTTGCTAGAGGAAGTCATGACCCAAACCCCATTGAAACTGGAAAAAATACTGTGCTAGACAACAATGACTAGTAAATATTATAATTGTGCATTTGGTTCAGCAATATTAATCCAGATGCAGGCTGCAGAGGCCTTCGAGGAGTTTCATCTATAGCAGCTATGACTCTATCAGTACAGTGTGAGGTACTTTGAGGATTTTTATATGCTTCTGAATTCTTCTAATCTGTTTCAATTCTTAGTGATGATGTCAGATCAGCAAACGTTATTGCAGATGAATACAATGTGGAGTGCCTCGTTATAGACAGAGAGTAAGTATCATGGTACAGTGTAATGAAAGACTTGCATCCTCTTTCAGTAGGTTAACAGTAAGATGTGACTTCACTGTAGGCACAATCACAATGTTTTCTTAAGTGAATGCTGAACAAGTGGTTATGCTTTTAGAATACTGACCTGTGGCTGTGCTTTAGACAAAGACGTAGTGAAGAAAGGCCAACAGAAGGTGCAGGAGCACAGAAGCTTAAGAGTATTTCAGAGTTATTCTTTTCTTTCCTTCCTTGTGTTGGTGATGTTTCACATTTATTAAGTGCTGTTCATTGGCTCAGGGAACAACAAAAGCCTCTGCATGTCCCTGGTTTCAGGATGTCCTTTTGTCAAGGGGTACATAGAATCATAGAATGGTTTGGGTTGGAAGGGACCTCAAAGATCATCTAGTTCGAACCCCCGTGCTGCAGGCAGGGACAACCTCCACTAGACCACGTTGCCTAAAGCCTCATCCAACCTGGCCTTAAACACTTCCAGCGATGAGGCCTCTACAACCTCTCTGGGCAACCTGTTCCAGTACCTCACCACCCTCACAGTAAAGAATTGCTTCCTAACATCTAATCTCAATCGACCCTCCTTCAGCTTAAACACATTACCCCTTGTCCTGTCACTGCACTCCCTGATAAACAGTCCCTCACCATCTTTCCTGTAGGCCCCCTTCAGGTACTGGAAGGCCGCAATTAGATCTCCCCGGAGCCTTCTTTTCTCCAGGCTGAACATCCCCAGTTCTCTCAGCCTGTCCTCATAGGAGAGGTGCTCCATCCCTCTGATCAGCTTCGTGGCCCTCCTCTGGACTCGCTCCAACAGCTCAATGTCTCTCCTGTACTGGGGCCCCCAGAGCTGGATGCAGTGAGGGTCTCACAAGAGCGGAGTAGAGGGGCAGGATCACCTCTCTCGACCTGCTGGTCACATCTCTTTTGATGCAGCCCAGGACACGACTGGCTTTCTGGGCTGCAAGCGCACACTGCCAGCTCATGTTGAGCTTTTCATCAATCAATACCCCCAAGTCCTTCTCCTGAGGGCTGCTTTCAATCCATTCCGCGCCCAGCCTATAGTTGTGCTTGGGATTGCCCTGACCCACGTGCAGGACCTTGCACTTGTCCTTGTTGAACTTCATGCTGTTCACACGGGCCCACCTCTCCAGCCTGTCAAGGTCCCTCTGGATGGCATCCTTTCCCTCCAGCGTGTCGACCACACCACACAGCTCGGTGTCATTGGCAAACTTGCTGAGGGTGCACTCGATCCCACTGTCCATGTCGCCGACAAAGATGTTGAACAGTGCCGGTCCCAGTACCGACCCCTGAGGAACACCACTCGTCACTGTTCTCCACTTGGACATTGAGCCACTGACCACAACTCTTTCAGTGCAACCATCCAGCCAATCCCTTATCCACAGAGCAGTCCATCCATCAAATCCATGTCTCTCCCATTTAGACACAAGGATGTTGTGTGGGACAGTGTCAAATGCTTTGCATAAGCCCAGGTAGATGACGTCAGTCGCTCTTCCCTTACTCACCAACACTGTAACCCCATCACAGAAGGCCACCAAATTTGTCAGGCACAATTTGCCCCTAGTGAAGCCATGTTGGCTGTCACCAATCACCTCCTTATTTTCCATGTGCCTGAGCGTAGTCTCCAGGAGGGTCTGCTCCATAATCTTGCCAGGCACGGAGGTGAGACTGACCGGCCTGTAGTTCCCTGGGTCTTCCTTTTTTCCCTTCTTAAAAATGGGGGTTATGTTCCCCCTCTTCCAGTCAGCGGGAACTTCGCCAGACTGCCAGGACTTCTCAAATATGATGGAGAGTGGCCTGGCCACTTCATCCACCAGTTCCCTCAGGACCTGCGGATGCAACTCGTCAGGTCCCATGGACTTGTGCACCTTACACGCAGCCAAATTCCTAGTTTTGTCAGGTAGAGGCCAATTTTACACTTCCTAAAGTGGAAAAGAACGGAACACATGAAAGATATAAGAAAGGAAGCTCCCAGTGGAAAGTGAAACAGCTCAGGGCTAGCTGTAAGGATGCTTACTTGGAATGTGCACAGCTACTAACCTCTTTGTCCTGAATCCCACAAGAGCTCCTACTGAGGGCTAAGATTCTACCCCAACCCAGGAAATGGCATCTTGGGCTGTGAATGCATTTTCCTCTTCTCTTCTTTAGCTTGTTTAAATAGGTTGCAGAGAAGCATGCCGAAGCTGGTGCATTCTAGGGGAAGGGGATACCAACAGGATTGCAGTAGGTAAACCAAGGGTTGGCATGGCATCGCCAGAGGGTGGCAGTACTAGCGGGATCATTTACACTGCTCCTGGGAGCATGGAGCTGAAATGCTTGTACATCAGTTCATGCAGTATGAGAAACAAACAGGATGAACTGGAAGCATTGGTCAGCTCCCAGAGCTACGATATCACTGGTATTACTGAATGGTACTTGGTAGAATGAGTCCCATGATTGGAGTGCTGGGATGGAGGGCTACAGGCTGTTCAGGAGGGATAGACAGGGCAGGTGAGGTGGAGATGTTGCACTATATGTAAGGGAGAGGTTTGATTGTACAGCCCTTATAGTTAGTGATGATGTGGTTGACAGCCTCTGGGTGAGGATTAGGGGGATGGAAAACAAAGGAGATGTTGTAGCAGGTGTCTACTACCAATCACCCAGCCAGGATGTAAGCACTGATGAGTTATTCTATAGGCAATTAGGACAAATTTCTGGATCGATTGCCCTTGTCCTTATGGGAGATTTCAATGTCCTAGGCATTAACTGGGAATATGATACTGCTGTGACAAGCATGTTTTCGAAATTCTTGAAGTTTGTAGGATGTAACTTCTTGTCACAAGTACTCAGTGAAAGATGAGGAAAGAAAGATCTAGGAAAGATGCCTAGACATGCTGTTTGTGAATGGAGAAGGACTCATGGGGCATGTGATGGTAGGTGGCTGTCTTAGCCACAATGGTCGTGAAATGGTTGAGTTTAAAATTTTTGATGTAATGAAAAAAAAAGGACAGCAGAGTTTCTACCCTGGATTTCAAGAAAGCAAACTTAAAGCTATTCAGGGAGCTATTTAGCAGACTACCCTGGGAATCTGCTTCTGAGGGCTTAGGAGTCCACAATTGCTGGTCAGTCTTTAAGAACCATCTTTTAGAAGCACAGAAGCAGGCAATCACACTGTGTTGTAAGTCAAGCAAGCAGGGCAGAAGACCAGCTGGGCTGAATGGGGAACTCCTCATGGAGCTGAAGAGGAAACAGAAATTGTGTGATCTTTGGAAGCAAGGTCAGGCTTCACAGGAAGATTACAGAGCTGTGGTTTGTATATGCAGGGAGAAGACACAAAAGGCCAAAGCTCAAATATAGTTGAAACTGGCCAGTGTTGTGTCAGTTAACAAGAAGGCCTTTTTAAAATATGTTAATAGCAAGAGATCTAAAGAAAACATTGGACTGATACTTGTAGAAGATGGTCACCTGACTAATATGGATGAAGAAAAATCAGAGGCTTTCAATGCTCTTTTTGCCTCACTGTTTAGCAATATTGATAGACCTTGAGCTGCCTGGTCCACTGAGTTGGAGGACCATAAGTGTGGGAAGGGTGACTTTCCATTTGTGGACACTGAAACTGTAAGGGACCAGCTGTATCAGCTGAATGTTCACAAGTCCATGGTGCCTGATGGGATTTATCCCAGAGTACTGAAGGACCTAGTGGATGTTATGGCAGGACCCCTCTTGATCATCTACCAAGGTCTTGGGAGTCTGGGGAAGTCCCTGCTGACTGGAAGATAGCCCACGTTATTCCAATTTACAAGAAGGGCATGAGGGGATACCCAGGGAGCTACAGACCTGTTAATCTAACCTCAATTCCTGGAAAAATTATGGAGAAGATTATCCTGGGTACTGCTGAAAGGCATTTAAAGAATAATGCAATCATCAGGCACAGTCAACATAGGTTTACAAAGGGAAAGTCCTGTTTAACTAACTTAATATCCTTCTATGACAAGGTCACCTGCCTAGTGGATGAAAGGAAGCCAGTGGATGTCGTTTGTCTGGATTTTAGAAAAGCTTTCAATACTGTCTCTCACAGCTTCCTTCTGGACAAGTTGTCCAACTGTGAGATAAGCAGGTTCATGGTGCTCTGGATGAAGAAGTGGCTACAAGACAGGGCTCAAAGGGTTGTAGTGAATGGGGCTACATCTGACTGGCAACTGGTATCTACTGATATTCCTCAGGGTTCAATTCTAGGGCCAGTTCTGTTCAATATATTTATCAATATAAACAGGAGAGAACCGGAGAGGTGCCTGAGGACTGGAGGAAAGCCAGTGTCACTCCAGTCTTCAAAAAGGGCAAGAAGGAGGACCCAGGAAACTACAGGCCAGTCAGCCTCACTTCCATCCCTGGAAAGGTGATGGAGCAGCTCATTCTGGAGGTGATCTCTAACCGTGTGGAGGAAAAGAAGGTTATTGGGAGTGGTCAACATGAATTCACTGAGGGGAAATCATGCCTGACCAATCTGATAGCCTTCTATGATGGCATGACTGGCTGAGTGGATGAGGGCAGAGCAGTGGATGTTGTCTACCTTGACTTCAGCAAGGTTTTTGGCACTGTCTCCCATAACATCCTCACAGGTAAGCTTAGGAAGTGTGGGTTAGATGCGTGCACAGTGAGGTGGGTTGAGAACTGGCTGAAAGGAAGAGCTCAGAGGGTTCTGATAAGTGGTGCAGAGTCTAGTTGGAGGCCTGTAGCTAGCGTTGTGCCCCAGGGGTCAGTACTGGGTCCAGTCTTATTCAATGTATTCATCAATGACCTGGACAGAGTTTGCTGATGATTGGGAGGAGTGGCTGATACACCAGAAGGCTGTGCTGCCATTCAGTGACACCTGGACAGGCTAGAGAGTTGGGCAAAGAGGAACCTAATGCTGTTCAGCAATCCTACACCTGGAGAGGAATAACCCCAAGCACCAGTACAGGTTAGGGGTTGACCTGCTGGGAAGCAGCTCTGCGGAGAAGGACTTGGGACTCCTGGCGGACAACAAACTCTCCATGAGCCAGCAATGTGCCCTTGTGGCCAAGGCCAATGGTATCTTGGGGATGCACTAAGAAGAGTGTGGCCAGCAGGTCAAGGGAGGTTATCCTCTCCCTCTAGTCTGCCCTGGTGAGGTCACGTCTGGAATATTGTGTCCAGTTCTCGGCTCCCCAGTTCAAGAAAAACAGGGAACTACTGGAGAGAGTGCAGCGGAGGGCTACAAGGATGACTAGGGGACTGGAGCATCTCTCTTATGAGGAAAGGCTGAGAGAGCTGGGTCTGTTTACCCCAGAGAAGAGAAGACTGAGAGGGGATCTCATCAATACTTACAAATATCTAAAGGGCAGGTGTCAAGAGGATGGGGCCAGACTCTTCTCAGTGGTGCCCAGTGACAGGACAAGGGGCAATGGGCACAAACTGGAACTGGAAGTTCCACCCGAATATGAGGAAAAACTTCTTTACTTTGAGGATGACAGAGCACTGGAACAGGTTGCCCAGAGAGGCTGTGGAGTCTCCTTCTCTGGAGATACTCGAAACTTGCCTGGATGTGATCCTGTGAAACCTGCTCTAGGTGATCTTGCGTTAGCAGGGGGCTTGGACTAGATGATCTCCAGAGATCCCTTCCAACCCCTATCATTCTGTGACTGTGTGATTCTGTGATCAACGATCTGGATGCAGGAGTTGAATGCACCATTAGCAAGTTTGCTGATGATACCAAACTGGGAGGTGCTGTTGACTCTTTTCAGGAACTAGATGCCTTGCGGAAGGATTGAGATAGACTGGAGCATTGGGCAGTGATTGATGGGATGAAATTTAACAAGTCAAAGTACTGGATTCTGCACCAAGGATGGAGTAACGCTAGGCACAAGTATAAATTGGGAGAGGAGTGGCTGGAGAGCAGCCCTGCAGGAAGGGATCTGGGGGTGCTGGTTGACAGCAGCTCAGTATGTTATCAGCGTGCCCTGGCAGCCAAGAGGGCAAACCGCATCCTGAGGTGCATCAAACACACACTATAATCAGTCGGTCAAAAGAGGGGATTATTTTGCTGTATTCAGCATTGGTGTGGTGTCACTTTGAGTAGTGAGCAGTGCTGGGCCCCACAATTTAAGAAGGCTCTTAAGGTCCTTGAATGTGTCCAGAGGAGGGCAACAAAGCTGGTAAAAGAACTGGAAGGAATGTCCTATGAGAAGCGGCTAAAGACTTTGGGGTTATCTAGTTTGGAGACAAGGAGGCTGAGGGGTGACCTCATTGCTCTCTGCAGCTTCCTGAGGAGGGGAAGTGGAGAGGGAGGTGCTGATCTCTTCTCCCTTGTATCCAGTGATAGGACACGTGGGAATGGTTCAAAGCTGTGCCAGAGGAGGTTTGGACTGGACATTAGGAAGCATTTCTTTACCGAGAGGGTGGTCAAACACTGGAACAGGCTTCCTAGAGAGCCCCATCCCTGTCAGTGTTTAAGAGACATTTGGACAATGCCCTTAATAACATGCTTTAACTTTTGGTCAGCCCTGAAGTGGTCAGGCAGTTGGGGGCTAGGTGATTGCTGTAGGTCCCTTTCAACTGAACTAGTCTATTCTAAGTCTATTCTTCCCACAGTGCCATTACTCACCTGTGAAGTAGGAGAGGTGATCTCAAATGCTTTTGCACTGTGTACCAACGGCTCTATCCATTGGGACAGAAGGACTTGATAGCCTGGGTTCATGCCAAGCTGTTTGCTGTGGTAGGGGTGGTGGAACCACACTTAATAACCGTAGCGTGTGTGGGAGGCAAAGTACACCCAGCCTGCCCCAAATCATTTAAACGTAACATGAAATGACCTGAGGAGATCAGGCACTTTGTCCCCCTGCTCTCTGGGAAACCAAGTTTGGTACTTCAGCTGGTTACTCCCTCTTCAAAGCTCTTAAAATCTGCACTGTCAAACTGATAGTGCAAAGCTCAGTCTGGGTCATGACTTAAAGGCAATGTAAAGCCTTGGTGCAGCAGCAGTTACTTTCTCTTTCCACTGTATTAGTAGTTTATACTGTTTCATTCATGTTTTTAGGACATTTAATCAAACTGTTGGAACTTATGAGGAGCTCCAAACTTACCTTGAAGGTTATGTGGCTAATCTGGCCCGGGCTGATGAAAAGCGACATGCAAAGTAAGTCAGATCATTTGTTAACCACATCTTTAGTAGCTAATCATAAAAAAGAATAAGACATATGTAAGTAAAATTGTGGATGGTAGTTGATGGAGATGGGCCCCAATCACTATAATAAAACTGTCTGGATATGCTTATGGAGTCCAAGAAATTTTTTCTGAAACCAAATTAGAATCTCAGTATATTGACTTCCAACCAAGAATCGACTCTATCCCAAGAAAACTGAGCACAGAAAAGAAGTGAAAGTGTGCTCAAATAATTTTTTGCATTATGATAGTAAATACTTTGACTGGTAAAACCCCTAAAGGTCAACTTTACCTCCCAATTGAGTTAATGAAACAGCATTACTGTACAAAAGACTAATTGCCATTTCAAATAGAAATAAACAGAGATGAAAGAAATCATTTATTTTTAATGTTTCAGTGTAGCACTGGTGCTGTTAAAGAGTTTGCTTTTAGCTGTGGACCACACTTTTAGTTTATCTGCCTCTGATTTCAACCTGAGCGCTATTGGAAGATTAGCAGTGTATGTTTTACTTCTGTTTAGAAATATAGCTGCATTTTTATCTCTGATCATTCTACGAGAACTGGTACACAGTCCTTCAGAAATTGGTTCTCCGACTTGGAGTGCTCAAAGTTTTGCAGCTGAATGCATAATTAGGAACCTCACCATGGATCGGCTCTTGATAAAAATACGTTTGATTGTACTCAGTGAACTTCAGTAGCATTTTGCTTCTAATTTACTCCCATAGGATGTCCAGAAAGAAAGTGCTTCTGCATAAAATAAAATTAAGATTCTGTAAGAAAATAACAAGGCTTTTTTTTTTTGGGGGGGGGCTTTTTTTTTTTTTTTAATAGTACTTTATAGTACTGTGATACAAGTTTCTGGCAAGAAAAGCACTAACCTATGTTAATTTTCTTATTGCAGAGGGAGATCTTTCTGTGGACAGTTGACCAAAGAGGTGTCTTTGGAGATGATAGAGCTGAAGGAGAAAGTAGCCCAGTTACCTCCTTCCCCATTCCAGAATTTAGAAGTTGTCACAACTCTGGGTGTTGGTGGGTTCGGAAGGGTTGAGCTTGTAAGGGTTTGTTTTAAACATTCAAGTAGTTCTCTGTCTTAGATGAAAGCTACTTCCTTGGTTTCCTGGAAGCCCTGTTTTAACTTCCATCTCTTCATTACATATTGAATAATATTTCAGTGTAATGCAAAATAATTTGTAAACATTCTTCATAAACTGCATCTGCTTTTTGTTCTTTTGTGCTATGCTAGTGTCTAGAAATCTTAAATTGAAATTAGGACCTGTTGAGGTATAAACTCATTGTAAAACACAGTACCTATCCAAACTGCTAATATTTTGTATACATAAAATGAACCCAGGGAACATTTCTTTTCATTTTACAAGTGGGGACTAAAGAGACCTGATGCTTGACTGACTTAAAATTATACAGAACAGCTCTGCAGAAAATCTATAATTTGTCCCTCGTTACAGTCATCAATTTCAGTGCTGTGCTGTGTTGAAAAAGATGGGTGTCAGTGTACCTACTGAGAACAGATTGGTAAAACATCCTTTCCTTGCCTCACATGTGCTCATCATTTTTATTCACAGGTTAAAGTGAAAAATGAGAACATGGCTTTTGCTATGAAATGTATAAAGAAGAAACACATAGTGGACACCAAACAACAAGAGCATATCTATTCTGAGAAGAAAATCCTCGAGCAGATATGTTCTCCATTCATTGTAAAGTAAGTTGACCATAAGGTTTCCTTGAAAGCTGACCCCCAGTTGACTCACTGGACAGCATTATTAAGAATGAGGTTTGGCATATATATGAGTTCTGGAGAAAAGACTTTGTAAGTGTCTCATTTTATTTTGCTTTTCCTAAATTGCTGCCATTTGTCTCCACAGACTATATCGCACATTCAAAGATAGTAAGTACGTATACATGCTTCTGGAGGCTTGCCTTGGAGGGGAGTTGTGGAGCTTGCTGAGAGACAGGTAACAGCAAACAAAGTGGAATGTTGTCCTTTAAAATCACCAGTCAGCTCCATATGTCCGCTGAGTAGGTTCTCTATTCAAGGGCTGTCCGATGAAAAGATGTTTGGTTCAGTTTTTAACTACATGAGTGATGTAATGAATGTCAGTGCAAAAAAGCTGTTAATATTCTGGGTGTTATATGTTATCTGGTTAATGAGCAAGGCATTTTTAGAAGTGAATTGTCTGCAAGGATAGTGATTATTTTTGTTCCAGAGGCAGCTTTGATGAAGCCACTACCAAGTTCTGTGTTGGGTGTGTGACAGAGGCTTTTGACTATCTACATCACATAGGAATTATCTACAGAGACCTGAAGCCAGAAAATTTGATTTTGGATGCCGAAGGATATATAAAACTGGTAGGATATAATCCTTTTGTAATGTTATCCTTTTGTGCCTGTATCCTGTTTCCTTGCAGGGATGATATAAATAGACAGCATGTAACTATAGTACCAGGATCCCAGAGTTTAAGAACCCTTAAGCTTCAGTAGAAAAGAGGGCAGGCTACTCATTGCACAGTGAGAAACAAAGGCATTGCAAAGCCATTGCAAGCCACAGACAGAGTGAGGATTTGCAGCCTCTGAGAGCTTATGTCACAGTATAAACAGCAAAAATATTTTTTTCCCAGCAGCCAATTCTAATGTAAAGGCAAGAACCACATTTCACAGGTGCAGAATTGCCTCCCTGTCCATCCTCAAGCAAGCAAATCTTCTACATTATCTCTGTAGAGAGGGAACACAATAAAGAGCTCCTGCCATACTTGACTGTGACCAGGAAAAGTGCAAAGAGACTACCCTTCAAAGGGTTTGAAATGTGCACTCTGAGGACAATGAGCAACCCACTGTTTTACATGGGCTGTAAATCTCTTGTCCTCAAGGAAAGCATGGGTTGTTCTATCCAAAAGGAAAATAATTCAGGAAATTACTTGTGAGAATAAATAGATGTGTTCTATAACATTCGGTGAGCCAGTGGAATTACTTCTTTCTCCTTCACAGCAACACTGTAATTGTTTTAGCTGTAAACTGGCAACTCTTGAGATCTTTGCAGGAGGTGAGGAAGCAATTAAGACTTTAAGGTTTCCCAGTGCAAAACATCTCTGCATTATACAGCATATGTTGATTTTGATCAGGTTGATTTTGGATTTGCAAAGAAGATTGGATCAGGGCAGAAAACATGGACGTTTTGTGGAACCCCTGAGTATGTTGCCCCTGAAGTCATTCTGAGTAAAGGCCATGACTTCAGTGTGGATTTTTGGTCCCTTGGGATTCTTGTGTATGAGCTCCTTACTGGCAGGTAAGTGCCTCATACTCCAAGTTCTTACTTTCTTTGTTTGGTTTTAGAAACGTTTTCAAGGTTAGTTTTAAAATAAACAGTTTGGGGTTTTTCCCATCAGTAAACAGGAGTGACTTGCAAAATGATGTTTCTTTTGTCTTTTATGCATATCTTATCTTCCATCATTTCAGAAACACCACAGACAATGTGTGGGACATATTCTTAATTCTGGTTTATCCATCCAAGAAAGGGCCAGACACTGGCTATAAGTGGCTGGTGCAGAGCACCTTTAACTGATGATAAGGTTTCCAGTGAGGAACAGTTGGCAACAGATTGTCCTTTTCCCCTTTAGTGCGTGCCAGGGTATAGTGGGGTGAGTGAACTGTAAGCAGGGCTTGTTCTTTGCCTCCATGCACGCTTTAATGACAACTCTTTGTGAACGCTCAATGGTATAACAACATGTAAGGTGCTCCAAGTTAGGCTAGAGGCAAAGCTAGCTTAAGAGGGACACATATGATCATGCATTTTCCCTCGTACCTATAGGCAGCTTCTCAGCTTCAAACCTTTCTAATACCTGAAACAGACTGAAAGGTTGAAGGTTGTAAAGCTAGGAAGGGGGGACGGGGGGGACGGTCCATATTCTCAAATATTTGCTTTGATGAGAAATGGCCACATCTGTTCTTGCCAGCCATTCCATTTATCACTGTTGCTTTCTTTTTCTAGTCCACCATTCTCTGGGGCTGATCAAATGATGACATATAATTTGATTCTCAAAGGCATTGAAAAGCTGGATTTTCCTAAAATAGTAACAAGGCGTCCTGAAGATTTGATACGCAGGCTCTGCAGGTAGGAGAGGCAGTTTGTGTCAGAGCCTGGGTGTAGACAGATCGAGCCATTTAAGATCCAGACTACAGTGTTGAATTCCTGACAACTTCATTTAAAACTGTTATGACTAGCATAGTGTGTTCTGATTATATACAGTACGCATGCATACTTCTGAGTGTGTGTCACACCTCTTACTCTGCAGAGGTATCATCTATGATGCAGGCTCTAGGCTTTCTCTGTAGCTGTGAATTTTTTCTGAAACACATCTTAGGGAAAATTTATTAAGTGTAGGCTGAGGAAAGAGCTAAAGAATTTAATTTTATTATCAAATGCAACATTTTTTAAAAATGCTTCCAAAATTACATAGGCATATAGCTCTTACAGAAAATGTAGGGCACTTAAAGACCGACTTAAGCCCCCTTGAAAACATGCAAAAAAGGTGGTGTTTCTAAAGGGCCAGCATAACTCAGAAGCATTAGTGCATAGTGGTATGCACAACCTGTGGCTGGTGACACTGCTGTCTTTGAACTCGCAGCTCCAGTGAGAAGTCATCCATGGCACTAGGAACAGTGTACATTGTGTTTGTGCAGCAGGATTGAAAGGATCTTTGTAGCTGCAAATTTTGGTCTGCCTCCTTTGCAACCCATGACCAGACCTGCTGGCCAAGAAAAAAAAAGATGTACAAGTAAAATTCAACCAGTAGATTTCTCTCTGCTGCTTCTTACAGCAGAGTGACACTATTTTGGCTTCCCGGAATGTTTCTCCATCCTCAAAAGAAAGGAGCAGTGAGAAACACCTCATTGTGTCTCCTTATGAGACCACATATTGTATGTAAGCTCCATCCCTGTGTAATCATTAAATGCAAGCAGTTAGGACCTATAAATGCTCTTTTAAAAAATAACAATATTTTTTAAATTCTTATCCTTATTCTTTTTCTCTTTTTTTTAAGGCAAAACCCTACAGAAAGATTAGGCAATCTGAGGAATGGAATTAATGACATCAAGAAGCACAGGTAAGTGAAAGAGACTGCCAAGAAGAAAATTTGGGGGTTAATTTTTAGAACCCAGTCTAGTAAACCCATAAAGCTCCAGGCACTTCCAGACAGATTGCATAAGAGAGATCTCTGTTGCTATTGAGTATATTTGTGACTACAGCAAGCAACGATATAAACATAAATCCTTAGAATGATTATCTAGAAACATCTTGTTGTTTACTGGTTTTGTCACAGATTGCTGATGTAGGAGTTTAATTCAGTTCTGAGAGAAATCGATGCCAATTCAGCATCTGCCTTTTAGACCTCCCACCACTTAAACTGGTGCTTTTTAAGAATGGTGGTTAAGAGCTCCAGAGCAATATTAAGGTTTTGTCCTCTTTCTTCTAATGAAGAAGGATTAAGCATCTGTGAATTAAACATTTCCTGCTTTTTCTTTTTATCTGAGTTGTTTCTAAGCCCTGCAGTTTGTGCTTGGGAAAAGAAGTGCTTTAACTTTTCTGCTTGTCTCTCTCTTCTCATGCTGTTAAAAGAGGGTGGAATTCCAAATGGACACATACATCTTTGGCTGTGCTTACACATATATTAACCTGCCTGTCACTTTGGCACTTCTGTACAGAGGAGATGCAATGTATCTGGTGGTTCTGAAGCTCCCCCTGCTACCACTCCCTTGTATGGCAATGACAGTACTCAACTTTCCTCGTCCTAAAAACTGTGTTGTCACATGGACAGAAGTTGTCATGAAAAAAAGTCTTCTAGCCCTAGTTCACATGTTTTTCAGCTGTTAATAGTATAATGACAGAAAAAAATCTGTCTTTCTCTAGTGGTCTCTCCCTGTCTGTCTCTCATTTCTTTTTAATCAGGTGGTTGAGTGGTTTTAACTGGGATGGTTTGAAAGTGAGGAAATTAACATCGCCTTTAAAAAGAGAGGTACTGGCTTTGGCTTTCAATATCATAATGCTTTACTAATATATAGGTGCCTGGCTACAGAGAAACAACTGATGGCAAAAGCAAAATTTCTCAAAGATGCATTTGAATTATTATAGCTCACCATTTTTAGTGAAAATCAAATGAAAGAGAGACAGCAATACATAAATTAAATTCTATTAAATAATGAAAATATTGTTCTGCCTGTGTACTTTGCATTAGATTTTCGCCATTACTAGAAAAAATGGTGTTTGGTCAGAAACAAATACTGAAAAAACCATATTTTCCTCTGTACTGGGCATATTATTAAGATGCACTGTTCACATTACTGTGCGGAGTACTAATCCCTGTATTTTCTTATTATTGAGTTACAGTGCATCCTTGAATAAGCTTCCTGTTTTAAATGGCCCATTTGTCTTTGCCCTAAAATGAAAAAATATTGAGGGTAAAGAATTTGAAACTCACTTTGAACTCAATTTGAAACAAAAAAATAATTCAGAGATCTGCTTTGAGTAGATTTGGTCTTAAATAAATTTGAATCAAAATTGTATGCAGTGTGGCCCAGTTTTCTTACTGACTTTATAGGGCTTTGGGTGAAATCTAGGATTTGATAGTATTTGAGGAGTGGTTTTGTGTAAGGAGGCTGATGCCGCTGTTCTGTTGTACAATTTAATTACTGGAGGATTGTCTTTTAAAGAACAAGGAATTGCATCCATTGAAAGAAGTCATCCATATCATGCTAGTCTTTTGTTCCTCCACTGGTAGCAATAAAAATTATGCGTAATCAATGGAGACTATTTTCCAAAGTTACCTTCTGAAACAACCATTTGTTTGTGTTTTTAATGTCCTAGTTGTCTGGACCGACTGATTACAGCTACTTTGACAGCTATCCACCTGAAGAGGGAACCCCTCCAGATGAACTTTCAGGCTGGGACAAGGATTTCTGATATTTTTTTCTTCCAGAGCATTTATAGAGATTCATAGGCATCAGTTCTAAACCTGCTCTCTTGTTTCTTGCTTAAAACAAATTACACAAGGTTTGTGACAAACACAGTGTTCCTTGAAGGACAGAAGACAGTACAGCAACCAGAACTAGTTTGGATGATACACCAAAATCTGTGTGCATCTGTTTATAACAAGGGCATGCATTCAGTCAGCAGATGTAACCTGAAGGGTTTTTTATACACTATGTCTCTATGAGCATTTTCAAACACTATGGATGGGATGTATGGTTTTGCCATTGGAAATACCACTAGCTAATACATTGGTATTAACAGGGTTATGGAGCGAATGAGTATTGGAAGCCAATAACTTTCTGGCATTTGTCAACAACTGACATTATAGGCAATGATTTTTCATTTTATCTTAAGTCTGCTGTGTGTTTCACTTTTCCCCATAATGGCTAGCATTGCATTGATCCAGAAGTATGTAGAAAAGAGACTTTTATTGAAAGGTTGATTTGATCTGATGCTGCACGTAAATGGATATCACTGTGGAAGCTGCCTCTCTGTTAGTCTAGTTTTGCACCAGGCTGAATATGTGAGACAGGGTATAATAGGTCAAATGAAAATTCAGTAGGAAACAAGGTATACACATAGCAGAAGTTGCCTGGAGAAGCAGACTGTGGTATGTATTTCCCATACTGCTTCAAAGAGATGTCCATTTCTTAAAATATTTTGCTTTTATGTAGTGTGAAGATAAAATAGATGGACAAAAAGCATTTACCTTGCAGGAAAAAAATACGTAAGTATAGAATCATATTTTTTCCTTCAAATATATTTTCCAATTGTTTTCATTGATATTTTGCTGAAATACTACATCTGTTCCCATCAGTGCTAAAACTTCCACCCATTTCAATGTTCCAGTTGATATCACTAGATGTGAACTATCATTTCAAGTCATATTTCATCAGATATCTTATTAACATATAATTATTCTGAGTTCTACTCATATGGGGGGGAGAATAAGAGAGCAAAAACTTGACTTTTTTCTCTTGTAAGGAATTCTATTCACGAATCAGTTTAAATATTCTATTTTCTTTTGACTGCCTTCCCTTCTCTTTAATAGCTACTAATGAGGTTTAGAAAGGTAAGAAATTCCAAGCTCTCAAAAACAATGTAAAAATATAATTGTGATTTGTAGCTCAGTTTTTCAAGTTCTGTCTTCACCTGCTTCAGTACAGGTAAACAAATTGCTAACCAGAACTGCCAAACAACCTGAGCAAGGGAGTCCGGCAAACAGCTAAGATAGGAGGCTGGAGCATGTGCCCTGTGAGGAAAGGCTGAGGGCCCTGGGCTTGCTCAGCCTGGAGGAGGGAAGGCTTTGCAGGGACCTTACAGCAGCCTGCCAGTGCCTATGGGGAGGTTATTGAGAAGACAGAGCCTGGCCGTTTATGGAGCTGCTCAGGAAGGAGGAGTAAATTGGAACAGAAGAGGTGCCAAGCTGACAGAAGGAAAAAAGTGTTTCCCCAGTGAAGGAGGATCCTAGACAGGTTCTGCAGTCTCCTTCCTTGCAGGTTTTCAAGACAGGACCAGACAGAGCCTTGAGCAACCCAGTCTGAATTCAGTGTTGACCCTGCTTTGCGCCGGAGGTTGGACTAGAGACCTCCCGAGGTGCTTTCCAGCCCGAGTGATTCTGTCATTCTAGGAATTACTTTTATCTGTCAGCTGTTTGTATAATATAGCACAATGTATGTTCCTGTATGAGTTTATATATGTCTGGGCTTTGCCACTTAACCTTTAAATTGTTAGAACAGGGGAATTAGTTTGAAATGTTGATTGGTTAATAAATGCAATTGTATGTTGTGCATTCATGGTTTATACAGAAAAAAATCTGTTGCGCTCTGTTATGAACCACAACTGCTGTAAGCAACAGGGGTGTTCCTGGATGTCATGCTGGGCTTATGGGACTACATACAAGCTTATGGGGTTAGAGGCACTACAACCTCTACTAGGATTTGTTTCTCTTGCCCTCCCACTGGGACAAATTCCAATCTAAATTTTCATATTGAAGGTGCCACAGCACACTGCATTTCACATGCTGGATGGAAAATCTCCCAGGTAACTTGTAATGTGTGCTCAGGGTTTAATTACCCATGACTGCTGGCTAGAATTCCTAGCTGCTGGTCATGACTTATCCCAACTGCATGATGGAGGGACTGCCATAAGGGCAGTTCCATGGTTACAATTATTTTTTTATGGCTGAGTGGCCATCGCTTTAACAGCAAATCAATTTAAATATTTTGTATAACATTCAGTCCGAATAAAGACAGTAGAATATTTTCCATTGCATCAAATGAAAGTTGGATTAAGCTCTTGGAGGAAGACACTACAAGTTTAGCTGGTTTTGTTTCCCTGCATGGTTGTAAACTATTCTGGAAACTTGCAAGCAGCAGAGCCTGTACCAAAAGATGGTAAGCATACACAGTCAGAGAAGGTGGAGCAGAGGCTGTAAGCTGGGACTGTAGATGCTTTAGACACTTGCAACTAACTCTGTTTAGCAATACCAAAGACCTGATTTTCTTTTCAGGATTTGGACAAGCACTAGACATTAGGTATGTGTGTTTCTCTGTGTGTCTTTCTCTCATAAATATTTTTATTACAGTAAAAATAATATTGCGCCAAGTTTTATAAAAACCTTTTGAATGTATTTTTCCATTGTATTTATAGGTAGTTTTCTTATATATATATATAAGTATATACATGGTTTTTAAGTGAAGAAATAGCCATATGGTAAGTTTAGTGCAGTTAGCATTGTCTGTGCAGCTGTGGGATATGTTTTCTTTATAAGGCTTGTTTAACTTGCAGTATGTGCAAATAAAGTAAGCTAACAGTGCAATGGACAGGACATTCATTTTTTACAATCACATTCCATACAGCAGTCCAGATTCTTAGCCCTGAATTATACTTCTTGTCCACATGATTCAGGAGAGACTGAGGTAGAAAAGACTAGCCTGGAGAGAGTCGCTGATACCATTTCTTGCACCATGTCTCCCACTCAGACTGTTTTCCCTAGTGACTATTGAGAAAATGAATGCAGAAGAAGCTACAATAAATGAGGTCGCAGGTTGTTTTGTATTTATGTAGAGTTCCCATGTACATTTGATTCATTTTATTTCTGTCATTTATGCAGTTGATTGAGCTGAAGTTTTCCAGAAACAGAAGCAGAAGCTGATACGGTACAGGCTGAACAGTACTTGAACTAACTCAAACTGTCTTTAACAGACAGTACAGATGAACTTCAGACTTCAGCTCAGCACCAGTGTAGCTGTTGTAAAACAAGATAAATAAGCGATTCAGGCTCAAGTAGTTTCACAATGCAGGAGATCATGGGAGAATTGACTGAACAGTTATGATGATGATCAGATTATGTTTATTGTTGCATTTTCTAATTTAAGGTCAGTGAAAACCAGATATTGACATTCAGGTTTTGGGCATGCTGTGGATATGTTAGTAATTGAGTTCTGTCCTTGGTGTTCCTATTTGTTTTTTGCCTTTCTATCTTGTCAGCTTTGCTTTTATTGTGTGGCTCCCTGAGACCCAGCTATAGCTATGCTTTTTTCCCTATACTTCTGCCACAAGAGAACGTGCCTCAGGAGGCAGGAGGGATGACAGTTCTTCCTTACAGAGAATGAGGAGCTGTTAGCCTGGACTGGTAAATGGAAGCGCCTTTCCGCAACTACCACATCAGAGTGGAGATGTGGATGAGCACTTCAAAGAGACATGTAGGCAGGAGCAGCAGCAGAGTGAAACAGAAAATTCCCAGACATATAATTCCATCCAGTTTTTAGTGCAAGTGATGAATTTTCACCACATCCTCACAGCTGCCTCTTCAGGCTTTGAGAAGGGTGAGGTTGGCCACCCCAATGCCTGAATGCATCATCTGTTAATAGAAAGGGGAAGAAGTAACCTCAGTGCCTCAAATGTTTGAATTCATACATAAAGGGCTGTGGGGGTCGCTGTTAGAGAGTGTAAGCCTGTAAAATTTTTGCATTGAATGAGAGGAAACTGCTGTCCTGACATTTAGAGAATCCTGTGATTTCAGACAAGATTTAACAGGTCTCACTTGGAATGAAAAGCATCTGAGATCCCTTTCTCCTCCCACTACTCAACAAACTATCTCTGAACAGATACAACCTTCTCCTGCTGTGGTGCCCAAGGACCTTGTGGCGTAGTGGCAAGAAGAACTTTTATCTTTATTTGACAAAGTGGGAGCTGAAGTCCTGAGAGATTTAAGCCCCTTGGTGACTTTTGAAGTCCCTCTAGAGAGTTGTGTTTAGTTTTGAGTTTAGACATCTTTGACAGTTTGACAATTTGGCTTCCTCAAGATTATCGCTCAAGACAATTAAAGCCAGTCTTCTCAACTGTAGAGTAGCATGCTACCATAAATTCATCCTCCCTTCCCATTTTTTGCAAGGCAGCACAAGACTGGTGCTCTGTATCTCTTGAGTTCCTTGTGCTTGAATGTTGTAGCACGCTTATTTTGTTTCCTGGCAGGGGTTTGCGCATTTCTGATTGACTTTACTTCTTGATCTAGGGCTGAGCAAGCAGGAGTAAATCAAGAGATACAGATAGGTGTGCACACCTGACTATGCCTATTAGAGACCATTGTTTACTAGTTTCATTTCTCTCCACTGAAGTGGCTGCATGTCCACACTCAGATAAATGGTTCCTGTGGATGTGGTGCTCTTCAAGTGTGTAAGATCTGATGAGGTGAAAGGCCAAGGAAAATGGATTTGCACCATATTTGATTAACTTATTTTGCATGTGGTGCAGTTTTGGGAGAGAGGGGAGGCAGTGCTAAAGAGGTAGAATGCAGCGTCAGTAAAACCAGATAATTCCTCTCAAAGGTGGAAAGCAAGGAGGAGGTTGTGCAGAGAGCAGATGTGAAGATGTGAAATTAAACGCATCCATAATAATGCACAGTCGTGACCTGTCTTCCTTGAACCTTTATGTCCCTGTGGCTTGGGAACCTGAGTCACCTCCAGGTGAGAGGACAGGGACTCTGAGACCTAACACAAATTTACTCAGTAGGTTGGGCCAGCAGGGAACAATCAAGCAGTCAGGAGCGTCTTTTCCCCTTGGGAGTCAGAGTCTCTGCTCTTGTCACCTGCTTGTCATCAGAGGCAAGAGATGAGGGCCTCATTCTTCTGTACGTTGTGTGCAAGATGATGCTGGACAGGGAGTTACAGGTTCAGAGCAAATTGATTTTCACACCAGCCACAAAAAAGGTGGGTAATTATCTTCTTGCAAATCCATGATCTGTTGTTTGCCACACAAATATTGCCCAGGAGTCTATTTTGGGGATAGCAGTAAGACAGCAGCAAGATTTACATCAGTTTTGTTGTGGTTTAGCCCCAGCCGGCAGTTAAGCACCATGCAGCTGCTTGCTCACTCCTCCCCGCAAAGGGGATGGGGAGGAGAATGCAGAAACACACTTGTGGGTTGAGATAAAGACCGTTTAAGAGGATAACAAAGGAAGAGAAAATAACAATAATAATACAAGTGATGCATAAATGCAATTGCTCACCACATGCGACAGGAAAATAAAACAATCTGACACCCAGTCTGTTTCCGAGTAGTGAATCTCCCTCCCAGCTAGCCTTCTCAGTTATATACGGAGCATGACGTTATATGGTAGGGAATATCCCTTTGGCCAGTCTGGGTCAGCTATCCTGGCTGTGCTCTCCCAGCTTCTTGTGCACCTGGCAGAGCATGAGAGGCTAAAAAGTCCTTGACTTAGTGTAGATGCAACAACTACCTAGCAACGAAAAACATCAGTGTGTTATCAACATTATTCTCATACTAAATGCAAAACATAGCACTATACCCGCTACTAGAATGAAAAATTAACTCAATCTCAGCTGAAACCTGGACAGTGTTCAGGTGCATCCTTCGGCAGAACTCCCAAATGTGAGCTCATTGTGACTCCTGATGTGCTGTGGCTCATCACTGGTTGGTGGGAGTTGGGACAAAGCTAATGAAATAAGGTGAACGCCTGATCCACAGAAGTCAAGGGTATACTGTGGCTGACATCCACTAGCCAGTATTTCATCCATGTGTGGCAGCTGAGAAGTGGCAAATGTAATTTTAAAGCTTATCTGATGTGCTTGCAGAGCCAAAAGCTGTTACCCGCACCAAGCTGCAGGACAGCAACAGCAAAAGACAGAATGAATATTCCAATTAAATTATGGGGCTAATAGCAGGAGGCACAGCTGCTGAATAGTCTAGCTAGTCACTAGGGAAGCAAAGTCCATTGCTGGGAAGATTGTTTTCCATGCTGTCTTGCTAAGCAAAAAGCATTCCAGAAAAAGAAAGCTGAAACCCACCCTAATGGGACTCAAAAGGGCATGCAGCAATGTTGTACAGTTACACTGCTGTAGTGCCTGGCTGCTGAGAGCTTACTTTAGGGGTGTTTCTGATCAGCTTCCCTGACTGAGAGGAAGAGCAACAGAAACATGCCAGATCTTATCTTGAACTATGTCCTCTGTGGCACATCATCCTGCTGGGGACAAAGCGAGAGGTACCTGTGTCCTAGTTCCTTCAGCTTGTGCATCGCCAGTCACTCAGGGTGCATTGACTTGGGCACCAGAAGCAGATATTTTCCTGTGGGACTGATTACCTTTCTCCAAGTCAGCAGTCTCATTTGAAGTGTGATAACCCCTTAGCCCTCCCATGGGGAATTAGAAAGCTGCAAGGTACTTTCTCCTCTGCATTGTATATGGGAAGATATAGTCTGGTGCTATTCTAAAAAAGCAACATGCTGTAATCCTAACAGAAGGCAACATGGGGAGAAAGCAAGCCCTCGAGGGCTACAGAACAGCTCTCACCTTTCTACTGAGGATAAGAGGTGTGCAACTCAAGAGCATCAAAAATATTGTAAAGGAAATTATTTTGGTGATAGACTGTTACTCATTACCCGTCAGCTCACCTTGAACAAAGAAATGGGATGTATTGGCAACTATGGATTTATTCATGCAGCTGTTATGGAAGACAACGATTGGAAACAACTGTTTATGCTTGCAGGGCCTGATGCCTACTGAAAATCTGAGCTTGCTTCCAGCTTAGCAGGTGGCATCCCCCACATGTCCTAATGACACCGGGCCCAGGAGTAGACCAATAGGTTAGAAGGTGAACCCCATGGTACAGTCAGCCTGTACACATCACTACTTCTGACTGTCCTCAAAGTCAAGACAGGAACCCCCCCAGCTCCATACTAGAGAGGCTCTTTTTCGTTGCCAAGACACAGCAGTGGAAAGCTCTTTGATGCCTGCAACTGTCTGTCTTTTCAGCCAGGAGAAAAGCATAGCTTTTGTCTCCTAGTTAATGTCCGATTTGCACACAGATTGTCTGACTTTTCTCCTGCCTATTTGCCTTAGAGAAGGCTTGCAGATGTGGGCCCAGCCTGCCCAAATAGCTTAATGGTTTTCAAGTTCCTTTTGCCTAAAAACTACCGGGTGCTACCATTTGCATTTTATTGATAGAGGTATAGAAAAAAGAAAAAAAACCACAAACCCACCTCACATTCTCACCATCTCCTGCCTGAATGGTTTTAAAGCTCTTGTTACAAAAGACCCTTAATGTTACTAGAGCTCAAACAGGCTAGAATTTGGCCCCTACTGGTTTTCACATGCTGATGGCGGTTGGTGACTAGCTGGTTTCCCTGTGCAGGTTTCCCGTTTGCATGGGCATTTCATAACGCAACAAAGGCATTTTGAAAAGGAAGAGAACATAGTTCTTAAACCACAAGAACTGACCCAGGGGCAGGTGTAATACCTAAAATTACTTGAAATTCAGTCAATAAAAGCAAGTTTAAAGTAATTTCTGACTACATAGCTTTACTATAACATCATTAGAGGGAGCCTCCAATTAAAGTCGAGTGTTTTTTAAACTACTCATTTGCAAGACATGTCCCTTTAGCAATGCTAGGATTAAAAGTGCTTTCAAAAGCAAACTGAAAGTCTTGCATTCGAGGCTTTTATCTTTCCCATCTCTTTTATTTATTCTGGGTTGTAGCTTTCCTCCAGATCCAGAGCCTCAGAAGTTGCAGATCAGCACACCTCTACAGGAAGCACTGAAGGTAGATTTATATCAGCTGGAGGTCTGGTCATTCAGCGATTTTGCTAACTGGCAGTAGAAAAGAACAGTCGTTTGCAGAAACTGATGCACAGACTCGGCCATAGTTTAAAAGTATGCTTGCCAGAATTGTCAGTGTTCAGCTGTAACTCACATATCATCTGATCTTCCCATCTTCCTTTTAAGAGTCACAAGGAATGAAGTACCACTTACTGTAGTGGAACTTGCAGGCAAAGAACTGAAAAAGGCTCTGCCTTAGGATTTTTATTGAAGCAGAGTTTACTGTGAGGCCTGGCCTATGTAAGACAAGGGCTGCTACTGTCATCCCAGAAATATCACACAACAACACAGCTGTCACAGAAATCACAGGCTGAAATCCTTTGACTCAAATATGTAGAAATAAATTAGAGTGGTTAAGTCAATGAAGGAGAATAGTGCTGGAGCATAACTAGATATAGTGAATGATGTACATGGATTTGGGGCTTGGGGTTTCTTTCGGCTTTGACATGGGCATCAAAGGTTACTTTTTTGAGTGACTTAGACTGAACAATTATGTTATGAGATAATTTAGTAAGATTAATAGAAAATAGATTTGCCTGAATAGGTGATCACATGAACATTCATGAAAATCAAAGGCAAAATACCCCAGCCCAAACAACAAATCACTAATAACCCAGCCTAATCGTAAAATCTGGTGCTTCTGGCTGAAGCTGTCATCCTATCCCCTCAGGGGACTGAGCCATGGAAAGAGAAACTTGCATTTAACAGTTGTTAAGATGCTTCTTTTGATTAATCAGCTCTTAGTTTTTTCTTCTTGTTTGTCCATTGCAAGACTGCAGCTGTCATACGCAGCACCACCTCTTTTCCTGGACTAGAAACAGGGATGAATTTCAACAAATCAGGTTTTGGTCTCATTACACAACACTGTATTGCACAGGGTCCCAAAAATTTATCTGGTAGGTTACCTGGGACATCTGGGAAAGGCCTTTCCCATATGCTGCAGAAGAGCCAGAAGTCTTCCAGAGGAAAGGTAAGGACAGAAAGGTTTCACAGCCACATTTTGAGAATTGTGTTTCAGAAAAGAAGCAGTTTCTCTTCTGAAAATACATGGTTAAGTTGCCAAATATATGATTAAACTGCAAATGAAATCACTGAAGATTTCCTTCAAGTCCTCTTGCTGTAGATGCAGGAGAAACGGGAAGATTCTTAGGGAAGTTCTGCTCATTGCGGACAAAAAGCTGTCTCCTGAAGGGGATGGCAGCAGGGATGGTATAATGGGCTAAAGGAGTAATGGCAATATAATTGATTAATTTAACTGATGCAGCCACATTAAGGACAAGGGGAACTCTGGGGGAGACTGAAATTTGCAGCTAGGAGCAGAGCATCTGGAAACAAACCACCTCAAAAGGGAAATACCATGGATGTGCCATTTCCATTGCAGGGCTGGCCAGTCAGTCAGGTGCAAGGAAAAAGTCAGAAACCAGAGAAAGCCTTTTCACTCTCCCCACCACTCTGAAGAACATTCAATCTAAGAGTTTTACAAAAATGCATTTTTCTTCCATCAAGAGGAAAGACAACAGCTAACTGGTTAAAGATTTTGCATAAATACTCATACAAATGTCATAAACTGATCCAATTTATTGCTTTGGCACTGTGAAAATATTGGAGGAGGAGGAAAGGGATTAGTGAAGTGTGTTTATAGGACTGCCACCCAATCTCAAGTGAGAGTATAAATATAATCAGAAAGACCACAGAGATGGGATTTCAACCAAAGGCTTAGAACAATAGATTTAGAACAATAAGTATATTTAATCAGATGTGCTTAAAGGAATAAATACAAGTCTGCTGGGATTGTACTTTCCCCTCTTTCAGTGAGGGCATTTCTTATTTCAGAACAAAGCAACTTATATTTGTCATCAGAGCTCATGATTCAAAGAGACATAACAGCAGCAGGTCTCAGCCGTGACCTGCTGACTTGTGTCCCCACATAGGCACCTGAAGTCCTGAACTGGAGCTGCCCTCAGTTCCATCCCCTCCCCAGCCTCCCCTATTCCCTGGCTGGGGCAGTAGGATGCAAGGTGAGGCCCTGAGGTGATCCCTGCGCCCCTTTGGACCCAAAGCAGGTGCTATAGGGCTGCACATGCATGTTGCAGCTCTCACCTGGCACGTTCCTGCCTTCTGGCAAGGGCCTGTGCCTGGCAGGACAAAACGTGCTCCCCTCAGGACCAAGTAAGCTCAGAAGCCTGCAGAGCAACTCAACTTTTTCTGTGGCAGTAGCACTTGCACTGTTGCAATGCATGTTACAAGACAAAGGAGGGATACATTTGTGGCGAGAGACCACTACAGAGCATTTACTGTCCTGGGGTGGTCTCAGCAGTGAACAATTGGGTTTGATACAATAGTATCAAATACAATTGATAGTGACACTTGAGCTGAGGAAGCTGTGCCTGGCTATGCTTGAGGAGGAAAACATGCCTTGCTTGTGGTTTCTGGTGCTGCTGCCAGTCCCGGTCCTGTTGAGGGGTGGTTTGGAGCTGACACCACTCCTGGGAAGGGGCACTGGAGAGCGCTCATGTGGCGCTCAGCTGTGGCTGGACGTGTCCTGCTCCCCATGGGGCTCCTGGTTGTTCTGGGTCACTCCTGAAACCCAATTGGCTTGCTTCAGCTTTATTTGATGTTTAGTATTTGCTTGGCAATGACATTTAGCAAGATGCGAAGTGCAGCCTGTGACTCCCCTAGTCCTGCTCCGAGGCAGGGTCAGGGTGAGGCTGGTGGCAGCAGGGGGGGACAAGTGCTGTGCCAGGCCAAGCCCTGGATGGGAACAGCCCCTCCTTGGCCACCGTATTGCTCCATGTCATCTTGTGCCTGAAATGCTCCTTGCCGAGCAGAGGGGTTTAGCACAGTGTTCATTTTCACCTGCTCTTCCGGGAAGAAATGTGTTTTTTCAGGCAGAGTCCCCAGATCTGTTGTCATTTCTCCCTCCCTTCCCTGTTTACTGCGTGTGGTGCTGGGCAGTCTCTGCTGAAAGCAAGGGGCAGGCAGGAGGGAAGCGTTGCCCTTGCCTAGGACAGGGACAGGCACCTCCACTGAGTTATGCAGGGCTCTGTGAGACTGTGCTGTGCACCCCAGGAGCTCTGACCAACCTGTTTCTCTCCCCTTTCACAGGTATGGAGGAGACATCACTGCCTTGTGCCACCACCTCACCTGGACCCTGCAGCCTGCACCCCCTTGTAGCATGGCTGCCCTGGGAGAGCTGGGGGGTAACAGGCTGGGCTCCCCGCTTGCAGAAGGACAACTTGCCTCCCTGCTGCTCTTGGCTGGGAAGAGCTCCTTGTTGGGGACAGCCCTGCCTACTCTGCCTCAGAGTATGGATCTGGTTGATGGACATCCCAGCTCCAGGTAATTTCAGCTCCAGCCAGATATTCCTGCTTTTAGATGCTCCTTTCTGTTACAGTTGCACTCAGGAAAAGAGCTGCTCTTGCTTCTAACAGCTTTTGCTGATGGATGGTCCAGCACATTACTACTCATGAAGCCACAGCTAATTTCAGTTCCGGCTTCTTACAGCTCTGGGTCTATATTGCAGCTCCGGCTCCTGCATGGTTGCAATGAAAGATGCTGGTGCTGCTTGTTTCAGGTTCAGGTAACTTCGATTCCAGTCACTGGAATTGTTATAGCTCTGGCTTGTTTCAGTTTAAGGTAATTTCAGGTCCAGCTTGCTGAAGCTCCAGCTTTTGCATGGCAGTTCCACCTTCTTACAGCTCCAGCTGATGGATGCTCAGGTTTGTTTCAGTTTCAGCTCCAGCTCATTCCAGGTCTGGCTACTGGATTATCCAGATAAGAGATGCATCTGCTTCATACAAGTCTGGCTGATGGATGATCCAGCTTGTTTCAGTTTTAGGTAATTTCAGCTCCAGCTTATTGAAGCTCCAGCTCTGTATAGCAGCTCTGGCCACAAGATGCTCCAGCTTGTTCTGGCTCAAGTTATTTGAAGGTCCAAGTTATTTTAGCTCCTGCTTCTTACAGCTCCATCTCATTGAATCTCCAGTTCTACACTGCAACTTGGCTACCGCACAGCTGGGATAAGGTATGCTTCTGCTTCTTACTGCTGCTACTTTGTCACAGCTCCTGCCAATGGACACTCAGGCTTGTTTCAGTTTCAGGTAATTTCAATTCCAGCTCTATGTAACAGCTCCAGCTACGAGATGCTCCAGCTTGTTCCAGCTCTGAATGATGGACACTGCAGCTCAAATAATGTGAAGCTCTAAGTTATTTCAGCTCCTGCTTCTGACAACTGTAGCTGACGGTAGCTCAGCTTGTTTCAGTTTCAGCTCCAGCTCATTCCAGCTCCACTTTGTTGACGCTTCAGCTACTAGATGCTTGGGATAAGAGATGCTTCTGCTTCTTACAGTTACTGCTGATGGATGCTCCAGCATGTTACTGCTCAAAATATTTGAAGCCGTAGGTTATTTCAGCTCCTGCCTCTTGAAACTCCAGTTCTACACAGCAACTCTGGCTACTGGACCCTCCAGAAAACAGATACTTCTGCTTCATACAGTTCTGGTTGATGAGTGCTTCAAGTCAAGTTCGTATATATGCTTACTGCTTAATAAAATGGTAAAACTCATGGGTTGAGATAAAGACAGTTTAATATGACAGAGAAGGAATAATAATAGTAATAATAAAAATAATATATGTACAAACCAAGTGATGCACAGCACAACTGCTCATCACCCGCAGACCAGCTAGTTTCCGAGCTGCAGTCCCAGCCCAGGGCCAGCTCCCCCCAAGTTATATACTGAGCATGACATCATATGGTGTGGAATATCCCTTTGACCAGTTTGGGTCAGCTGTCCTGGCCATGTCCCCTCCCAGCTTCTTGTGCACTGCCAGCTTCCTCACTGGTGAGGCAGTATGAGAAGCTGAAAAGTCATAGAATCATAGAATCATAAAATCATAGAATGGTTTGGGTTGGAAGGGACCTCAAAGACCATCTAGTTCCAACCCTCCTAACATGGGCAGAGACACCCTCCACTAGACCAGGTTGCCCAAAGCCCCATCCAACCCGGCCTTGAACACTTCCAGGGAGGGGGGATCCACAACCTCTCTGGGCAACCTGTTCCAGTGCCTCACCACCCTCACAGTAGAGAATTTCTTCCTAACATCTAATCTAAATCTACCCTCTTTCAGTTTAAACCTATTACCCTTTGTTCTTGACTTGGTGCAAACATTTCCTAGCAACAACTAAAATAATAGTGTTATCAACATTATTCTCATCCTAAATCCAAAGCATAGCACTATACCAGCTACAGAAAATTAACTGTATCCCAGCTGAAACCAGGACAGTTTTCCCCAAGCTTACATTTTGCGGGCTGAAAACAGCCCACTTAGCTTCTGTTTCCGAGTCCCAAAAATGCAGCACTTTGAGTTTTTTCCCAAGTCCCAGAAATGCAGGACTTTTAGCCTGCATTTTCAAGTGCTGAAATTTTCTCTGAGCTTCAGAAATGCAATGCTTACTCAGTTTTTGAGCCTCAAAACCACAGCACTTAGTCTGTGTTTTCAAGCACTGCAAATGCAGGACTTTAGTCTTTTTCAGAGCATCAGAAACACAAGGCTGTGCCAAACCAGCCCCCAGAGTTTGTTTTAAGGCCCAAAAATGCAGCACTTAATCTCTGTTTTCAGAAGATCAAAATGCAAGGCTTGCATTTTTAGTCCCAAAACCACAACACAAGGTTTTTTTCTGACCCCCAAATCTACAGCATTTTATTGGGTACCCATGAATAACGTTGTGTGTGCTCTTGCCTCGCAGTTCCACATGATGCCTCTTCCATCTTCTGCATCAGCTGCTGCAAAGGAAGGAGGACGCACAGCTGGGAAGCTCCATTCCTCTGCCTGAAAGACAGAGGGACTCTGACCCCCGAAGCACCACCCCACAGCACTACTGGCCACTGACTTATCCCCTACCCATCAGCTTTTCTCACCAAAGTGATGCACAGCAGAGTTTCATATAGTGCTGGAGCGGGCTGGGCTCTGAGACAGACACCCTGGGCAAATGGAGCTGGGCATGCAAAGCAGCGGTCGCAGAGGCTGCACTCCTGCTTACGGAGGGCTCGAGCCAATGCGTGGACTGCAAAGTGCCCGGGACTGCAGGGCACTGGCCACGCCCTGACTTACAGGACAGCCCTGGTGCCAAAGCCCAAAGAGGATCCTTCTCTGCGGTTCAGAGGCACCCTGACCTGGACCCCCGCTAACAGGGTGGTCACCCCACACAAGCTGCCAGTGGAGCACCAAGGCTCCTGGACCTGCAGCCCACTTACAGACACTCATGTGGACACCCACGGAGCCAAAGGGCTCCATCCAGGAAAAGAAGGGGCAAGCCTGGACTTTCCCTCCACTGGCTGGCTGAGAGGGCCCCCCCCATGGCAGCGCAGAGCCCTTCTTTCTCTCCTGGGAAAGTCAAGCTAAGCTGCAGCAATTTGACCAGAGGTCTAAAGGACAACCTCACTTGCTCACACCCTCACACCAACGTGGTCAAGGACAGGGGCAGGGGAAAAGGCAGGGACAATCATGACTTTCCAAAGGAGAAAGAGTACTCAGTGCAGCCAACATCTTGGGGACCCAGTCCTAGCCATGAGCCAGGAAAGAGAGCCTCAGACCTGCCCCCAGGCTGCATGGGGGCCAGAGCACTCAACATGCCAAGGGACTTCACAGGTGGCCAAAGGGGAAATGCCATGACATGCCCCTGATGACAGGGAGTCACGCTGGCCAAGCCGCCAGCAACTGGGGAAACATCCCTCCCCTGCTTACAGAGTGGGCTTGGGGACCAGAGAGCTCCATTTCCCACTTAGGTGCAGAGACAGTGACACTGGGGACCCTCCTTACAGGGTTGTGACTCTCTCAAGGCAGCCAAAGGAGCAACATGGCAAAAGGCCAAAAAAACCAGAGGGGTGCTCTTGCAAGATTGTAGCCCTGGTGATGGGGACATCCCTTTGCCCAGGGTGCCTTTCTCATCCCCCTCTTCAGTGCACCACTCCTCTTCATGCTCACTCTTGCCTCGCAGTTCCACACGATGCCTCTTTATTCTCCACCACCTGCTACAAGGGAAGGATAACACGCTAAGAACTGAGAAGCGCCAACTCCTAACTGCTACGCCCAGGGATGGACTGACTCATGGAGCACCACTCCCTCAGTGAGGCCTGCGACCTACCTGCAGCCCGCATCAAGGGTAATTTTCCATGCTGGCATCCTCTCCTTTTTCCTCTGACATCTCTCTCCCACTCACCATCTCCCTGTCACGGTCTGTTTGGATTTCTCAAATTTACAGGACAACATACTCTGTGATTGTCCTGGTTTTCATCTGGGATAGAGTTAATTACGACAAGAAGCCGGGAGGGGACACAGTCAGGACAGCTGACCTAAACTAGCCAAAGTGCTCAATATATAAGGGGGGAGCTAGCCAGGGAAGAAGAGTCACTGCTCAGGCAGGGGCTGGGGATCTGGTTCCTGTCAGTGAGCAAATTGCATTGTGTATCACCCGCTTTGTATATATCTTGGATCATATCCAAGCCTCAGTAATGATTAATTTCATTCCAACAGCATCCACAGTTTCACATATTCCTTTCCATTGAAAGTGCTGCAAAGTGACCCAGCGTTTTTCCAAGTGATGGGTGTCAAATTCTCACCAGATCTCCTGGATGCCACACGGAGGTATTCAAAGCATCCTGCTGGTGTTGGTTCAGCACAGGGGATTGTTCATAACCTTCATATAGTGGACTGCCAGTAGGAGTCCACCGTGAGTTCAGTGCACATACGGTTTCCCGTAAGTTTCTCCCCCAATTAGCATTACCATATTGACATTTCAGCTGTTGTTTAAACAACCCATTCCATCTTTCTACTATACCATTACTCTGAGGTCCACAGGGTAAGTGAAAAGTCCACTTAACTCCACGCTTAAGACACCATTCCTGTACTATTTTATTTCTAAAAGATGAACAATTGTCTGACTATCTCTTGTGGCACTGGGTGCACAGCAAGCCATTGGTTTAATCCTGCTACAGTTGCCAATCCAGATGCAGTGCACCTAGGGTAAACGTTACCCAAACCATTTACTATTTCAACTCCAGTCATAATACATTTCCATCTTTCAGCAGTACATGTCATAGGTCCAATGTAGTCAACTTCCCAAGTACTCCAAAGGACTTTTTCCTTTCCTTTCCTTTCCCTGATATAGGTCATATGTGCCATTGTGTCCCAACCATTCATGCAGCCATTTACCTAACCATTCAATACTCAAGGTAGAGTAAAATCCTGCCACATTTAGTTTGGAAAAATTTAGGAAAATCCTGCCACATTTAGAGTTGTGGTCAATGGCTCAGTGTCCAAGTGGAGAACAGTGACGAGTGATGTCCCTCAGGGGTTGGTACTGGGACCGGCACTGTTCAACATCTTTGTCGGCGACATGGACAGTGGGATCGAGTGCACCCTCAGCAAGTCTGCCGATGACACCAAGCTGTGTGGTGCCGTCAACATGCTGGAGGGAAAGGATGCCATCCAGAGGGACCTTGACAGGCTGGAGAGGTGGGCCCGTGTGAACAGCATGAAGTTCAACAAGGACAAGTGCAAGGTCCTGCATGTGGGTCAGGGCAATCCCAAGCACAACTATAGTCTGGGCAGAGAATGGATTGAAAGCAGCCCCGAGGAGAAGGACTTGGGGGTATTGATTGATGAGAAGCTCAACATGAGCTGGCAGTGTGTGCTTGCAGCCCAGAAAGCCAGTCGTATCCTGGGCTGCATCAAAAGAGATGTGACCAGCAGGTGGAGGGAGGTGATCCTGCCCCTCTACTCTGCTCTTGTGAGACCCCCACCTGGAGTACTGCGTCCAGCTCTGGGGGCCCCAGTACAGGAGAGACATTGAGCTGTTGGAGAGAGTCCAGAGGAGGGCCACGAAGCTGATCAGAGGGATGGAGCACCTCTCCTGTGAGGACAGGCTGAGAGAACTGGGGATGTTCAGCCTGGAGAAAAGAAGGCTCTGGGGAGATCTAATTGCGGCCTTCCAGTACCTGAAGGGGGCCTACAGGAAAGATGGTGAGGGACTGTTTATCAGGGAGTGCAGTGACAGGACAAGGGGTAATGGGTTTAAGCTGAAGGAGGGTCGATTGAGATTAGATGTTAGAAAGAAATTCTTTACTGTGAGGGTGATGAGGTACTGGAACAGGTTGCCCAGAGAGGTTGTGGAGGCCCCATCCCTGGAAGTGTTTAAGGCCAGGCTGGATGAAGCTTTGGGCAATGTGGTCTAGTGGAGGTTGTCCCTGCCTGCAGCAGGGGCGTTGGAACTAGATGATCTTTGAGGTCCCTTCCAACCCAAACCATTCTATGATTCTATGATTTATACTGGCTAGGTGGTGGCCATATTGTTCCATTTGACCACCTGAGTAGTATTTTTCTGGTGTGCAGCTACATTCTTCCCCATACATCTCGATTCCCTAACTGTCAATTGTGTTTTGCCCAATTTCCTAACCATTGTGTAGCACCAGCCCATACAGCATAGGAATCAGTGTGCGTTTCTAAGACCTAATACTATGGCCTAGAGCTTTGCTAATTGAGCAAAACCTCCTACTAATTCACTTATTGCAAGTTCATCACCTACAGATACAGCACCAGCCATTCCTTGCCATTTACCCTGTATTTTGGAAGCACTCTCATCAGTAAACCAAACACCATCTATTTGATAGGAATTGAATTCAGGAGCATCCTGGATAAGAGAGCACGGAGGCTCCATGTATTCAGTAGGCATTACTATACATTCCACTATTCCAGTAACTGTTCTTAGGCCATTTGCAGTTACATGATGGTGGATATACAGTGTCCACCTTTGTACAGTGATCTTATGTGCTATACCTAAAGGCAGCGGTTTACCACCAAGAATATATTTAAGAATAGGTATTGGCATATGTAATTTTATGCTTCTTCCCTGAATCAAAGGTTCCATTGCAACCAGGCCTTTATAAGCTGCAAATAGCACTTTTTCAAAAGTCGAGTAATTGTGCTGAGCATTCTGCCATGATTTGGAGACAAAAGTAATAGGGAGTTCTTTGGAACCAGTAGGCCCTTGTTTCCATAGTCCCCACCAATATCCTTTCTCCCTAACCTTGAGCAGCTATTTGCAACAGATTAAGTCAGGGATGCATTTGTAGGTAAACTGTGGGGAAAAGAGGGCGGCATCCCTATTTCCCATTTTCACCCACAACTGACCCTTCAATACATCCATACCTAATGTATTAGGGGAACCTAAAAGGAAGGTCAGGTGGACTGTCTGTCCATTAGACAGAATTAGTTTAACCCTGACCAGTGGGTGACTAGTGATTTTCCCATTAACACCTATAATAGAAATCAACTGCTTGCTAAGCAGAGGCTGTCTTTTGTAAGCGTCCTTATCTACCATCGATATTTGGGCTCTTGTGTCAATAAGGAATGTTGTAAGGTAGCATTCATTGACTGCGACCATCACCTCAGACTTGGATCCTTAGCAGTGGGAGTAGCAGCCACTGAACCAAGCCCCACCCCTAGTTTCCCACATATTCACAGTCTAGGTTTAGTGCTGATAGGTTTGGATATATCCCCAAGCTCACTTCCCTTGCTTCCTCTGGCTCCCTAGTCATTATCCCTTTAGATCTTAGGGTGTCACCCCCATCACCTGACACAAGTCCCAGAGGGCTGTCATGAGAAGTTAATGAGGGAAACATGGCTAGTTGCCTTAAATGGGCTGCCAACTCCAATCCTAACTGACTCTGAGAGCGCCCCTTATCTAAACACATTTTCCATAATCTCTTATGCTCAGTAGTAACCGAGGGCATTTCCCAGTTTTCCCTTTTTTCTTTTGTCTTTTGCATGGAGACAGGCTGTCTCTTTTCTATTACATTTTGAGGTTCTCCTCTGGTTTTCATCCCATGGGGCGTACTGTGGTAAATCTGCTAGCATATGTTGAAGGATCTCTTGGAAAGTAATACCATTTAAGCCTGTCTTAGTGGCCAAAGCTAAAGATTTCAACACTCCCTCGGCTCCCTTTATTGTAGGTCAGAAGTGTACTGGCTCCAAATCACCCCCCAGGGATGCAGTTCTGCAGGAGGGGGGTGTCCAGCATCCAAAGCAATGGGTGCCGGTCCTTTTAATTCAGCTAAAGTCGCAGTTTTCAGCAGGGCAGTTTGCAGGCTGGCTGCCGACTTCCATGGCCATGCACTTTTCCCCCCATGGTCAGTGCAAAGCACAAGTCCATAAGGGACTGGTAATATTTGGCCGCACGGTATGTAACAAAATTCCTGGTCCTAATGCCAATGATCAAGTTTCAGCTGGAGTAAGTTGCAGCTGGTTGGCTCTGGTTGTCTAGATTCACACTAGCCAGTCCATGGGTGTCAATCCCTTGGGTAAGATCAGTATCTCTCCTCCAGAGCTCTTAACTCTAGGGCAGTAAACCCTCAAGTCGTTGTGGAGGGAGGTGGGTTTTCTGTCCCTGCAGGCATGCTCTGTTCAGTCTTGATTACCAGAGCCAAGAGGGCAGGGAACGGGGAATCATCCTCTTTATCATCTGGCCCTGAGTGGTGGTTATCACGATCTGCTTGTTTCCAGATATCTCCATCCCAATCATCATCATACATGGCACAATAGACTAATCTGGTCTACCATAGTAGCCTCCAACAACCTCATCCTGCACTCTTCAGCTTCTGCCATCATCTGGGGTTGAAGTGTTGAGTCAAGAAGCCTATTTTGCATTTCTAATTGCTTATACCTTAATTCCAAAGTATTCTTTCCATTTTCCTTTTCCAACTGTACATTTTCCTCTTTCTACTCATCAGTCATTTCCATTGCTGCTCTAAGACAGCTGCCTAATAGCCAGCACATTGCATCTTTTTCTTTTTCCTTCTTTAACTTACAAGAAGCCCACCATCTGGCAACTCCTGCCAAATATTATCAGCATTCGTGCAGTGCCTCTTGACCCAGGACAAATCCCACTTGGGATTTCAACATCCCTCTCAAAATTTTCTCCCAGTTGTTGCCACTCAGTGTCTGGTTTTTCATTCTTTACCACAGCACAAACACAGAGACACAGATTTGTATTCGAATCAAACAGACTGCCTCAACAGGCACAGCAGAGCAGCTTGTGCTTGCCAATAGAATGTGTCCAAGAGAGATCCCGCCACTGCCACCAATAAAATGTCACACTCCATTTGGATCTTGCAAATTTACAGGACAATGTACTCTGTGATTTAAACTTTATTTCCTGAACTCATTGAGAAATAGAACAAACACACACAAGGAGGGGCTCAATCCCCTTTTAACCAGACTAGTCTATCATGTGAACTCACTTATTCAAGTCATAAAGTTTCATAAATTACAAAACTCTTAATATGCACCTATGAACAAAAGAAAAAAATTAGTTACCTAGCCAACAGTGAGAGTGCTCAGCCTCCCTCATCCGTCACAGTGCAGGCATCCCCCATATCACGCAGGGAAGCACAAAAGCCTCGGCAGTCCACCTGCTGTTGAATCTGCTTCAAAAGGGGTAAGCTGATGTTTTATACCCTCCAGCTTGGAGGTTTGGTCTGTACCATTTCGTAAGTTAGTGGATTCTGAGGTAACTGCCAGACAAAAGATAATGGTTGCTGGAGACATTGAAGGCTGACATCTTGCTCAATTTATTGGAAGGTGCTGGTGATCCTTCTTCTCCCTTCCTCCAGAGACAATGTCTCCATGGGTTTCTCTTGCTCTTGGGCTTCAGAACTCTAACTAAAGAAAAATGTCATAGCTCAGTTGTTAAATTGAGTCAGTCCCCATGATGATGCTTCTTTTCCATGAAAATCCCACTACATGACCCTCTCTTCATCTGTCCTGGACCAGAGTGCCTAGAGGCAAAATAAGTACACAAACCAAGAAGCTCATTCGGCATGGCCTAAAAATCTTCATCCTTTCTGCTACTTTCACTATCTTGCAACATCATAGTTTCTCCCACAAAAATGCTGCCAATGTCTTCCCTAAGATGTCACCCTCAAAAATGCTTACCCCATCCTAAGTAACCTCAACGTTACTCTCATCAGTGATGAAGCTCTCCCCTAGGGCTTGCCCTGTCCCCTCAGTCACCTCCATCTTTCCCCTCCAAAATGCTCATTCTATCCCCCTTAAGAAACTTAACCCTTTCCCTCCAAAATGCATACTCTGTACCCTCTGAGTTACCACAGCTTTTCAGTCCCCAAATGGCCCCTCTGTATCAAGTTACCTCAGCTTCCCACCACCACCACCAAAAAAAGTCTACTCTCCTCAAGTTACTTCAGCTTTTTCCACCAAAAATGGCACCTGTCCCCTCTGATTAACGCCAGCTTTCCCCCCCTGCAAAAAGGCCCCCTCTATCACCTCTGAGTTACCTCAGGTTTTCCCCAAAAATCACAGCTCTGTCCCTTCTAAGTTATCCCAGCTTTTCTGTCAAATAAATGCTCATTTTGTCACCTTTAAGTTACTCCAGCTTTTCCCCCAAAAAAGTCACCTCTGCCCCCTCAAAGTTACCTCAGTTTTCCCCAAAAATGTCACTGTTATCCCTTTCAAATTACCTCAGGTTTTCCCAAAAAAATGTCCCCCCTGTCCCCTCTAAGTTACCCCACCTGTTCCCCCCCAAAAAATCACCTTTGTCCCCTCCAAGCTTTTCACACAGAAAATGTCCCTTCTGTACCCTCTAAGATACTTCAACTTTTCCCCCCAAAACGTCACCACTATATATCATCTTTTCCTCAAAAAAAAATCCCCTTTGTCCCCTCTTAATTACCCCAGCTTTTCCTGGAAAAGGTAACCTCTTGTCCTATGTTTGGCAGGGATAGAGTTAACTTTCTTCCTAGCCGCTGGTATAGTGCTGTGGTTTGGATTTAGCATGAGAATAATATTGATAACACACATGTTTTTAATTGTTGCCAAGCAGTCAAGGACTTTTCAGCCTCTCTGTGGTGGGTTGACCCTGGCTGGGGGCCAGGTGCCCACCAGAGCTGCTCTATCACTCCCCTCCTTCACTAGACAGGGGAGAAAAAGTACAACAAAAAGCTTATGGGTCGAGATAAGGACAGGGAGAGATCACTTACTAATTATCGTCACGAGCAAAACAGTCTGAACTTAGAGAGGGAATTCATCTAATTTATTACTAGGCAAAACAGAGTAGAGGAATGAGAAATAAAACCAAGTCTTAAAACACCTCCCCCCACCCCTCCCATCTTCCTGGGCTCAACTTCACTCCTGGCTTCAACCTCCACCCCCCTTCAGCGGCACAGGGGGACGGGGAATGGGGGTTATGGTCAGTTCATCACACGTTGTTTCTGCCGCTTCTTCCTCCTCAGGGGGAGGACTCCTCTCATCGTTCCCCTGCTCCAGCACGGAGTCCCTCTCATGGGAGACAGTCCTTCACGAACTTCTCCAACATGAGTCTTTCCCACAGGCTACAGTCCTTCACGAACTGCTCCAGTGTGATCTCTTCCACAGGGTGCAGACCTTCAGGAGCAAAGTGCTCCAGCGTGGGTCTCTCCCACGGGGTCACAAGTCCTGCCAGTAAACCTGCTCTGGTGTGGGCTCCTCTCTCCACGGGTCTACAGGTCCTGCCAGGAACTTGCTCCAGTGTGGGCTTCCCATGGAGTCACAGCCTCCTTCAGGTGCCTCCACCTGTTCCAGCGTGGGGTCCTCCACGGGCTGCAGGTGGAATCTCTACACCCCCTCATCCTTCCTCCATGGGCTGCAGGGGGACAGCCTGCCTCACCATGGTCTTCACCATGGGCTGCAGGGGGATCTCTGCTCTGGCGCCTGGAGCACTCCTCCCCCTCCTTCTTCACTGACCTTGGTGTCTGCAGAGTTTCTTACATCTTCTCACTCCTCTCTCCGGCTGGAAAAGCTCCCCCTAACTTGTTTTTTTTCCTTCTTAAATATGTTATCACAGAGGCGCTGATTGGCTTGGCCTTGGCCAGAGGTGGGTCCATCTTGGAGCCGGCTGGCATTGGCTCTGTCAGACACAGGGGAAGCTTCTAGCAGCTTCTCACAGAAGCCACCCCTGTAGCCCCTCCCACTACCAAAACCTTCCCACGCAAACCCAACACACTCTCATACTGCCCTGCCAAGGAGAAGGCAGGGGTGCACAAGAAGCTGGGAGGGGACACAGCCAGGACAGCTGACCTAAACTGACCAAAGGGATATTCCATACCATATGACGTCATGTTCTGTATGTAAGTGGGGATTGGCTGGGAGATGGGGCAGCTCAGGAACTAGCTGAGCATCAGCTTCAGGTGGTGAGAAATTTTGCTGTTCATAACTTTTTTGTATTATTATTAATAATTGTCCTTTTCCATCCTATGAAATTGTCTTTCTCTCAACCCACAAGTCTTTTTTTTTTTATTATTCTCTCCCCCATCTCACAGTTGGGATGTGTGGTGGTTTTAGCGGCCAGAGGGGTTAAACCACACCACCTCTGTTCCCTCTGAGTTACCTCATGTTTTTCCCCAAAATCATACCTCTGTCCCTTCTAAGTTACCCTAGCTTTTCCATCAAAAAAATGCTCATTTTGTCACCTCTGATACCCCAGCTTTTACCCCCAAAAAAAATTCATGTTACCTCAGCTTTTCACCTCAAAAAGTCCCCTCTATCCCCTCTAAGTTACTTCAAGTTTTCCCAAGCCACATCTATCCTGTTACCTCAGCTTTTCCTACAAAAAACATCCCCTCTGTCCCCTCTAAGTTACTTAAGCTTTTCCCCAGAAAATGTCTCCTCTGTCCCAAGTTACCTCAGCTTTTTCCAAAACTGTCCCCTGGTTCCCCTCTAAATTACCTCGGTTTTTCCCCCAGTATTTTCCCCTGAAGCACTCCCTGCAATGTGCTCCGAGGAAACTGCCTAGTCCCTGCCCACTACTCCCTCTCTGTACCCTCTGTAATAGCCCAGACTCTGCCCCGGTGCGACTGCCCGGTGTATGACCGAGCCCCGCGGAACGTACCCTGGACGCGGCCGCTCACTTCAGCCCTGCGCCCGAGGGCGACTGCAGCTCCACGGGCGCGAGCGGGCTTTGAACCTGCGCCCACCAACGGCTCGCGAGGCCGAAGCGCCGGGAAACGTCGCGCGCCCCCCTGCAGCAAGTGGAGGGAGCGCGCGAGCGGGCGGCCCCGGCTAGGAGCTGCCGCCGCCGTGCTGCCGGTGAGACCGGGGCAGCGCCGGCCCCCGCCGGGGCACAGGGAGCGCCCACAGCCCCCCTGGAGATGCTCAGGGGACCTAAGGATCCCCTTCGTGATGGTCAGGGCACCCAAACCCCCTCAGCAATACATGGCCGCAGCCACAGCCTCCCTCAGTGATGCACAAGGCGCTGTCAGCCACCCTCAGTGGCACACTGGGACCCATAGTCCCCCTCAGAGAGATGTGGGGCACCTGCAGACACCCTCAGTGATATATTGGGCACCCTCAGACCCCCTTAAGTGACACATGGGACACCCCTAAACTGCCCTAGTGACACATGGGGAGCCCTCAGTGCCCCCCTCAGTGACATGTAGGGCATCCATAGCTCCCCCAAAGGATACACAAGGTACCCAGAAACCCATCAGTGACAAATGGCATACCCGAAAACCTCCTCAATGACACCCGGGACACCCAAAACTCCTTGGTAAAGCACAAAGCACACAGAAACCCCCTCAGTGACACATGGGGCACCCCGAAGTCCACCAGGGCTCTTCTACGCACAGCTTCTGGGCATGTACCACAGCTTCTCACCTGATGCCTGCCCTGCCTGTGCCTGCCTGCCTGCCAGCTGCTTGTCAGCTACCACCCCTCCACCCCAGCACAGCCCCTGCCTGTCATGTCCCTCTGCTCCTCACTTAGCTTCATCTCCCACCAGGACCCCAGTCTCAGCACCTAACAGTGGTGGGAGCCTTTGCCACACCAGGTGGTCTACAGCTCCCTCAAGCTCAACTTAAGATCTGAGGCCCCCTCACTCCCTTTAATTGTTGTCTTTTTTTTAAAAAATCAGTGTAATGTGCTCTGATGTTGTCAACGAAATTCGGGAATGAAAGAAAACTCCTTAACACCAATTTAGCATTAAGAAGCAGGCATTTCCTTTATTGCAGCACTGGGTGTCAGGAGGATAGTTCCTCTAATCAGGCACACCTAATGCTGGTTCTCTTGTCATATTTATACACAAATGTTACAAAGATTACAAAGTGGTACACTCCCCGTTACAATAATTGGTTCATATTTCTTCACCTAGTATGCAAACTAGAACGCATGCTCAGTTCCTTTCTCCGCCTCTATCTTTTGAGTAGGTGGGATAATTTGGGTAGGGGGCTTATGAGTCGGTGGTCATGGGGACCCTGGCCCAAATTACCTTTCCCCTAGTTTCTCAATATTTCGGTGTTGGTAATTGTTTGCTATACGCCTCAGCAAGATAAGGATGTTGCTGGAGGCAATTAATGTCCTCCCTTTCTGCAAGTATGTACATAAGGACCTTGAAGTGTCTTGTAGCTCCTCCTTTTTCTCATGATGTGTAGCAGGTGCTCATTCTAAGAATCATTAGCCTTCTACCTAAAGTAATAATGAAGAGTTTCTTATCACCTATAATACAAGTAGGCCTTCATTACAGGCCTTTCTTCTTGGCTATGTTTTCTTATTATGTATAATATAAGCAGGCCTTCATTACAGGCCTTTCTGTTTGGCTACAATGTGATTTCCCCAGGGTTTCAACCACATGCACCAACTTAAGGTGATTTTTACATAAAAACATCCCATTTAATCTTTCCAACATTTGCCTTGCCAGTTCACAGGCCAAGCATCGCTCCTCTGCCTGCTTCTCTGTGGCAGCACCCTGTCCCATACAAGAATGAGTGCCAGGGAAGACCTGTGGAGGTGAAAGAAATAAGGCTCTTCCCCACACATTTTAAAGCATTTATTTCACAGATCTTGCAGACCATTCCAGCTGTACAGGGGCTGATTACATTCCTGTGAGTCACCCCCGGGGGTCCTACCTGCTCCTCCTGCCCTGGGTCATCATGGGTGGGGAAAGCTGAGGGAGCTCAGCTTCAGCAGCCCTGGGCTGGCACAGATACTAGGGCAAAGCCATCTCTGTTTCCAAAACATGCACAAGAGCCTTTAACTCCCCAGGCCTGGCTGCTGGCCATGCCCTTTGGCTTATTCAGGTGGCCACAGGAGTGAAAACTTCCTCCAAGCCTTCAGTCAGAGCAGAATTTCAAATAGCCTTGCTACCAGCTGATCAGGCTCTGCCCTGAGGGAAAGTTTTCTCCTTCAGCCACTGCAGTGCCACCCCTTCACAAACCCTGCTCTGAATACATCCAGGGTGCCCCTAGGGACCACAGAGCAGAGACCAGGATTGGTCCTGGGGCAGCAGCTAGTTGGCATGTCCCTCTCAACAAACAGGGCAGAGCAAGTCCACTGGGTTAGAGGCTGTGCAGGAGGCCAGAGGGGGTCCTTCTGCAGGGTGGGGGCAAGCAGGGGTACTGCAGGGACAGGGAAGAAGTAGGAAGCCGTGAGAAAAAATGATGGACTGGGGGGAGTGGGTTTGCTTTCCAAAGTGTGATAGATTGCAGCTGGAGCAGGGCCAGCCCCTGGTGGGAGGAAGGCTGATCCTCTCCTACGGGGCGGGGAGAAATCTTACATGAGCTGGAACATGCCAGGTCCTGCAGCCAGGTGCATGGGCTAACTGTGCAGGGCTGCCTGTGGACACCAGTGCTGACCTTCCAACCCATCCTAAGAGCAGAAAATGCCCAGGAGAGAGCAGGCTGCTGGCCCTGTGAGGATCACCAGCCAGGGGGTCAAGCAGAGGGAGGTTGGGGGTTTTATTCATGCAAAAATAACATAAACTACCTAGAAATGTTGAAGAGTCCTGCAGGTCCTGGCTCGTCCCTGCAGTAATTTGGATAAAAAGGCCCCGCTTTACAAAGAGGGGTGCAGAGGTTTGTAAAAAAGGCCCCAGCAACAACACTGCACCAAAAGGCTTGGAGAAATCCAGATGAGTAGAGGGCTACTTCTGGGCCAGGGGGCTGGGGCTGGACTTGCAGCCAGGGGCTGCTAGAAGCCACTCCCCCCAACCCAGAGTGTATCCTTGCTCCTGGCAGAGCGCTGAGCCCAAGGGCCATGAGACTTCCCAAACCAAAGCTGTCCCCACTTTGGGCACCAGCAGAAAGGCACTGAAGGGGTGTTGAGGTTTGTCACCAGGGGCTTTGGCCAGGCCTGCCAGACACCACTGCCCTCAGGGGGAAAGCCAGACATGCAGTTGCATTAGCTTAGCATGGGACAGAGGCAGCACTGATAGGATAAGGGGTTTGCAGGACAGCAGAGGTACTCAAATCCACACGCCTGCTGTCCTCCCAAAAGGAGGCTGCAATAGGTCTGCTGGAAATCAGGAGTTATTGAGGTCTGGGGCTGTAGTGACTTGTGCAAACGCTCAATTCATTTAACCGATTACAAAAGCTAGGCTGCCACGCCATCAAGCCCATCAAGAGCTTTTTGTTAACGCTGTCTGCAAATGCGTGCTCCATTTCCCTGGGCAGTCAAGAACATCAACATCTTTTCCAATGTAACACTATCAACTCATTTGCACATAGCAGGAAAAAAAGCTCATGTTGGACAGCGCATAACACTATCCTCATCTCCTGCCTGGAGGTTGGTTTGTGTTCGGATTTGTTCTAGGGCAGTTCTTGCAGAAAATACTGCTCTCTGCTTGCTGGCCAGCCAGGGCTGGAGGCAGAGGTAGATGTGTGATCCAATGCTCGCATATGCCCAGCTGGTGGCGACGAGAAAGCTGTTATCTGCCTAACCAGCATGCAAGTGTGACCTCCTCTGCTGCACAGAAATCACAGGATTAATGGCATGCATGCATGAGCACCTAATCAGTTCGTGCATGAGTATCTGATACTTTTATGTATGAACAGCCCATGAAATTATGCATGAGCATCCAATTATTTCACAAGTGCCCTAAAAGTTAATTCATTAGTGCCCAATGAGCTCACACATGAGCACCCAATTAATTTATACCTAAGCACATCCAATTACTTGATGTACAATCATGCAATTCATTATGCATGAGCATTGAGATAGCTCACATGAACATCTAATTAATTCATGACTGAGTGCTCAATCAGCTCATATGTGAGCAGCCATTTCTCACGTGTGCCCCATCAGCTCATGCTTGACCACCCACTTAGTACATGCACAAGTGCTGTGGTGGACAGAAATTGCAGGGTTCAGGTTGCTGGGGGCATCATGTGCCAAAACACCAGCGGGCAACAGAAGCCCACAGACTACTGCTCGGACAGAGGACGAGGGAGAGCTGTGAGACAAGGTGCCGCATGAGGACCTGAGCAATGAGATACTTGAGGAGGCATGGGGAAGGGGAGACCCCTGGGGAGATGTGCAGTTGAAGACATGTTCTGGGACAGAGGCACTCCACATGCTGGAGGGGTTCGCTTCTGGGGGGTCTGCAGCCAGTGGAGGTCCCACACTGGAGCAGTGACGGCAGTGTGCAACCCCAACCTCCTGTGCTCCTGACATCTCCCTGAAGGAATGGGGATGTGCTGAGGGCAACCTGCAGCATTTTTGCTGTAGGAAATGGAGGCGAAGGAGGAGGGGAGGGGAGGTGTGTGGCTCAAGTTGAACCTGGGAAGGGGGGAGGAAAAGTTTTTACTGAAATGTTTAATTGCTTATGTTTTCTTTTTTATCTCAGTACCTGAATCAGTGATTAGAAGTCTGTGTTAACTGGCAATTAAGTATCATGTTAAGTAAAAATTCAGCAAGTTGAGACCGTTGTGGCAATACCACCTTGCTGTTCACTTTGCTTGTGCCCAGCCTCAATATCATATCCCTTCCCCATGCTTTGTCTTCCCCAGAGCCACAAGGACAAAATGCCTCTTTGCTGCCCTGGAGGGACCGAGTGACCGTGCTGGCGTCTCTGCCTGGGGAGCTGGCAGCAGTGCCTCGTTGCCGCAGTAACGTTCCTGTCCCAACTGATTGGAGGACTAAGAGATTGGCAGAAGGGGAGGAAGGAAACCAACCCCTTCTTTCCTGCAGCCTGAAGACAGATTGCCAGCAAGTGAGACACATCTCTGATGCCACATTCCCACCCTCTGCCACATCTTGGTGTGGGGTCATCTCAAGTGCTTCTCCACTGAAAATTGGTTCTTTTCAGGAGCATCAAAACTACTTTCAAGGTCTTTATTCTAGCAGAGCTGTCCACAAATACCCCTCCTGGCTCCCCAGAGCACCGAGTGGCTGAGAAGGACAGTCTGTCAGGGGGTCATTCCACCTGCTCAGCCCTTGGGAAGAAGCGGAAATGCCTTTCCCTGCCCATGTGCCCAACGCCTGACTTCAGCTGTCAGAGTTCAGCACTGATCCCATCTCTTGCCATTGCTTTTTTCAAGGGTTGCACTTATTTTATAGAGGCTGTTCATACTAACATTTTTGTGAGAAAAATGAGGCATATCAGGAATCCTTTCATGCCTTTTATTGGGTATGTTTAAAATGTTAAAATATATCATTTCACACCAAGGGTCTGATTTTTTCTGAAACTACTGTGGAAGATAGATGAAATTTAGTCCTGAAAAACAAAAATCCCTGTCACCTGTGTTTACTGTGTTGTTCCAGTTACACAGTGGGGGAAAAAAAAATCATCATGCTATCAGGCTTACTACAGTTTTGCCTATCTATTTCTGCAGTAGACATCCATGAAATGTTACAACTAGCAGAAAGCTGCTGAGGAAATTAAAGTTTTCTTAGGAAGCAGTTAGCGCATGGGCTTATGTGTAAAAGTGGTTCACAAGCTGGTCCTTGTAAAAGAAATACCGTATTTTCAGCATTTTTTCTCAGAAAGCTGCTGAGGAAATTAAAGTTTTCTTAGGAAGCAGTTAGCGCATGGGCTTATGTGTAAAAGTGGTTCACAAGCTGGTCCTTGTAAAAGAAATACCGTATTTTCAGCATTTTTTCTATGCTCAGACTTTCAAAAAATTGAGAAGGATTTTCAGGCAGATGTGGAGGAAATACACCAAAATGATTCATGACAGCTCTACTAGTTCTCCTACTTGTTTTAAAATTCATCCTTCTCCTAGTTATAGCGGTAATAGCAATATGAACTTTTAGGACCTCATTGGCTTCCATCCCTTCTGCAGAACAAATCCCCAAAGCTGCTCAGAAAGCCTGGTGTCATTTCTCCCCAGGACAAGCACCACGACACAACTGCAGAGATGAAACAATCACATTTCACACACCTTTACCCTGGACTTGCACAAGCCCCATGTAGGACAGCTCGTCACTTCAGCCAGATGACAGCAAATGTGATCATCTTCCAGTTGCTGTACTTCTCCGTCAGAAGAGAAATTTTGAGCCAGCCAGTGATGCTGACCTGATTGGAAAACAACTAGGTCATAGGGAAACTCAGAAATCATGTACATTTGTCCTCAAATGTCCTTTGAGAAGCCCTGGTTTTTTTAGACATTTCTGCTCCTTATAAATTCATTTTTGAGTATCACACTATTGGAGTGGACACACAAAATAGAATATCACCTCAAAGAAATATAATGCTATTTGTGAGAAACCACCTGATCAGTACAACCAAGCTCTTTCACAGCTACAAGTGCTTAAGCTGTCAGTTGCTTCCCTGCCTCTTTGCTTTTCACCAGTGATTTGCAGCAACCAGGGCAGTTTTCCTGTACCTGCACAATTATCTCCAGCAGATAATGACAGTTACATTGCTTCCAGTTCAAAAGTGGATTCTCCGCGGACACACACACATAATTGCTATTTTGTAATTACTTGCAATTACCTGGCTGTAGGATGGTTGCTTGCTTGAAGACCTCGGCAAGCAGAAGATAATAGCCAGCTTCCTTGCACCCATCACAATCCCATTATTTCACAAGAGCTCTAAGCATCAGCAGCGAGAGGAATACTCTGTGCTTTGTTCAATAAGGAATGCTGAGATGCTCCCATGAAGTATGCCTTCTTGGTGATACAGCCATTATAATAATTCAAATCTCAAAATCACGTCTGACTTGCTGAGCATAAGGGAATGCAAACCCTCTGCCATTCCCTCTGTAAAACTGCCCTTTGACTGTGTATTTTCTCCCACTAAGTACACTGTAGACTTAGGTCCCCAAGTAACTGAACAAATCCTCTACCAGTTACAGCTAAAACTCATTAAAAAAAAAAAAAGAGAGAAAGTTGCTACCAGAGTTTCTGAGCAACTGAAATGCCAGGCCTGTCCATGGAAACATCCTACTCACTTGTTTTATTGTCTTGTAAACTGAGACCATCAACCTGCCCAACAGATGCCACCTGTTTGTACACAATGAAGGGCTCTTAACCCTCCAGCAAGGAAAGGTGCAAGTTCTGTAACAACTAATTGCTGGTTCTTTTTGAAGAACTAAGTTGACAGTGTTACCTTACAAAAGGTGTACAGGGAACCTTGCCATCTCTAATTTCAAGTACAAAGTTTAAAGTACTTATGTAATAGACATTTGAAGTGAAACCTTAACCAGGGCTTCCACCGGTGTAGTACAGAGCAGTGACAAACCCAACTCAGCTACCATTTTCTGCTATTCCTAAGCAAGGCAGCATGGCGAGACCATCATTTGCCAAAGTTGACTCCTGGATGAGAAATTGCAAATTCCGATTTACAAGACTGAAACCTCAAGGTCACTAAAAAGCATTCCTCCTCATTGCTCATGAGAGCGAAAATGGAGAACCATTTGGGCTTAACCTCCCATACATATGGAAAACCAAACAGCTCAGCTAATAAAAGTTCATTGCTTACACAGTGAGAAAGCAAAGCTGTACAGTGATAATGACACTGTACCAAGGAAAGCTGATAGCTCTTCTGTCTTATCACATTTGTCAGGGAAGTATTCAGATGCCTGCTTTCAAAACAAAGCTTCATTTTTCTGAGAAGCTAACCAAATTCAATACTTGCATGTTACTCTTCTTGCTAAGTTGGGTGTAGCCTTACCAAACATCTGCGCAGTAGTTGTTGTGCAACCTACCCCCAAAAATGAGCTGAAGACAGTATTCAGGGTGTTAGACAGCTGTAACTTGAGAAACAAAAAGAGAAGTTCCTTCAATGAATTTATGAAGCAGAGCTGAGCCTCCTTCCATAACAAGTTTATGCATAGCTCAGGGTGTTCACGGACACAGTAAGTAATCAAGAACGGGAGTTGCTTTCACAGCTCAGCATTACACACACCTACCATTAATTCTCACTCAGTGTGTGCTGTACATGCCTAGCGTGGAAGGGAAGCTGGACGAAACCATCAGCTTCACAACATGTGATGTGACTATGGACAAAAATTACATTCCTATAGTCAAGTGCATTTGAGAACTAGGCAAAGACTGAAAAATATAAGGGCTTAATACATTTATTAGTAACTGCTGACATGTAATGTAGAATATGCTACAATCTCCATATACAAAGATTTCATGGCAATGACTGGCCAAGCATTGCAAAGCTCAACAGAAGGAAGAAAGTTCAACATTAAGGAAGCTGAAGCAGCACGCACACTGCCTTCCCACACTTATTAAAGCGTCCTGAGCATGTAAATCCATCTCATAGTTGTCTGATCAACCCGTTTTCAGTCCTATTTAAGTGCTACAAAGACCAAACTTAAGGATTTAGAAAAGGACTGGAGACTGGCAGCTGTTTGCAAGTGGTAGGAGGCAACTCCAAGTGACAATTCCCTCCTTGCTCAGGGCTTAATTCCACTCAACTACGAGCAAAGTCCACAAGCAAACAACCCAATTTTCATCTATTACTGCAAAAGAAATGGCAGATGCGTATAGAACAAGTCATACTTCCCAATCCCTTTTTCTGAAGGGGCCATAACAGCAAATGAATACTCTAATGTGACCCATTTGGTTATGGCATTCCCTGTGCCTTCACAGAACTCATTGCTCATAGAATTACTGTGCTAACAAAACACCAGTTCATTTTCAAGCCAGCTGGCCCCTAACCTTCCCTTCCAGCTCTAGGTTTTATTACCTTAGTTTTTTCCTACTTGTACCTTACCTTTCACAGCATCAGCAGATGCTACAACAACAGGCTGTTGCATACCCCAAGAGGTACAACCAGGCCATTAAACCGCATGCTGTCATTCCCTACAGCTTTAACTGTGTAACGTCTGTTCTTCGATTGAAACCTTTCACATCTGATTCCAGCTCAGAAGGACCATCAGTAAATTATTACAACCTATGCCAACTTGACTAGAAGCAAACCTTAAGTAGGGTAAAACCCCTTCTTAATCTGTGTCTGATACTAGGCAGGTCGTGCTCCATTCCACATCCTTCAACTGTAACACAGAAATGCAGCTACCTTTACAGCTCTACTCTGGACTAATCATGAATCAGTACTGTGAAGCACAAACCTGTAACGCGGATACATCAAGTGCAGCAGCTTTCATTCAGATATAAGGAACCCAGCCTGTAAAACTGGCTCCTAATACTGTTGCTGCAGAGACAGAATAGCAGTTTAAATGCACGTCTGCCATCTAGAAAGATGAAGATACAGACCCAAGCTCAGTTGCAGCAGCTTGTCCACAACTATCTTTTTGCAACATTTTCTACTGCTACTTCAACATGTAAAGTGATTGACAAGTTCCAAATGTAATTAAAATCCAGGGTGCGCTTACTGATTATCTCAGTTATTTCCATGTCATATGCTGTTGGGAATTTTCTAAGACTCTGACAGCTGCTAAAGATAACCAGTAGGTAAAATTCCTGCATATTTTCTGAATCAGTAGTCCAAAATGCAGAAAATTCTTCCTGGACTTTTGTGTGGACCGTCATCCCCACTGAGTCACCCAAGTTTGAGATATTCCCTGACCATTAAAGTTCAGAGCACTATTACATGCTTTGCAGTAGAGCT